>NC_058130.1:53610354-53699364 GCF_016433145.1 Gracilinanus agilis
AGCACCCTGAATATTTAATGATAGAGGAATAACCAAATAAATCAGTTTCTATTTATGTAAGTGAAAAATAAGAAAAATTCAAAGAAATATGGAAACAGACCTTTATGAAATAATGCACAACAAAATGAGTAGAACCAGAATAATGAAGTACACACTAAGTAGAACCACATAAAAGGCAAGATAATGAATGGAGAAAGAACTGTGATGAGGACTTTGAAAACCTGAAATACTAATGGGGGCAGCTGGGTGGCTCAGTGGATTGAGAGTCAGGCCTAGAGATGGGAGGTCCTAGGTTCAAATCTGGCCTTAGATACATCCTAGTTGTGTGACCCTGGACAAGTCACTTGACCCCCATTGCCTAGCCCTTACGACTCTACTGCCTTTGAACCAATACACAGTATTAATTCCAAGATGGAAGGTAGGGATTTAAAAAAAACAAAAAAAGTGTTGAAGAGAATTTATTTAAATATAAATACCAAACAAGTGTAGTTGGTTGCACTGACAATGTTAAGTTTTTAACATAATATTTAAACAAAAATCAGCATGGAGTCAGCTCTAGTCACTTCCTATTCCCTAATGAGGCATGGTGAAAGCACTATCCTAAAATCAGGTTTATTGATCCCCAAAGCTTGTCTGCCCTCACCATTATGGTATAACACAGCTGTCTTCATCACTTCAGTCAGCTCCTTGTGGCTGAGTGTCTCTAGCTGCAGTGTCCCAGGAAAGAGCATGTTATGAGGGCCCCCTTCCATCTTCTTGGACTTTTGAAGGAATATCTGGTACCTATAAAAGGAAAATGGGAAATGAACAGTAGGAAAAAAAATTTACTTGTGAATCTGGTGTCATATACAGCAGTGAAGAGCATTGGTCTTTGAGTTTGGAGACCTGAGTAAGTTCCCTTCTAACACTTTGTTAAATTGGGCAAGTCATTTAACTGCTTTTGGGCCTCAGTTTCTGTATTTGTAAAATGGGGGAAATGATACCTTACCTACCAACCAAAGTTGCTGAGGCAAGTACTTTGTAAACTTTAAAGTGTCAAATAAGTGTGACTTACTGGAGGATCTGTAATTTTCTAAGTGCTGGTGCTCCCTTTACCAACACATTTCATAAGCCTTCTGAACCTCAGTCGATGGTTTCAGAAGTTATAGTCAAAAACTTCATACCCTGTCGGTCAACTCTCGGGTGTGATAAGCCTTCCCACACTTAGCTAGGGAGGTCTTAAGACAATAGTCACAAAACTCATCATCAGAATCATCCCCCAAACCTTTTCTGTTCTATAAAACATAAGGAGCAGCTAGGTTAGAGCCCTGGGTCTGGAGTCAAGAAGACTCCTCTTCCTGAGTCCAAATCTGATCTCAGATCCATCTTTGCTATGTGACCCAGAGCAAGACACTTAAACCTGTTTGCCTCAGTTTCCTCATCTGTCAAATGAGCTGGAAAAGGAATGGTAAACCACTCCAGTGTCTTTGCCAAGAAAATACCAGATGAGGTCATGAAGGGTTGTACAACAGGACACAAGCTTCTATTACACTAATATAACCCTTCAGAATTAATACCATGCTTAGATAAAAAAAAAAAAAAAAGTCAGTGGACACCATAAGGACATGACTGTCATAGGACTTAGCACCAGAAGGGCATGGAAACATTATTTAGAGTCCAGTTGTGACTCACAGCTGGAGTTCATTGGAGGCTGTAGGATAGCTAGAGCTCACGAGTTCTGAGCCGCAGTGGGAGGCCCTCAAGCCATTTTCACCCATATGGGAGGGGGCACCCAGGCTGCCTAAGGAAGGGTGAACTGACTCAGGCCAGAAAAACAGAGCAGGCTCGAGCTGCTGAGCTGACGAATATTAGGAGCCCAACCCCTTACCTCCCGTCCCCGTCCCCGCCTTCCCCCTCTCCTCTCCCTCACTATGCTCTCCCCTCTCACACGCCCCTTCCCCTCATTTCTCCTCCCCTCCCCCTCCTCTTTTCCACCTTCCCTCCCCTCCCCCACCACTGTGTCCCCACACACAGACACACACACTCAGTCAGTCCCCACCCCACGGGGATCAATCACCAGGTCTCATTCTCCCTCTTCGAGGTTCTGGACTTTCCCCGGACCCCAAGTCCCTGCCCTGTCCACCCGCACAACAACCGACGTATAACGCAGCTCCTCATCTCGACAGGAACGTGAAGCCGGAGCGAGTGTGCGCATGCGCTCAGGCGGAGCGGGAGGGGCGGGGCGGGCACCGGAGCACCGCTCCCTCCATACGGAGATTGGAGAAAATGGCTGTCTGTTAGGGTCCGAAACTGGAAAGCGGGCTTGGGAGCGTGTACTGAGAGGAGGAGGCGGAGCAGACACCTGCGCTCCCGGCTTGCTCCTCGCGGTTCTCAGAGAAGCAAGTCAGTCAGTCTGTCAGTCTGTCAGTCTTTCTGTCTGTCTGTCTTCTTGGGATGCCAAAAAAAAAAAAAAAAAAAAAAAGCCAAGCCATAGGAAGACTTTTCAGCTTTTGTAATTTAGCTCCAAGCTTTCTCCTTTTAGATTTTTCCAATGAGCATCACTGTCCTGAAAACTGAATTGCAAACTGTTCTGCAAAGTTCTCTGTTCTGGGGGCGCAGATGGTTTCCTTGGCAAGAGGATGAGTTCAAACATTGTTAATAATCTTTCGGCAATTGCACGTTGGCTTGGAGGGACTTGCTAAACCTCTCTCTCTGTCTCTGTCTGTCTGTCTGTCTGTCTGTCTGTCTCTCTCTCTCTCCTTCCCCCCCCCCCCCCTCGCCTTCTGTCTTAGTATTTGTTCTAAGACAGTGGGCTAGGCAGTTGGGGTTAAGTGACTTGCTCAGGGTCACACAGCTAGGAAGTGTGAGGTCAGATTTGAATCCAGTTCCTTCCAACTCCGGGTCTGATATCCACCATTGCCCTTAAACTTATTTCTCTGATGAGACTCCACAAGATACCAATAATCTGTGCCACTTATACAAATCCATACTATCTTTACTGTTATCCATTTATCAGGTTATCCCAGCCCTGTTAGCCAGAACTTTGGCATGGAAGGGAAGAAAATGGATCTGAGCAGCAGCATAGCAAAAATATGGGGAGTAAAATCTAGATAGAGAATTGGCTTTCACCCATCAGGATGGCATGGTCCTAGGTCCAGGCTAGAGGCTTCAACCAGGGAGTAGGGTGGCATGGCAGGAAGTTGAGCCCATCTTATTTTCCAAGTTGGTTAAATCTTTGTGGCAGTGAGGCTGCCAAGTCATTCCATTTTATTTGGGTGCCCAAGCAGCTGAGGACTTTCCTTCATTCATGCTTCTGTGTCAGTGAATATTACCTCTGATAATTCTTTAAACAATTCCCTGTGCTTGCCTCTTGTTCCCCAGTAGAGACTGTGCATTGTTTGAGGGCAAAACTTTATTATCACGGGGACTCAATAGATAACATTAAAGAACTTTGTACCTGATCTCAGAACATAGAATCTAAGGTTGGAAGACACATGAGAGATAATCTACTCCACTCCTTCCCCCATATTACAGGTGAAATGGCTCAGAGAAAGTAAATGACTTGCAGCAGCTAGATGACTCACAGGATGGAGTACCAGGAGGTAGAAGGTCCAGGATTCAAATTTAGCCTCAGACACTTCCAAGCTCTATGATCCTGGACAAGTCATTTAACCCCAATTGCCTAAGCCCTTACCTTTCTACCTTGGAACTGTGTTATGTATATGTATTGTTGTAAAATAAATTAATAAGATGCTTAAGATTAGTTAGCTGTGAGGCTTAGCAAGTAGGACTGGAGAATTCTAAATGGAATGGGGAAGCAGGAAGTTGTATTTCTCTCTCTGAGATGGACTCCATGGTGGCTGGAGACAAGTAGTAACTGACCCCGGGAGACCTCAGAGGAAGTAGAGTTTGTATCCTGATATCCAGAAGGAGGAAAGTCATTTGCCTGTAGGAGATTAGGTTGTTTGACTATAAAACCTAACCTGAGTTGCTGGTCAGCTCAGGGTTTAGCTAGCTCCCTGACTTACCCAACTGAAGGAGAACTGGCTGAAGGCCTGGGAAAGCTGTACCATCGCTGGATTTTGACAGGACTCAGCAGTGAGGATCCCACAATCATTCCTGATCTCCATTGTGCCCTGCCCTGCTATAGTTTCTAGCTTAGTGTAGATAAGTCCATTCCCTGCCCCTGAGGCTTGCCCATAGATTGGTAGAATAGAACCCCTTTCCCTTCTTTCAGACTATAGTTCATTGGATTAAACCCTGTTTATAAAAAAACTATTGTCAGTCTACTCACTTGTTATTTCACAGACTCCTTGGCTGGGTGGATCAGTGTAACAGTTAAGGCCCAGCAGTCACTCCTGTCACCTGTCATTCCCCAAACTGCCAAACCCAGTTTCCCTAACTTGTTTGGTCCCAGACTATTGTCTATTCCTGTCTCCTACTCACCCTTCTGATCCAGATAAAATATAAGTTAACCCCAGTTTTTATATTAAGAGTACTTATATGTATATATAATATTTATATGTGTGGAGATAGATGGAAAGATATATATTCAGAGTGCCTGTACGTTAACTTTCATTCCTGTGACATAACCTCTTTTTCAGATATACATATCCTTTATGGCATTTATGATTGCACTGCTTGTAAGTCAGTCATCCTTAGTGATATGATGTAAACTCCTTATAGCTATCATGTATCTTTCTGGTAAATGTGCCTAGCCAAAAGGTTGTGTTGATTTGAATGGAAATGGAGTATCCACCAAGTCCAAAGTGACTCATTTCACATAGCCCTTATGAGTTGGGAGGCAAGGTTGAACTCTGACTTTCCTGCCTTCTAGACTAAATATCCACTATACCACAATACTTCTTTCATGACTTGTTCATTGGGGTGGGAGGTGGGAAATGAGTTTTAAAAAATAATACAATATCCCTAAAGTGTTTTATGTGTGTGGGAAAACTTTATGGCATTGTTTGAACCTAGTCCTACATTGCTGAGAAACCAGAATTGTAGCTAAGAAACCAGATTCACTTAATGCTTAACTTGAGATCTAGATTTTACTGACCAGAAAACCAGCCAGATGCAAAAACTGAAGCAAGGAATGTAAAGAGTTTTACTCCTTTATACATCTCAAGCAACTCAGGCCTTTGTGCTGGCCAATCACCCACTGTTTCCTTGTTCCTTGTATGAATTTTAAATAATGTGTAACTTTCAGGCACTGGGATAACCCCTCTTCAGCTCTGCTCTGCTGAACAACTTAATAAAAATCCTTCTAAATTATTACAGTTTCAGGTTTTGTTCTGTCTTTTTCTTTTTTTTTTCTCTCAACTTCTGGTTTCTCAGCAATGTAGGACTAGGTTCAAACAATGCAAAAGGACTCTCTTAGTTTTCATGATTGTGCAATGGTCATTTCTGTCTGAACCCAGCCAGTAAAGCTATTGACACTTGCTCCTCCCCAAGAAGGCAGGCAATATGATATAGGTTGTACATATATTATTATACAATGGAGGTTTCCATATTCATCATGTTGTGAAACAAGACACACCTAGTTTACACTAGAGAAAAATTAATGGCGGAAATAAAGTGAAGAATAATATGCCTCAATCTGAATTTGGACTCTTTTTATTCCTTTTATGATAGTGGTTAGCCTTTCTGTTATGAGTCCCTTGGAGTTGTCCTGGATCCCTGCCTTGATGATAATAGTTAAGTCATTCACAGTAAAGTATTGTACATTATTGTTGTTATTGTGTACAATGTTCTCCTGGTTTTGCTCATTTCACTTTGCATCACTTCATATGAGACTTTCCAGGTGTGTGTGTGTGTGTGTGTGTGTGTGTGTGTATAAAAGATCCTTTTAAATGGCTACAGGAAAGTTCTGGAAATTCTGGCTTGATTTGGATGGAGGCAGGCTTTAGTGACTCAAATTAGGGAGCTTTCTTTTTGTTTAGACAGCCTCTGTTAGATATATTCACCCTAGTTCATCACATAGTTCTCTAGGCAGCTATTATAGATAAAGGGGTTCCCTGCCCAAGCTCAAGTCATGATCCCTGCCTGACTGAGCAAGTGTCAATAGCTTTACTGGCTGGGTTCAACAGAAATGTCCATTATACAGTCATGAAAACTGAGAAATCCCTTAGTTTGCCTTGTCTTTCTGTATAAAGTCTTTCCCAAGTTCCCCGTCTCACACCCACAAAAAATACAGCCCTCTACCAAACAGGTAAGCAAATCTGCAGAATAAGATGATTGCAAAGGTGAATAAGCAGCCCTGAAGAGGGCTCTGCAAGCCTTCACACCAGAGGTGCTAACTCTTTCCCTGAACACCCACACACACTCTATAAGTATTTACTTAGAGGCATGCATTTAGTAGAAGCTTCTGGAGGACAAGGATTGTTTTGTTTTTGTATTCACCATACCTAGCATGTTGCCTGGCACTTAGCAGATCCTTCACAAATGTTCATTGACTTAGAGTGTCTTTTTCACTACATAAAGTCAAAAGACTTGGGTTTTAATATTTATTAAATTGGGGCTCAAAACTTCACATGCCTCATTTGAGGAATGGGAAGATGAATACTTTCCCTGTTCAATTTCTGAGCAATATGGGAGAGAAGCCAGCTTTCTCTCAGACTAGTTTGTAAACAACCTGATGGGATTAAAAAAAATTTTTTTTTAATTTTTTAAATCTTTAAAATATATTTTAATATATTTTTAAAAAATCTTCTCCTTTCAGATACCTAACCCAAAGCAAGATTTGAAAAAAAACCTACCGGTAAACCATTTTATTCATGAGGTATGGTAGGGCCAAACCTTATAGCTAGACCATTACAATGGGTCTCTGTAGTCCTATACTCTTTATTACATATATGAAGATATGAAGATCTGGTTTTGTCCTTGGAATTCCTCTTGAGGAATAGAAATGAATTGAATCAGTGTTGTTTATTATAGAGACAACATGATGTATTTAATTTTTTTCTATGTATTTTTCTAAATTTTATTCTACCATTACATGTAAAAATATTTTTATTTTTAAAGATGTTTTCCCAATTACTTGTAATAACAATTTTCCAATGCATTTTCTGAAGTTATAAGATGCGAATTATCTCCCTCTCTCCTTTCCCTCCTCCCTTCAAGAGATGGTAAGCAATTTGATCATGCAAAACTTGTAAAAATAATTTTTAACATTTATTAAATTTTTTTTAAATTTCCAGTTCTCTCTCTCTCTCTCTTCTCCCCCCTTGAGAATATAAGCAATCTAATATAGATTTTATGGAGGTACCATGACAGAAAGGAAAATCAGCCTCAAAGCAAGGAAGCCCTGGGTCTAGATGCCCTGTTGACACCTATTGTCTCTTTTTACTCTAGGTAACTAAAACCATAAATTGTATTAAAAATGCCAACTTGTGTTGGAAGAGTTTTTTATGCTAAAGAATCATAAAATCAGCTCTAATCCTCTCCCTATAGAATATATGTATGCATATACACATTTATCCACAGACTTATTTTAAGTAAGACTTTTCTCCCTTGTTAGCATTTGTATCTGAATTAGCATTTCACATATAGCTAATAAAGGTATATGTAGGAAGGAAGACCATAAGCACATCTATGACACCTTTGGTTATTCTCTGGAGGGCAAATCAAAGCCATTCTCCTGCCTCTTGCCTGTTATTTGGCATGTCTCTTTCTTTTTTTTTTTAAACCCTTAACTTCTGTGTATTGGATCCTTGATGGAAGAGTGGTAAGGGTGGGCAATGGGGGTCAAGTGACTTGCCCAGGGTCACACAGCTGGGAAGTGTCTGAGGCAGGATTTGAACCCAGGACCTCCCATCTCTAGGCCTGACTCTCAATCCACTGAGCTACCCAGTTGCCCCCCTTGGCATGTCTCTTTCAATAATTGTCTCCTGTGTTTTGACTTCCCCCCTAAAATCAACCGATAAAATCTTCCACTCTTTCCCCAACAATATCCTTAAAATAAAATGTCTGCATGGGGTGATAGGGACCCAAAGCCCCTGGCATTGTGGATGAGAGCAGCTATACCTTCCTTCTTAGATAATCTTGAGTAAATTAAGGAGCATTTCCAGTGCTTCTCAAAGATCCCAAAATATAGTTTTGGAAACAGAGTTTAGGGCAGCCAGGTAGCACAATGGATAAAGATCCAGGCCTGGAGTAGGGAGAATCTAGGTTCAAATCTGGTCTCGAACACTTCCTAGCTGTGTGACCCCGGGCTAGTCACTTAACTCTAATTGTCTAGCCCTTGCTGTTTTTCTGTCTTAGAATTGATACTAAGATAGAAGGTTAGGATTTTTAAGAAAAATACTTCACCCCAAAATGGAGTATAGTAGATAGCACCATAATTTACTCTCAATCCATTACCTTCCTAGAAATTTTTGCCCCATCCCTACCTTCTGG
This sequence comes from Gracilinanus agilis, assembly GCF_016433145.1. Lineage (NCBI taxonomy): Eukaryota > Metazoa > Chordata > Mammalia > Didelphimorphia > Didelphidae > Gracilinanus > Gracilinanus agilis. The sequence continues at coordinate 53,618,734 of NC_058130.1, forward strand.
AGGGAGTGCCTTTAACACAGCTAAGATAGAACTCTTCCCTATTTTAAAAAAAGCAGAAGCAAGGAAGCAGTGTTTTTTGCCAAACATTTTTTAAATTGAATTACATTTTCTTTTCTTTTCATATTTGCATCCTCTCTCCTACCCCTAACCCAAATAAGAAAGTGAGAAAAACAAAATCTGTTACAAACATGTATAGTTAAGCAAAACAAAATTCCTACATTGGCCACGTCTAAAAAAGAAAAAAATAAAACAAAACCCTCCCATTCTGCATTCCAAGTCCATTGCTGCCCATCAGGAGGTGGGAAGCCTGACTCACCTTGAGACCTCTGGAATCATAGTTGGTCATTGTATTGATTAGAATTCCCAAGTCTTTCAAATTTGTTTTTTTTCAATATTACTGTTATTGCATGAATTGTTCTGATTCTACTCACTTCCCTCTGCATCAATTCATACAAGTCTGAGGAGCTATCTTGGATACCCTCATACCATCTCAATCTGGATAAAGATCATGAGCCTGATAGCATCCTATTCCTGTCTCTAGCTAATCACAAAGAAAAATCTTTCATAAACCTGCTTTGAGACACTCCTTCCCCACCATCCCAAATGAGGTTGCTTAGGTGAATGCCTCATTAGAAACATTTGCTACCACATGTAGGAATTGATTGGGGAGGAAGTGGATCCAGTCACCTTTTTAAGAATTCTTCATAATTCAAGAAGCTCTCCTTCTGGTTGCTGCAGGAAGTGATCCACTTTGTTGCAGCTGTCAAATCCATAGTTTATGGATCTCTGCCCTTATAGTCGCCCCACCCTGTAGATCCACACCCAGTCACAAAAAAGAGACAAGAAGGCTGTAATGTCCATAAGTTATATATTACAAATGTATCCTACCATAGTTAAATTTGTGACAATACAAGCAATCCTGGAATGAGGCATGAACAGGCAAATGCACATTTAGGGATATGTGTTACAGTGATCTTGGATCCAAGGACTTAAGAATAGATCGATGACCAGGTAAAGGATTGGCCAAGCTCTTTGGGACAGAGATGGGGGAAACGGATCAAGAAGCCCACAGCTTCCCCTTCAGTCCATAGCCATTGCTTCTGTTTTTCCTCATGCTTCCTCTAACTCTGAAGTAAAATGGTGGGAGGATGAGAAGAGTAGATAGAAGACTGACAGAAGTCCTGGTGAAAACATTCTCAGGCAACCAAAGGCACTCTGGACTCTCTGAAGTTCCATGTTTGACCTGAGGCATCACTGTAGCATTTTCATAAGGGAAGGGACTATGAACTTTGTTGGGAGAGGTAGTATACCCCCCTCCAGGGACTGCTGCTTCTCTGAGTCTTCCAGAAAGTGTTGCATGAAGTAGGAGGTCCCCAGAAGGACATGACCAGTGGCCTGCATGCCGAAGAGTGCACATCGGAGAGCTTCCCTGAGGAGAGGGGACAGGGTAGAGAGGAGGAAGAGAGAAAAGGCATTTGGATACTTAAAGTGCAATGAGGAAGGAGGGAAAACCCTTCACAGTGTGTCAGAGAGCTATTGATCCAGCCCTAATTTTCCTTCTGGCTTCCAGGCTTGCATCCCTAAAGCTGGGCATCTTGAACAGGAAGTTCTGTAGATAACTTAAACTCAAAATGGCCAAAACTGAAGTCATCATCTTTGCTCCCAAACCCTTCCCCCTTCCACACTTCCATATTATTGACAAGTTTGTCACTATCCTCCCAGGGATACAGGGCCAGTATCTAGTATGTGGCCATATCCCTTTGATTCTCTTTTCACAGTATCTCTCTTAAATGTCCTCTTCTCTCCTCTGACCCTGCAACTACCTTGCTGCAGGTACCTCATGCTTGGACTACTATAAGAGCCTACTGGTTGGTCTTTCCACTCCAGTCTATTCTCTACTCAGCTGTCAGATTTTTCTTTTTAAAATACAGCCACATGTCATTTCTGTTCCCCCTCCTTCCTCCTACACATACACACATGCTCAATAAATGACAGTGACTACAGAATCAAATAGAACATTTTCTGTCTTTCAAAGTCCTTCAGAACCCAGCCATGCCCTACCTTTCCAATTTTCGACCTTGACTTCCTTGTTATGCTTTGCATAAATCTCCCGACTTCCTGCATTTTCACTGGCTCTCTCCCAAGCCTGGAATGCTCTTCTTGACCTTTGCCCCTGTGTTCCTTCAGGTTTCAGCTCAAATCCCATCTTCTGAAGGAAGCTTTTCTATGTCCCCCTTGATGCTAGTGCCTTCCCTCTGAATAGCCTCCAATGTATTCTCTATGTCCATAGTTGTTTGTATGTTATCTTCCCCATGAACATATAAGCTCCGAGAGGACAGGATTTTTTTTTTTTTGGGGGGGGGGCGGAGTATTTCCAGCACTTAGCATATTGCCTGGCAGATAGTGAGTACACAATAAATGCTTGTTGACTGTTTCCAACCTCACCTGGACTACATTAAATCTTTTTTTTTTCTCCTAGGTCTCTCTAAACCAGGGCTTCTTAACTTGAGATCCATGAAATTGGTTTTAATAGTTTAATAACTATTTCAATATAATTGGTTTTCTTTGTAACCATATGTATTTATTTTATTCATTTAAAAACATTATTCTAAAAAAGAGTTTATTGGCCTCACTAAAAGGATTTAACTAACACACACACCACACTCCCTCTCCCTCTCCTTTCTTCTTTCTCCTTTCTCCTTTCTCCTTTCTCCTTCTCCTTCTCCTCCTTCTCCTCCTCCTTCTCTCTCTCTTCTCCACCCTGGGTCACTCAGTAGATTGAGAACCAGGCCTAGAAATGGTAAATCCTGGGTTCAAATCTGATCCAGACAATTCCTAGTTGTGTGACCCTGGGCAAGTCATTTAACACCCATTGCCTTGAAACCAATACACAGTCTTAATTCTAAGACATGAGGTAAGGGTGTAAATTAAAACACACACACACACACACACACACACACACACACACACACACACACACACACAAAACCCTGCCATGGATGGAGGAAAGTGTTTAGATATCAATGGGATATCAATATCCAGTTTGACATGATCTTTTATTTTCATCATAATAAATATGAGCCTAGTCTTTGAAGCCCCATATTTCAGGTTCTCCCTGGTTACTGTCCATTCAGTCAGACAATATATAATACACCCAGGCACAAGTGACATCCCTTGAATACTAGAACAGGGATCAAGATAAGTGACTTTTGCAAAGCTTTTATAAGTAAAGGGGTCATTTGGCTATTGTGAGGAAAAAGGGAGTAAGAAGACCCTCTGGCTTTTGAAGTAGGCTATGTCTAGGCCTAGATCCAAGGGAGGGAGTAGACCTGAGAGAACTGAGAGAGCAGCCAGTATTTCAAGGAGGAAGTTCCTAGGCTGAGGAGCAGAAAGAATTCCAAGCCACTGGGAGTTAAGGCATTCTCATGAACAGAAGCCCTGCTCTATGTAAGTAGCTAGAGTATCATGATTTTTGTTTCATGCATAATTGAAGACTTTGCAGTGGTGATGTGGCATCTACTAATCCCCTGGAAACAGAAGGCTGCCCAGCCTGGTGCCCCCTCAGATTTGATAGCTCTGTATTATATGCTTAGGAAAGCATTATCTCCAGGGAGGAAAGGAAAACAAGGGAAGGTCATTCATCTGAAGCAGAGCCACCATGTGTCCTTGATCTGGATTCAATGCCTCTCTATGGAGAAGTGAAGCAACCTGTTCTTTTGTAATCCCTTTGCTGATACTAGATCATTTGTGCCAGTCAGATACCCAAGCATAGGATAACTTCTTGGACAGCTTTCCATTCAATCATCTACACTGGCCCTGTTTCTACCCTTCCTCAGCCAACTCATAAATCTGTAGGGAAGAAGATCTCTTAAGTTTTGGAAGATTCCTCATGGCCCCTTCCCTCTTCTGTTTTCTCTGCCTAACTCCTTCTGTTTTAGGTTCAGGTTGGGTGTCACCCAATGAAGGAGAGCCTTCTCTCATCTTCCCAGGTCATGGAGAGCTCTCCCTCTATGTCAGTGGTTCCCAAACTTTTTTGGCCTACCGCCCCCTTTCCAGAAAAAATATTACTTAGTGACACCTGGAAATTATGAAACTATTTATTGAACTCAGAATAGAATGTAATACAAAAAAAGTTAAAACCTGTGGCCATCACTGCTCCCCTGGATCGCTGCAGCACCCACCAGGGGGTGGTGGCGCCCACTTTGGGAATCACTGCTCTATGTCATATGTCAGTGATTCCCAAAGTGGGTGCCACCGCCCCCTGGTGGGTACTGCAGTGATCCAGGAGAGAGGTGATGGCCACAGGTGCATTTGGGGGCAGTGAATAACTGTAAGGGGGCAGTGATAGTATGTGACAGGGGCCACTAAGTAATATTTTTTTCTGGAGAGGGGGCAGTAGGCCAAAAAAGTTTGGGAACCACTGGTCTATTATCTAAGGCAGAGGTGCCAAAGATGTGACCAGTGAACCAATACTTTAGGTTGCAGAACCAGATTAAAATATATGGGAAATATTTAATAAAGTAAATAAAAATACAATAAAAGAGTTAACACTAAATTTAAAAATGAAGTCAATATGCTGCTTGCAGGAATTGATGGAGCACTAATGGACCATTCATCTATGGATTAGTGGCCCCATTTCTATTTGAGTTCTTTCCCTTTAAAAAAAAAACTCTTACGTTCTGTCTTAGTATTGATTCTAAAACAGAAGAGTGGCAAAGGCTAGGCAATTGGGGTTAGGTGACTTGCCCAGGGTCACACAGCTAGGAAGTTCCTGAGGCCGGGTCCTCTTGACTCCAGGTCTCAAACTCTGTCTGCTGTGCCACCTAGCTACCCCTCTATTTGAGTTTGACACCACTGATCTAAGGCACTGCTGCTTTAATCACCTATGGAGCCTGGCATAATACCTATGTGGAGAGAATGAACATTTTGTCTTTTCAACCAGAATGTAAAAGTCTTTCAAACATTTATTAAATACCTATTGAGTATAAGACACTAGGGATACAGAGACAAATTAAATAGTCCCTAACTTTAAGGAAATAATAGACGGTACATAATGCCTACTGACTGGTTGTATTAGGAGACTACAACACAACATCATGATTGTTATCAACAACTTAGCTTGTGCTTTAAGATTTGTAAAACACTTTATATATGTTATGATATTAACTACCTATGAGGTTTTGTTCAGTTGTTTCAGTCACATCTGACTCTTCGTGATCTGTTGGGAGCCATTGAGACTCCTCTTTTGACCCCTTTTATGATCCACACATTTAGGGTTTTCTTGGCAGTTACTGGAGTGATTTGCCATTTCCTTCTTCAGCTCATTTCACAGATGAGAAAGCTGAGGCCAACAGGGTGAAGTGACTTGCCCAGGTTCACAAAGATAGTTCCTGAGACCAAATTTGAACTCAGGAGAATGAGTCTTCTTGACTCTAAGCATAGTATTCTACCTACTTCCACTCATCTAGCTAATCAGAGACAGCTATTAACCCATTTTATGGATATGAAAACTGAAACAAAGATTAAGTGGCTTTTCCAAAACATTTCCATGATCACATTTTTAGGATCTAAAGCAGTATTTGAAGTCTGGTCTTCCTGATTCCTAGTCCAGCACTCTTTTCACTGCACCCCTTAGCTACCTACAAGTATACAGATAAGGAAATGCAAGTAGTATTAGGTGTTAAGGGGGTAATTTGTGGAAAGGTATTTGGGATAAGGGAATTGAAAGGAGGATGTTGGAGACTTGGTAAGTGGATAAATTAGGCTTCAGGTAGGCTGGGATTAAAGGAAATTCAAGGTATAATAGGACTGAAGTCAGGAGTATAACACAGAAGGGAAACAGAGATCTTCTTAGGAGAAAGAAGTTAAACTAAACAGGCTAACACAGCAGGCTTACAGACTGGGACTTAGATTCAAACACAAGCTGAGGGAAATAGACTAGACTGAAATTAACAAACAGGCTTTTGTTAATTTCGCAGGAAGGGACCTATTTTGAAGTAACACCTTCCTTCAAGATGGATGCCCAGCTTCCCTCTAAACCCAGAGTATGTTTTCTCTTTCCCTCTTCTTCCCTCTTGTTAGCTAACAGACAAATTACACTAAATAGGACTATTGAAACACAAAGGATTTATTTATTTGAAGGATGTTGTTAGGAAGGTGGATTAAAGGAAAGCCCTATCAGTTATCTCAGGAACCTCAGGTGGGGGAAGGGAAGGGAAGATGGAATCTGAGTAAGGACCTGCCTTACTCAGTTTTACAAAATCTATCTAAAGGGAATAAATGATGATTTGATTAAATTATAAATAATGCTGTCAATTAGATAACTCTTCACAGATTTAACTCCTCTCAAATTTCTCTCCTTATAAACTCCACAGCCACTAAGGTAAGGGAGGGAAGGCAGGGTGGTATTAGGAAAGGAAGATATAAAGGGTCTACCTAAAATAATAATTTCTTAAGTAAATATATCAATGCTAGGCTAAATTTCAATATTGAAGCTAGATAATCTAAGAGCTCGCTCATTGACTTCCTCCCTTCACGGAAGATCCAGTCAACTGCCTCTCTCAAGATTCTAAAACCTCTAACAGCTTTTTGGAACTCAGCCAAAGCTAGAAAAAACTATATCCCCCAATTCTGTATACTACATAGGTAGCAGTTAAGTGGTGCAGGGGATAGATCATTGGGCCTGGAAGAAAGAAGACTTCCTCTTCCTGAGTTCAAATGCAGTCTCAGACACTTACTAGCTGTATGACCCTGGGTAAGTCACCTAACCCTGTTTGCCTCAGTTTCCTCATCTATACAATGAGTTGGAGAAGGAAACAGCAAACCACTCCAGTAACTTTGCCAAGAAAACTCCAAATGGGGTCAGGAAGAGTTGGACAGGACTGAAAAATAACTGAATAATAATCAGGAGGGACAGTGATTAGACTAGAAAGAAGCTGGGAAAGACCTCATATAGCAGGTACTTCCCAAGCTGAACCTTAAAAGAAGCAAAAGATTCAAGGAGGTGGTTGTAAGAAAGACATGTATTGCACCTGTGCCAAGGCAGGAGCTGCGATGGCATGTTCACAGAACAACTAGGCAGCCGGATTTTGCTGGTCAGCTAGGTCAGAGTCCGTGTTTTATTTTTGTATCTCAACATCTAGAATAGTACTCTGTTCATGTTAGTTGTGCAAATACTTGTTGAGCTAAAAAGAGCAGAGTTTTTGAAGTAGATAATGTGCCCAGGAAGCTGAGGTACCTTCCCCAGAGATACTCACTTCATGATGCGCTTGGCCCCATAGCAGTGCAGGTCATAGGATAATGTATAGTTTCCGTACAGCGTTGCTTTCACATTCAGGCAGCCAATGAAGTCATCTGGTCTTGCTTTGTATAAATCGAAGGTCACAGAGGCCACATCTACCCTCTTAGATGGCTTTTGAGAGAGTGAGAGCTGATATCCAGATCCCTAAAATGAGCATTACAGATCATGGGTATTTTCCTGATTATTAGAATGTGTATAAGAGCAGTTAGTGGATAGCTTCTATCACCACTAGAGTCTTTTCTTCATTTTCCCATTGTATCCCCTCAGTTGGGTTTACCTGGTTGGATGCTGGTCGCCATTTCTGCCCTTTCTGTAGGACCATGAAAACTGTGTCTTCATTTAGTGTCTGGAAATACTCTTCTGTTTCTATGATAGTACCATCTTCTTCCAGAACTAGGGAGAAGGTGTCTGCCACTAACAGAGCTTCTTGTATCTAGGGAAAGAGACACATAACTATGACCAGACTTTTCTCCTCTTCTTTATCCTTTCTTCCCTTCCCATCCTCAACAAAAGTCAAGAGATCAACTACTCTAGGATTCAATTTCCCCCCATTTTTATTGTCATGCAAAACACATTTCTTTATTGGTTATTGCTTTAAGAGCAAAGTCATACATAACAAAAACCCCAAGTAAAAATATAAATACACTGATGTGAAAGATTACTCTCACAGTTCTTTCTTTGGAGGTGGAGAACATTCCTTGTCATGTCTTTCCGGATTGTCCCAGATCATGGCACTGCTGAGAGTAGTCAAGTTTTCACAAATACTCATCATCCTATATTGCTGTTATTGTGTACAATGTTCTCCCATTTCTGCTCATTTCCCTCTGTATCAGTTCCCACAGGTTTTTCCAGTTTTTTTTCCTGAAATCAACTTGCTTACCATTTTTTATAGCACCATAGTATTCCATCACCAACATGTACCACAATTTCTTCAACCATTCCCCAAGTGATGGGCATCCCCTCAATTTTCAATTCTCTGGATTCAATTTAACATAAGTGCCAAGTGCTGAGGGTTCTAAAGATGAAAAGTAGCACTCCTTAAATGGTCTCTAAGACCTTTCCCAGCTCTAAAGCTTTCTGTTAGCTAGGTGACTCAGTGGTTAGAGCACTGGGCCCAGAATCAGGAAGATCCACATTCAAATTCAGCCTCCAACACTTACTAGATATGTCCCTATGGGCAAGTCAAATAGGCACAGTTTGCCTCAGTTTCCTCCTTTGTAAAGTGGAGATAATAATAGTAACACCTGCTGTTTCTCAAGGTTACTATTACTCTTTTTAAATTTAATCTTTATTTTATTCCAGTAACAAATTTATACACAAATTTTCCAAGGTTACGTGACTCATGTTGTCTCCTTCCCCTCTTCCCTCCTCTCTCCCCGAGTCTCAGGGTTATTATGAGGATCAAATGAGATAAATATGTATAAAGCACTTAGCTTGACAGAGGTTAAGCACTATGTAAATGATAACTTGTCATCACCTATGAACTATATATTTAGTTTCTAGAAAAAAAGCAAAATAAGCCATTGTGAGCTAGCATAATATGAGACATGAAAGTAGTATGCCATAGAAAAAGTATTAAAACTATTACATCATAGAAACAATATTGGCCATAATATAGTTTATTGGCTAAGGTTTCAAAGAATCATACTTAAAGCCTTTCCCCCAGCCCCCCAGATAATATTTTAGGAATTTGAAATCCTACCTAACTTTTAAGACAATTTGGTAGCTCAGACAGGAGGGCTATGTAACTTCACTAGGACATACTTTCTATATCTTCTGATGCTATTTAAAAAAAATACAATTGCATAAAATTGGAGTTTATGAATTAAACTTCTTACATTTTGCTTGTTGGCATTTTGTTTAAAGAAGTTATATATGTTTAGTTGCTGCCAAAAAAGGGTTGGGGTGGGGGAGAAACAGTGTCTGCCTTTTAGTCTATGGGAGAGTTTCCTTCACCTCCACTTTGTGGTAGTTTCTTGTAACATTTTAATGCCAGTCTATTGGAAGGATTTAGTATGTCCACAGACAGGAGTCTAGTCGATATGGCAGTCCTTTCACATATTAAGGATCTTAAATAGCTCTGACTGCTATGTATTTGAACTAAAGAGATGAGCTAACCCAGCCCCTTCATCTTCTAAAAGAATAAAGGGAGGGAGAGGAATAGATTATCTGAGGTCAATAGAGCAAGTTAAATGGTAGAAAAGGGATTGAACCAACTTGAAGTTGAAGTGCTCTTAATGTCTTAAATGTTTTGAGTCTGGCCACTTGGGACTCAAGTACTTGAACAAAGTTACCAGATTCAATGGTGTAGACAAAGTTTCTTTCACTAGGAAGCGAATCATTATCTGAATTCTACTTTTTTTATCTTTAACAATGTTGCCAGAATTTCCTTTTCAAGTGGGGAATGTGCTTGGTGTTCATGCAGAAATAACCAGAGACAACCCTGGAATTAATGATGATGGCAATTTTGAAAAACATGAGACAGGATAGAAAGTAGCATAAAAAGAAAGAAATCTACCTTATTTTCTGTTCCAGAATTCACACTGGCTCTACCAGCAACATTTAAGAGAGTTACTAAGGAAAAACTTTCAGAATTCAAAATTCAGAAGCTACACCTTGACTATCTCTGGCTCACTGCTGGACATGTTCATGACTTTAAAACAAAAAGACCCTTACCTTCTGTCTTAGAATCCATATTAAGTATCATTTCCAAGGTAGAAGAATGCTTAAGGGCTAGGGAATTGAGAATAAGTGACTTATCCAGGGTCACAAAGCTAGGAAGTATCTGAAGGCAAAATTGAACCCAGGACCTCCTATCCCCAGACCTGGCTCTCTATCCACTGAGTCACCTAACTGCCTCTCAGACACATTCTAGATGTGTGCCCTGGGAAATTAATTTAATTCAGTGGTTCTCAAACTTTTTTGGCCTCCCACCCCCTTTCCAGAAAAAAAATTATTACTTAGCCCCCTGGAAATTAAAAATTAAATCTTTTAAAATTTTAATAGCAATTAATAGGAAAGATAAATGCACCTGTGGCCATCATTGCTCCACTAGATGGCTACAGCACCCACCAGGGGACAGTGGCGCCTACTTTGGGAATCATTGATTTAATTGTTATCTGCCTTGAGTTTTATCATCTGTAAAATGGGGATAATAATAGCATCTAACTCCCAGGATTCTTATGAGAACAAAATGAGAATAGATCAAGTACTTTGCAAACCATAAAGTTTTATGTAAATTTTTATTATTATCCAAGATGTATCAGGAGCTTCTGCCTTCTTAAGCAGAGTATATTGAGTAGGATCTGAATTGATCTTATGTAATTGATCCTGTCAGAACCAAGGCATTATGTGTAGATCTCTTTTCCCTATACCAAGTGGTTCAAACTTGGATTGTTTTTTTGTTTTTTCACAATCTTATCAGACATGGAAAAAGAAAACCAGGTAGTCAGTCATCACTTTACAAGATGAGATGGGGTTAAAAAGTCACTTCCTTCTTTTGGTCTCAGATTTCTCTACTATGAAGTAAAGAATTTGGCCTAGATAATCTCTAAGGTTGCTTTCCAGCTTTATGCTGACAGTCCTTTTCTAATAAGGATAATCAGACTTTAGTTCTCTCCACTCCTGGAGTTTCTATTCTTTTATAAGATAGATATTAAGTGAAAATTAAGCCAGGATGAAAAGGAGCAGAGGATCATGATGTAACCAAGTTTTTCATAAAGTACCATTCTTTTGGGAAGTTAAAGTATGCTTCCTCTTTAGTCCTGGCTAATTGGCTAGACACTTCCCCTTAAGGATAAAGCCACAGAGTTTGAAGAGACTTTGAATGTAAACCAATTTTATTCCCATTTTACAGATAAGGACACGGAAAGGACATAGAGCTTGATTTACTTAGCCAGAGTCATGAATAATGATCATAACAAAGCCAGGACCAGAACTTGTCTGCTGATTCTTAGTCTAAAATAATCTTAATATTTATTTCATGTCATTTCCTTTCACTCCAAGTACTCCAAATGTTAGTAATATATACAGAGTTTGAGACACTGTGCCCAAATTATTCGATGTTATTATTGACAAATTTCAAGACTGTCCAACCTAACTAGCTTTTTAAGCATCAAAAGCGAGAATTCTTCACATGGAATCTAAGATTTTTTTTTTTTAGTATTCTGATAACTATTTCAATATACCTGATTTCCTTTATAATCTCATATATTTATACATTTAAGAAAATTATTCTGAGGAGTCCATAGACTTCACTAAACTGCCAAAGGGGTCTATGACACACACACACATATTAAGAACCCCTGATCTAAAAGGGGATCACCAAGGCTCCTCTTCACACTAAACCAGTAATTCCCAAAGTGGGCGCTACCACCCCCTGGTGGGTGCTGCAGCAATCCAGGGGAGTAATGATGGCCACAGGTACATTTATCTTTCCTATTAATTGCTATTAAAATTTTTAAAAATTTAATTTCCAGGAGGCTAAGTAATATTTTTTTCTGGAAAGGGGGCAGTAGGCCAAAAAACTTTGGGAACCACTGCACTAAACTTTGACCAAAAGGACTCTCTCTTTCTGTGGTTGTGGAAGGGACTTGGCCATCTATTAGCAATAGCATGCCTAAGAAAACTATGGAAAATTCTATGGAATAGAACTAAAAGTCAGGAGCCTAGGTTCCAGACCCACCTCTGTTACTAATTCCATTCAAATATTTAAGCATGTACTATGTTAAAGGTAGTGAATCTAATAAAGATAAGAATAGTCCCTCCATGACATATCCACTAATGTAAGAAAATATGCATATGACAATAATGGGGGGGGAGACAAAATTAGCACAGAAATAATGATGATTAAGTCTAATTCTAGAGAAGAGTTGAAAAATGTACCCCTCTTCTTTGGAGACTAAGGAGAGGGTATTATGTGGACAGAATATTGTATATATTGATTTTATTTAACAAAGCCTCTCACCTTGTGGTTGAGGTCCAAGAGACTATCAGCCATGATCCCCTTCCGAATGCTCCGATCAGCATTGCTGACACGGTAGGGACGGGCTTTGGTCACGGAATTGGTTTCAGCCAATAGTTGCTGTGTCACCACCGAGGAACTTACTGCAACCCAACTGGAAAGCCAGACAGGACAGTAAGGATGAATCCTCTCTCTCTACAAATCCCAACTTTTCCATTTACCTTCTCCCACCTTCTAACTGCCTTCTCCCTCTTCCCAACCATATGAACCTTCCCTTTCTTCTAAAGTCTATTCAAGTCTTATTTCCAGAAGATTTCCATGGTGAACTACATCTTGCTTAGATCAGAAGATAAATAACCTTCTGGAAAGCAAGATCTACTTACTCTCTGCCCACTTGGAGGCATATAGCTCAGGGAACTGATTTGATAGACTTGAATACGGGCAAACCTCACCTGGAAAGAGACTTGGGAGAAAGAAGGCTGAGGGACTTCATTGCATATTCCATCCTGGTCAGCTGTACTGGTTGAGACCTATACAGTAAACAAGAACCAGTCACTCAAAGCCAGTCACACTTCTCTTCTTTTTGACACCCTCTCCCCAGCAGAGGAAGCTCTAGGACTTGTTTTCCTCACTAGACTACAGCAACAAAACCAATGAGAAGCACTTTGCTACCACCCAGACCCCTCCTCCACCTTCTCTACACCCAACTTTTATATCCTTATAACCTAATATAGACATCTGGTTTGAGAGTTCCACTCCCTGGTCCCAACTAGGCTTGGTTCAATCCTTCCTCAGTAGAGGGCCTTAGGTCTAGTCCATTTCTGGCCATCAATCCCTCAGACACTCACTCCATGTCTGTCTGTCCCCCTGCTCTGTTCAAACTGCCCGGGGAAACCAGGAATTACAGCTAAAGAGGCCCAAGATGACTGAACTCTGTTCCAGGGGGCAGAGTCCACAGCCACCTAAGCACTTACATAAGAGCTTGGGAGTCAGGGAGTTGAGGGAGGCCCCACTCCCCCACAGACTTTTCTCTGGCTATCAAAAAACACTGTACTCAAGGAGCTTATTGCAATCTTATTTCCTTTATTTATGTCCTATTGAGGGAATCTATCCACACCCCAAATTGTCCTATAGCCAGTGATAGAAGAGAATCCAAAGCTTTTTACTTTGTAAACAAGTTCTTAAAAAAAACCTCTAGATCAACCTAGGAGCTGTATTCTTTCTCTTACTCTCTCTAACTCAACACCATACCCATTCCCCTACCTAGGAATTGTTTTCCCCCTCAGCAAAACATCCTTCAGACAACTAGCCCCAATAACTAGGACCCTTCCCACTCCCTGACATCACAAGAGCCTCACCAACTTTCCACCTTTACAACATTCCCCACTAAAATCACCCTCTCTTCTGCCCTCCCCTTATTGGGAGCAGTCTCTCTCCTTCTCATGCCTCACTAAAGGCCATTTCTAGGGCATCATTTGCCTGCTTGTCCTCCTGATCCAATAGGTGACCAGAAGCAGTCTTAAATTCAGCTTCCTTTCTCCCCATCCCTTCAATTTATTTCTGTCTCACAATAGAGCCTCTCTTCCTGGGTTGTCAACTCCAGCCTGGGGAAAAGGTATGTAAGAAGCCATGTCTTGAGTTGACCCTCCTAATTTGTGACCTCCAGTTGTCTTTGCTCACAGAAACAGACTCTTTTTGTAGAAGGAAAGTGTGGAGAGGTAGAAGGAAGAGAAGAACTCAGATCAAGGTTGAGAGCTTCACTTCTTACCCTTTTCTCCAAAGATCTGAGAAATCTACTAGACTAATGCAAGAATTATCTCCAGGGCACCAGGCTGGCCATTCATTCAAGAGATATTTATTGTACATCTACTATGGATACACCAAAGTGTTAGTACAGGGGGTGTGAAGATATATCCCACATGTACACAAATGACAGTCATGCAAGGAAGTAGCTGATAAGTGCCATATGGGAGCAATTTAAAAAAATAACCTCAACCCATATTTTGCTTCTATTTTCTCTAGCGAGGAGAATGATTTGGAGATTAGAAAAGATAGAATAGAAATGGCTAATGGGGAGTTCAAAATTATAAGTAGAGAGATAATAAGAATACCTAGCTGCCTTCAAAGAATTCCAGATGTTGGGCTCAAATAAACTAGATCCTAAGTACAGAAAGAATTGTTTCTTTATCTAAAAGATAGTTTTGGAGCTGTCATGAATGTGTGTTAGATTATTGAAGCATTAGAGAAACACAAATGTCCCAATTTTCAGAAAAGTACACAGTAGAGTCTGAAGAATATAGATTTTTAAATCATAGGCTGGTAGAATTCTAGCATGGCTGACTGAAGGTACATAAGTATCAAGAAAGGGATATGGTGATCTGATGGTTTCACTTTATTTTTTTTAAAAAGTTCATATCAGACTAACTTAAAAAAAAAAAAACAACAAACACCTTAAAACCCTCACTTTCTATCTTAGAATCAATATTAAGTATCAGTTCTAAGGCAGAAGAGTGGTAAGGGCTAGGCAATGGGAGTTAAGTGACTTGCCCAGGATTATACAGTTAGGATGTAGCTGAGGTCATATTTGAACCCAGGACCTCCTGTCTCTATACCTGAGTAGAGCTCTCAGGTTTCAATATACTGAGTCACCTAATTGCCCTCAGACTAATCAGCTTTGGATAGGGCTATTTGACTGGTAGTTCATAGCAGTACTATATTAAGAATTTAGTTAGATATTAAA
The DNA here is from genome assembly GCF_016433145.1 of Gracilinanus agilis. Classification (NCBI taxonomy): domain Eukaryota; kingdom Metazoa; phylum Chordata; class Mammalia; order Didelphimorphia; family Didelphidae; genus Gracilinanus; species Gracilinanus agilis. The sequence continues at coordinate 53,633,737 of NC_058130.1, forward strand.
ATAGTATTTGACAAAGTCTCTTATGTTGCCCATTAGACAAAATGGAGAGTTTTATGAGCTAGGCAAGCCAGTACAATTAGAAGGATTCTGAAATGGTTGAGTGACCTCACCCAAAGAGTAGTCATTAATAGTTCCATGTCAACTTAGAGGGAGTTTTCTGGTGAGGTGTTCCAAGGACCTGTCCTTGGAGTTGTACTATTTTAATCTTTTTATCAATGATTGGGATGAAGTCATAGATGGCATGCATATCAAATGTGCAGATGACTCAGAGCTGGGAGGGATATAGCTAACAAGCTTGATGGTAGTTAGGATTGAAAAAGATCTCAACAGCCTAAAAGATTGGACCAAATACAATAAGATGAAATGTAAAGGCCTTCATCTAAATTAAAAAATTAATTTCAAAAGTAAGAGAGGTATAGATAGATAATAGTTCTTGTGAAAGAGATTCAAAGATTAAAAGGAAAAAGTTGTTATGGAACAAAAATAGGAACACTCAGAGGATTTGATGAGACAAATAAAAACCAGGAGCAAATTTAAAAATGTGAGCCCAGTGTTTGATAAACCATAAGCATAAATTACTAGGGGAAGGACTTCCTATTTGATAGGAACTACTGGGAAAACTGGAAAGCTATTTGGCAGAAAATAAGTTTATACCTGCAACTTATACTATAACACAATAAACTCAAATAAATATTTGACCAAAATTGAAAACATCACACCATATAAACATCAAAGATTGAGGCACCTAGGGGGCAGCTGGGTAGCTCAGTGGATTGAGAGCCAGGCCTAGAGACAGGAGGTCCTAGGTTCAAATCCGGCCTCAGACACTTCCCAGCTGTGTGACCCTGGGCAAGTCACTTGACCCCCATTGCCTACCCTTACCACTCTTCCACCTATAAGTCAATACACAGAAGTTAAGGGTTTAAAATTTAAAAAAAAAAAAAAAAAGATTGAGGCGCCGGTCACTATTCTGACTAGAGGAAGATTTTGTTTTAATAAATTTTTTGTTAGCATATTTTTATTTTAGATTGCTAAAATTTCTCTCAGTATCCCTTTACCTCCCTTTTACCAGAAAGTCATGCCATATGAGTATTTTTAAAGAAAAAGAAGAGAAATCCCCCCATCTCAGCAAAACCAATAATTACATGGAAAAAAGACTAAAAATATACACAACATTTCACACTTATAATGCCTCCCACATCTGCAAAACAGTGTCTTCTCATTTTTCTTTGGGGCCACTCTTATTCTTTCTAATATTGTAACATCATTCATTCTTGATTGTTTTGTGGTGGTTTTTCTTTCCATTTACATTTTTGTTGTCATTGCATATTTTTTTCTTGGTTCTGCTTACCTTATTTTGCATCAGTTCACATAAATTTTTCCATGCTTCTTTGTGTCCATCATATTCATCATCTTATTATACACTAATGTACCATAATTTAGTTAACCATTCCTTTGCCTTGTGGTTATCTATTTTGTTTTTAGTTCTTTGCTAATGCAAAAACTGCTGCTATAATTATTTTGATTGAGGGCAGTGAGATGGTTCAGTAGATAGAGAGCCAGGCCTGGAGATAGGAATTCCTGGATTCAAATCTGGCCTCAGACACTTCCTAGCTGTGTGACTCTGGGCAAGTCATTTAACCCCCACTGCCTAGCCCTTATCACTCTTTTGCCTTGGAATCAATATATAGCATTGATTCCAAGATGGAAGGTAAAGGTTTTATTAAAATTTTTTTCATGTATGTGGGCATTTCCTTCTTATCAATGATCTCCTTGGCTTATATGCTTAGTAGTGGAATCTTTAAGTCAAAGACTTATGGACCTTATAGCAACTTTACTTGAATAATTCCAAATTGCTTTGCAAAGTTATTAAACTGATTTACAGGTCCACCAACAATTGCACTAGCATGCATATTTCTGTCTTTTGCCATTTGTACCAATTTATTAGCTGTTAGTTGTCTCAGGTTGTTTTGATTTGTATTTTATTGTTAGTTATTTGAATGATTCATATGGTGCTAATAGTTTATAATTCTTCTTTTGAGAATTATTTGTTCACATAATATGACCACATCTATTTAGGGAATGATTTATGTGTGTGTTAGGTGTCTATGTATCTTAGATACCAAACCCTTATCAGAGAAATTTGATACAAAGATTTTCCTTCCACCTGACCACTTCTGTTCTTTTCCTAGATGCATTAATTTTGTTTGAACAACTCCTTTTTAATTTCTTGTAATAAAAATTATCTATTTTACCTTTTGTAATTGCCTCTATTCCTTGTTTGATTAACAAAACACTTCCTAGCCTTATTTGTGAAAGTTATATTGACCTACTCTCTAATTTTTTTACTACATTATCTTTAATATTAAAGTCATGAATTTTGTGGCATATTTTATAAAGCGATGGCCTACACTTAGTTTCTGTCAGACCATTGTCCAGTTTTCCCAGAAATTCTATTTTTGTATCAGATAGAGAGTTCTTTCCTAAGCAATTTATGTTTTTGCCTTTTATTGAATACTGGATTATTGACTTCCCTTATTTCTAATTTTCCCTTGTTTTGGTCTGTCTCTCTCTCTCTCTTTTTTTTTTTTAGCCATTGCCAAATGGTGTCAATGACTGCAACTTTATAATATAGTTTGAGTTCTAGAAGTACTATTTCCCTTTCATTCCTGTTTTCTAATCATTTCTCTTGATATTCTTTCACTTTTTGTTGTGTTTTATAAAGTATCCCTTTGATAGTTTGTTATGCAGTAAAATTGAAACTTAATTTAGGTAATATTATTATTGTTATTATATTGACACAGGCCTGTCATAAGTTCCCCCAGCTATTTAAGTTGTTCTTTATTTCTTTAAGGAATACTTTGGAATTGAATCTGTACAAGCAATCTTATAAGTTTTGGTAGAGAGAGTTCCAAAATATTTTATACAGTTTTTAGTTATTTTGAGTGAGGGACATGATTTTTTTTCAACAAACAAAAGATAAAGACAATCCAAAAGGACAAAAGAAATATCCCTTATTACCCAAAATGAAAAAGATTCAGCATGAAAAAAAAATCAATGGAATTAAAATAAGAAGAGAAAACATCAAATGCAGAAAGGGTGAAAGACTTTGTATCAAATATTAATGATAAAAGTCTGCCATAAAAAATTAAAAGAGGAGCTATAAATATTTTTATACATGTATTCTAAGTTCTAAAGCCCATTGATATGGGATTCTCTCCTTATTGGTGGAGACCAGTGTCCAGTGCCTTTTGTTATATTGAAACTCTGGGAGCTAAGAGTCCCACCATTGATTGACAGGTGAAGACTGTTGGATCTCAGAATGTTCCCAGAGGCCATGAGGACAGGGGAGAAAGTGGTTGGCCAGGGGAGTATAAATACCCTGGCAGCCCCTGACAGAGGGTCTTTTCCTTTTCCTTTGGACCTGGGATCTGTAGACCCTGGTCTATTGGGATCTGAGGCTTGCTTAGCTCAACCTTGCAAGAACTCCTGTCTGAACCTCATTGACATTTGCCAACCTGGATCCAGAATCCTCTTATTCTTCTGTCCCCTAGATATTTAGGTATCCAAACCATCCTTAGATATCTAGGTATCCCGGGGCCCGGGAGGGATCCGGGAAGTAGGCAGGAGAAGAAGAGGGTGGAAAGGGTGGTTCCTAAATGCTGTGAAAGACATAACATCTGGCAAGAAGAAGAAGCTGAGAGACATCATACAACAGTTTGGCTGTGGTCAGGCTGAGCCAGAGGAGCTAGAACAAGCCAGAATCACTCACCTGCCTACAGTCCTGAGGGATTAATATTATCAAAGATTAGTTTAGGGTTTCCTATTCCTCTTCCCATTTCCTAAATATTCCTTCCTTGCCAAAATTATATAAACTATTCAAGTACTTTTCTGGAGTGGTTGTGTCATCACTTCTCTGGGAAGAGAGCAAATGCAGTCAGATAAACGTGTCCAAAGCTAATAGAGCCCAATATCTATCAGGTGGGACCTGAAAGGGATACCCATCCATTGACCTGAAGAATCCTGCCTGGGCACTGTTATAAAGGAGGGAGGTGTTACAACATCTAACTAGGTGGCAAGACTCAGGTGATCTTGCACTAGCCACATATATGAACTACCACTGCTGTCACCCATTTAGGAGTGGTAGTATCCAGTTTACCCTCTCCTTTATTTATAACACTTTGTGAGGGGCAGGGTATAGTTGGTGAGAGGAAAAAGGGAAGAGGCCCACTCTTTTCAAGTCTCTTGAGTCTTGTCAGTTTCTTTGGGCACTTCAGTCTTTGGATTTCCTATGCTTCTGGCTTCTAGCCTTGTGGCAGAAGATAGATGATGTCAGTCCCACTTCAGGTTGCAAAAAGGAAAAGACTGGAATGAAGCTGATCAATAGGATCTAGCAGTTTCCATCATGTCCCTATTCCCAGCTTGTTATACTAGATACTTTGGGAAACTTTCACTTTGATGAGATATAGAAACTTCTCTTGGCTAAAATGAGTTATTCACTCTCTGTGAGAGATCTCCTTCACTTTGAATTTTCTGATATATATTGTCCTGTGTGAACTTTTTCCCCCTCTTCACCTGAATAAATAGGTTTATTTGCTAATTTCTATGTGGATTCTTTATGGGACTGGTATTTAGTGGGAAGGGAGTCAAGCCTTGGAAATAAAGCTTAGAGTTCTCCTTCCTTATTAAGAAATTGTGATCAGAAGTTTAGCTTGAGCCTGAAAACCATATCCCCTACCCTAATAATATTTAAGAGATCAGATAGATGTAATTTGAACCTGGTACCCCGCTGTGTCTGAGGAGATCAGGCTTTTGTGACCAATCTCCTGGTTTTTCCTCCTTGTAGGAAATAAAGCATCCCTTGGAAAAAGGTAGGGGAAGAAGAGGCTAAAGATGTCTATCCTGCCTCCCTTTGAACCACCCCACAGCACCTTAATGCTACATGTGGAGGACAATCCTTCCTACATACTCATGAAACATTTACTATTTCTCTGGTTTCCTTGGAGTATTGGTCTAGTAATAATATAGCTAGATCAAAGGACAGGTTGTTTAGTTACTTTCTAGACATAATTCCAAATTGTTTTTCCAGAACAACTGGACCAGTTACTCAGCTCCACTCACAATACTCTTGAGTACCTACCCACTTTTTCACATCCCTCCAACATTTATCATTTTGCTATTTTCTTCATCTTTGCAAGTCTGATAGATGGAATCTTAAAGTTGCTTTAATTTGCATTCCTTAAATAGTAGTTTAGTTTCCCCCATATTGTTTTTCCCATTTAAATTTTTTTGTTAGTTTGTTAAAGTTCCCAAGTATTTCCTTCCATCGATCCCTTATTGCATTAGAGAAAGCATTATTTGAAAAAAAAAGTATATATAAAACTATGTCTTGCTTGTTTCTATTTATCAGTTCTTTCTCTGGAGGTAGACACACACAAGTTATTCTTCAAACGATATTTCTGTTGTGTATATAATGTTTTCTTGGTTCTGCTCATTTTGCTCTTCATAATATCACGTACATTTTTCTATGTCCTTTTAAAACTGGCCTACTCAGGGGCAGCTAGGTAGCACAGTGAATAAAGTGACAGGCCAGGACTTGGGAGGACTTGAGTTCAAATATAACTTCATGTTTTATGTGCTTGCACATGTTAAAACATATATGTATATATATATGATTGCTTACTGTCTTAGGGAGGGGGAAAAGGGGAGAGCATTTGGAACTTAAAACTTAAAAATATATTAAAGTTTGTTTTTACATGCAATGGGAAAAAATGAAATATTACTGGGAGTGGGGGAACATATAGGATAAAATACAATAAATATTTTTATTTATTAATAATAAAGAAGAGTTTGAAATATTTTTAGAAAGAAAAAAATATCTGGCTTCAGGTTCTTTCTAGTTGTGTAAGTCTGGGCAAATCGCTTAACTCCAATTCCTTTGACCTTGCTGCTCTTCTGTCTTAGAAATGATACTAAGACAGGATTTAAAATAAATAAGCAAATAAAATTAAACTGCTCGTCATTTGTTAAGGCACAGTAGTATTCTATCACAACCATATGCCACACCTTGTTTAGCCTTTCCCCAATACTATTGTCAATAGCTTGCATTTATTCCTTTAAAACTGATTGTCCATGTGCTATGATAATTTATCTATTGGAAAATGGCTCGAAATCTTATAAATTTGAGTCAGTTCCTTTTAGATCTTGGAAATGAGACTTTTATCAGAGAAACTTCCTGCAAAGATTTTCCCCCAGTTACTGGTTTCCCTTCTAATTTTTATTCCATTAGATTTGTTTGTGCAAAATCTTTTTAATTTTATATAATAAAAATTGGGATCTTCTCTTTGACTAGTTGAATTATGGATTCTTCCCTTATCCATAAATTCAAATGATAATTTCTTCCTTGTTCCTCTCTTTTGTTTAGGACATGATATTTTATATCTAGGTCCTTGTATCTATTTGGAGCTTATCTTGATGTATTTGTGTGAGGTGTTCATCTAAACCTAATTGCTCCTAGATTGCTGTCTAATTTTCCAAGTAGTTTTCTGTTAAATAGTGAGTTCTTTACCCAGTAACTATGATATTTGGATTTTTCAAATACTATACTACTATAATTGTTTCCTTCTGTATATTGTATATATAATGTGTCCCATTGTTAAACCTCTTTCTTTTTTAACCAGGACCAAATCATTTTATTTTTTATTTTTTAGAAACCCTTACCTTCCATTTTGGAATCAATACTGTGTATTGGTTCCAAGTCAGAAGAGTGGTAAGGGCTAGGCAATGGGGGTGGAGTGACTTGTCCAGGGTCACACAGCTGGGAAGTATCTGAGGCCAGATTTGAACCTAGGACTTCCCATCTCTAGGCCTGGCTCTCAATCCACTGAGCTACCAGCTTCCCCGCCCCCAAATCATTTTAATTGAAGATCTGATATTGATAGGCCCTGTTCCTTAACATTTCTTTTCATTATTATCCTTGAGATTCTTGACTTATTGTTCCTCTAAATAAATTTTGTTATTTTTTTCCAACTATATAAAATATCCTTTTGGGAGTTTGTTACAGCACTGCATAAGTATAGGTATTATTGTCATTTTTATTATATTCATTTGACTTGCAATGAACAATGAATATTTCTCCAGCTATTTATATCTGTCATTTCTGCATGGTGATTCTTAATTAAATTATTAAATATAGTCACTAGGGGAGTTTTTTATCTGTAATATATTAAAAAATGAGAAAGAAAGAAATAAGAACAAAAGCTATTCCCCAATAGATAATCAGTCAGAAAATATGAACTTTTCAAAAGAATTATAAACTAATAAATATATGAACAAATACCCCAAAACACTAGTAATAAGAAAAAATCAAATAAAAATAACAAAGTTTTACCTTACCTCCAGCAAATTGGCAAAGATAACAAAAGCCAATGATGGAGAGGTTATATAATTAGACAAATTAATAAATTGTTGGTGGAGTTGTAAATTAGTTTAGCTATTAAAAAAAACAACTTACCTTCTGTCTTAGATTTGGTACTGTCAATCTTTTAACAATTTTTAATTTTATTTCAAACAAAGAGAAAATAGTTTTTCTTCAGTGAAGATGTTTATTTTCCATAGAGAAAGAGAATTCAAAGAAAACACATGTGTGGGGGCTTGGATAGACCCAAGCCCCAGGGAGACTGGAGGTTACAGATGTTATTATAATGTTTTAAGAAAAAGGAGAAGGGTCTTCTAGAATTGAGCATTGTGGGAAAACTTCTGCCCAACACTGGAGATATTGTCAACATTTTGGAATGTCCTCAAGATGGCAAGATGGAGTTCAGATAAGATAAAGGGAAAGCAAAGAATTAGGGCACACACCTTTTCTGTTGGTCAGAAATATCTAAAGTTATTTATAAGACATACATTGCTGTCTTATCAGATGTTCCAAAGCAATTATAAACATTAAAAAAAAACAAACATTAGAAACTTGTTAACCTTTGGAGTTAAGTGATTTGCCCAGGGTCATGCATCTAGAAAGAGGTCAGATTTGAACTCTGGACCTCTCATCTTTAGGTCTGGTTCTCTATCTAATGAACCACATAGTTGCCTCAGTTCAACCACTTTGAAAAGCAATTTAGAATTATGCCATTTGCAGAAATATCTATAATAAAAATGGCTAAATGTTCATACCCTTTGACCCAGAGATTCCACTGCTAAGTGGAAGCATGTTTAAAAACCTTCTATTTAGTAAAAATGAACATATTAAGAAATAGTTTTAAAGAAAAATAGATAGATGGAAGATAAAAAGGCTTTTCTTAGGGAAATGGATTAAGGGTGATATTTAACTATTTTTCCGAGATGACTAACTGTTCATTAGTAAACATCCACCTTTTTCTACCTAGAAATGATTATGATATCTTTGGAAGGAAGGGAATCTTTGTTAGTGGTTTGGTTTTACTCAACTATTCTTGAATAGTAACCCCAAACAGCATCTTTTATGTATCTTTTTCTTATTCAAGATTGTAATAAATGTTAGTTCTCAGATTTTTTTTACACCTAATTTACTATTTATTTTAAATTTTCTTTTCTTTTTAAATTTCAGGTTCCAAATTCTCTCTTTCCCTCCCACCCTTCCTCTACCCACTGAGAAGACAAGCAATGTAATGTCAGTTATATGTGTGAAACTGTGCAAGACATATTTCCATTTGAGCCATATTTTCTTTGAAAGCAAGAAAATAAGGGAAAGAGGAAATTATACTTCAATTTGCACTCACAATTTCTCATTTATCTCTCTGGAAGTGGATAGTATTTTTTCATCATGAGTCTTTTGGAATTATCTCTAATTATTGTATTGATCAGAGTAGCAAAGTTTTTCACAGTTGATCATCATTGTTATTACTGTGCACAGTGATCTGTTTTTTTTTTTACTTTGTTTCAGTTATAAAAATCTTTCCATGTTTTTCTAAAAGTATCCCTCTTCTAATTTCTTATAGCACAATTATGCTTTATCACATTCACATGCCACAACTTGTTCAGTCATTCCACCACAAAAAGAGATACAATAAATATTTTTGTATACATAGACTACAATGAAAGAAGCCTCTGGAATATCATATTCTAAGGCCTCCACTCCTTTAATGCAGAAGGTGCTAAATGTTGTGTGATCTTGACTGTGGCTCTATATTTGAATTGTTTCTAGTTGCTAGCAATATTTTCTCCTTGACCTGAGAGCTCTGGAATTTGGCTAAACTATTCTTGGGAGTTTTCATTTTGGAATCTCTTTCAGGAGGTGATTGATGTATTCTTTCAATTTCTATTTTGCCTTCTGTATCTGAGATTTCAGGGCAGTTTTCCTTGATAATTTCTTGAAATATGATGTCAAAGATCTTTCTTCAATAATGACTTTCAAAGAGTTTAACAATTTTTTAACCCATGCCATCTCTCTTAGAATCAATATTAAGTATTAGTTCCAAGACAGAGGAGTGATAAGGGCTAGGCAAATGAGATTAAGTGACTTGCTCAGTATTTCACAGATAGGAAGTATCTAAGGCCAAATTTGAACCCAGGACCTTCTGTCTCTAGGTCTGACTCTATACACTGAGCTACCAAGGTGCCCCAGATAGTTCAATAATACGTTTTTTTAAACCCTTACCTTCCATCTTAGAATCAATACTGTATATTGATTCTAAGGCAGAAGAGCAGTAAGGGCTAGGCAATGGGGGTTAAGTGACTTGCCCTGGGTCATACAGCTAGGACGTGTCTGAGGCCAAATTTGAACCCAAGAACTCTTATCTCCAAGTCTGGCTCTTTATCCACTGAGTCATTTAGTTGTCCCAACTTTCTTTCACTCTTCTAGGGTTTCTTTTCAGGTTTGGATCCCAATTAATGTTATTCTTTAAGGTTTTTTGGGTAACCTTTTTCATATTATCATCTTCTTTTGAGTTTATATCTTGATCTTCCCTGCCTCTGTAGTAACATTTTATAGTGAAATTCTTTTTCTGTTTGCTCATTTTTCCAGCTTTTTTTTTTTTTACCTTCAACTTTATGTTAAAGTTGACTTCTGTTCTCTTGGGGGTGGGAAAGCACTGTCCCAAGCTTAGGCTTTCTTGTACTGCTTTTTTCAGAGTTATTTCTGGAGGTCTGCAAATTTTTGGTGCTTTCCAAGTGGTATGATCTTAAATGGGATATGGTCACTGTTCTCCTGGTCTGTGTTCTGGTCTTTACCTGGGAAGATCCCCAGTCTCTGCACCCACTTAGAAATCCTCTTTGCCTTAGAACTGTACCTAGGGCCCCTACTCTCTTGTGACCAATCATAAGTGCTCCTTTTTGCCCTGGAATTGTGACCCAGAACTGTGCGTGGGCAATTAAGTTGCTAATCAGCACCAATTATATCCAGTGCCTGTAGAAGATCCCTGATGATCTCTTTCTGACCAGCTGTTATTCTTTCTAGGCTGAGAGTTCCCAAAACTGCTGCTGTGGACATTATTTATGCCATCATGTGTGTAGGCTCTGGAGAAACCTCCACCTTGATGCCACAGACCTCACCTACTGACTTCTGAAGTTTTCCTAGGTGAGAAAAATGTTTCACCCTGACTTTTTGTTGCCTCTGATACTTCAAAATTTGATTTGAGGTGTTTTAAAAAAGTTGTTTGGGGGGAAATGTTTGGAGAGTTTAGCTGCGTGGCTTCCCCTAGTACAGCACCTACTATAAATGTTATTTTGGTTCATCCTGGGACAAAAACTTATTGTGAAAGGCTTGAGAGATTATACCAGTATGGACAACTGTCTAATCTGGAAATGGATCTGATAATGATAAATTAAATACATTGTTTCTGGAATCCTTATGTCCTTTAGAAAACACAGAGTACAGTATTAATATTAATATTTTTCTTCAACATTAGGCATATACCCCAAACATGTCAGTTCATGTACTGAGCCCTACTTGGAGAGTAAAGCCAGTGAATTATTTGGGCATTGCTGGTCTGATGGGAAGAGACTTGCTTGCTCAGTAGCCTCAAAATATGTTTACCTTCTGAGGAGAATCTAAACCACAGGATGTGGTTTATAGGCTCTGTGGGAAATAGGGGCTAACAAAAATGTCAGAGAGTTGCCCAGAAAAGCAACTCCAAATCTGATTCCTTACCAGCAGGATGTTGACGTGCTATTGAGTATATTATGTCTTCTGCTTACCTTCTGGGTTCCTGTAAGTCCTTTGTACTTTTAGCATTTTTCATGGGAGTGAAAGATGCATTAAGTACAATTAATGCTTACATAGGAACAAGGATTAGCATTTAAAGGGAATAAGGAAAGGCTTCCCATAGGTGTGGTTTTACTTATTTTTATTTTATTTTATTTTCCTTATAACCCTCACTTTCTGTCTTGGAATCAATGGTAGATTGGTTCCAAGGCAGAAGAGCAGAAAGAGCTAGGCAAAGGGGGTTAAGTAATTTGTCCAAGGTCACACAGCTAGGATGTGTCTGAGTCTAGATTTGAACTCAGGACCTCTCATGTCTAGACTGATCTAGACAATCCACTGAGCCACCTAGTAGGTGAGATTTTTAGCTGAGACTTGAAGGATGCTAGGGAAGCCAGAAGGCAGAGATAAGAAGGGAAAGAATTCCAAGCATGGGAGATAGCCACTGAACAGAATTGGGAGATGGAGTGCCTTGCTCAAGGAACATCAATGAGGCCAGCATCACTAGATAGAGTACATAAGGGAGGGAGCAGGTAGGTGGCTCCTTGGATAGAGACCCAGGCTCAGAGACAGGAGATCCTGGGTCCGAATCTAGCCTCAGAGACTTCCAAGTTGTGTGACCCTAAGCAAGTCACTTAACCCCCATTGCCTAGTTCTTGTCTCTCTTCTGCCTTGAAACCAATATACAATATTGATTCCAGGGCAAACGGTAAGGGTTTAGAAAAAAAAGTAAAGAATGCATGGAGGAGGATAGACTGGTGAGTAAAATAAGAAAAGGCTAGGAAGGTAGATGGATAGCAGGTTGTAAAGGGCTTTGAATACCAAAAAGACATACGAAGAGCATACCAAGGAGGAAAACCAGGATTGTCAGTGACTTCCAAGGCCTAGGGACCAGTGGAAATGTTTGTTCCATAGAAGAGAAGACAACATTGGGATGTGAAAGCTGTCCTGTGGAGGAAGGACAGCTGAGTCTTGTTTTTCTTGGACTAGAAGTATAGGGAGCAATGGGTGGAAGTTTTAAAGGGCCAGGTTTGTCTTGAGAAAATAAAAACTTCCCAACAGCTCTCCAAAATGCTTCAGGAAGTTATAGCTTTCCTCCTCACTAGAGGGCTTTAAGCAGAATTTGAATAACTATTTGCTGGAGTTGTTATTTAGGTAAAAGTTGGATTTGATAGTCTCTGAGGATCCTGTCATGTAGCTAGATGGTACACAGGATAGAGTACCAAGACTCAAGTCAGGAAGACTCATCTTCCTGATTTCAAATCTGGCCTCAGACACTAGCTTTGTGTCCCTGGGTGAGTCACAACCCTGTTTGCCTCTTTTTCCTCATCTGTGAAATGAGCTAGAGAAAGAAATTGCCACTCACTCCTGTATCTTTGCAAGGAAAACCTCAAATGGGGTCACAACGAGCTGGACATGATTGAAAAACAACAAGAAGGTCCTTTCAAACCTTAGAGTCTGTGATTCTATCATAGGACTTCATAAGAGCATAAATTTGAGCAGGAAGGGTGGCTGCTAAGCCCCCTTCATTTTACAGATGTAGAAATGAAGACTGCAAGGAATTAAGTAATTTGCACAGCATCACATTGCTAATAAGTGCCTTAGGAAAGATTTGAACTCAAGACTTCCTAACTCCCACACCAGAATTCTCTCCACTGAATTATCTAACTGGCTTTGTCAGAAAGGTAGAAGGAATTTGACAGGGGCAGAGACAACAGAACTCCATCCTAGTAGCTCTCCTCTCTGAGGAGAAAGAGATCTGAACAGTGGTTTAGAATATGATGCTCTAGTCTTCTATCTTTTAGGTTTAACCTTAGGATCCTTTCTTAACATTCTCTTGAGTTTATGTCCACATCCAGAGATAAATCTGAGGCCTTTAGGCTCTTACTCATATCTAAGTCTCTCATCAAAAAAGAAAAACAAACACAAACACAAAAAAAAACAGATCCTTAGTTCCTGTGAGCCAGCTAGGTGGTGCAGTGAACAGAGTGCTAGGTCTAGATTCAGGAAAGACCTGACTTCAAATCCAGCCTCAGACTCTTACTACCTGTGTGATCCTGGGAAAGTCTCTTAATCCTGTCTACCTCAGTTTCCTCAACCATAAAATGGGGACAAGGGACAACAGCACTTATTTCATAGGCTTGTTGTAAGAATCAAATGAAATATTTGTAAAGTACTTAGCACGATGCCTAAATATAGTAGGTGCTTAATAAATGCCTCTCTCCTTGCCTTCCCACACTCAGGCTAACAAGCCATAGAATGTAGTCCAGGTTTTGTTTACCCCAATGGAAAAACCTGAGGACTCTCATCCAAGCTTGTGAACATTCAAGACCATTCCTGTCCTCTAATGATCCCTTCCCCAAGGCACTTCATACACCATGATTCATGGTTCCCCATAAAGGGTAAGGGGGTGAGTAGTGAGATAAGTAGATCCAAGGTGCTTCTCTTACCAAACTATGTGGCCATGAAGGCTTCTTCTCAGGGAATGAATTCTTGTCCTGGCTCTGTTTTTCATTCCTTAGTGGGTGGGTCGGTGTTTCTGCCTATTAGCAGAATACAAACTTGCCTTATCCTGGGTGCTTTTTGCCCTGTTGATGTGGTCCTTTGTTCTAGCATTTGTTATGAAATTCTGGCAGCAATTTTTGCCAGATTTGTGTATCCAGCTCTGGTATGTCTGCTTCTCTCTCTGGAGGACTGTGGTGTCTCTTTCCCCCACCCTTAGGAGGATGAATGAGCATTGTCTTTCTTTAAAAATTGTCGATGCTCTTTTCCCTTTTTAAAATGTCACTATCACTTCCAAAAAGCTTCTGCCCATACCCCCATAAGCTCCTCTGTTGAGACAAATAAGTAGTCAAAGAAAAAAAAGAGAATAGAAAAAGCAACACATTAATGATGATTGGAAAGGTGGGCTTCATTCTGTATCTATAATCCACACCCTCTCTGCATGCTCCACCATCAGATTGCTTCTAGTTTTCCTTTAAAAACACAGCTGAGAGGGGGCAGCTGGGTAGCTTAGTGGAGTGAGAGTCAGGCCTAGAGACAGGAGGTCCTAGGTTCAAACCCGGCCTCAGCCACTTTCCAGCTGTGTGACCCTGGGCAAGTCACTTGGCCCCCATTGCCCACCCTTACCACTCTTCCACCTAGGAGCCAATATACAGAAGTTAGGGGTTAAAAAAAATAAAAAATAAATAAAAGCACAGCTGAAAGATCGACTTAAGTGCATCAGTGTAGTATCAAACTATAGAATTATATTACTGCCAAAGTGCCATCATAAATACTAGAGCAAAGGGCTACATCATTAGGGCAAAAAGAACCCAGGCAAGGCAAGTTGACATTTTGTCAAAGAGTTCAGCTCATCCAAGGAATTTCACATCTTGTATAAGAGGCAGTAGCAGAGTGGGAAGCCAAATGGCAGAATGAACTGACAGCCCACTTAGAGACAAGAGATCCTGGAGTCAGATTTGGTCTTGGACACTTCCTAGCTATGTGACCCTGGGCAAGTGTAATGGAGGATTATTAAGAATGTAATCTAGGGGGCAGCTGGGTAGCTCAGTGGATTGAGAGCCAGGCCTAGAGACGGGAAGTCCTAAATTCAAATTCGGCCTCAGACACTTCCCAGCTGTGTGACCCTGGGCAAGTCACTTGACCCCCATTGCCTACCTTTACCAGTCTTCTGCCTTGGAGCCAATACACAGTATTGGCTCCAAGACAGAAGGTAAGGGTTTAAAAAAATTTTAAAAAAAGAATGTAATCTAAATGGTTTTGTGGGTTCACACTGGATTGAAGGAGAGACAGGAATGTCTGATGGTCTGGACCAAACAGGATAGGAAGACCAGGGTTTACTGCCAAGCTGTTAACTGTCACAAAAATGGCAGTTTGGCCAAAAGTCACTTAGCTCACCTAGGTTAAGGCCTATGTAACCAGCAGGCAACAGGTAAAAGCTGTAACAGTTTTAATTGAATAAACAAATAAACAAGGATGTAGGGATTCTACTTTTAACAACTAAGGACAAACCACAAGGTCAAGGGAGGGACTTAACTATACTATTCTATTGACCAAAGCCAGGCAGGGCCCAAAGGAAGCAGTACTGAAGTCACAGGGAGGCTCCTCCAAACCTGGTTCCAGCCAGGTATGGTCAGCTCAGCTAAAGGGCCTGAGGATGGCTTTCAATTGTGATCTCATGGTAAATCCAAGGATGGTCTCAGGATGCCAGGAGCCAACTCCACCAGGAGAGGTAGAGAGAGAGTTTGCAATGCTGTCCACCAGATCACAAACCACTTCCCCACTTGGTGCTGCTCTGCAGGTCTGTTGTCCTCTGCTGAAAGTCTCTACCTCTCTCAGGATCCCAGGGAATCTGGATGCAGGTCTGTCCTTAACTCTGAGTTCTCCCAGGGTTAGCAACAGTTATGTCCAACCACTATGGAGTCTCTCTCAGAGAGCAAGAAGCACACTTCCTGCTTCTTCATTCCATCTTGGAATCCTCCAGCCCTTCCTGCTAGGTCCAACACTAATACTAAATTAATAACTAAATAACCCTCACAACACAAGTCATTTAACCCCCATTGCCTAACCCTTACTGCTTTCCTGCCTTGGAACCAAAGCATAGTATTGATTCTAAGACAGAAAGAAGGATTTAGAAAAAAAAAGAAAGATCATACCAGAGAAATGAACCAACCAGCTCATTGAGGGGTATGCCTGGATACCCTTAATACTTTATTTCATATTTATTTATTTGTTTGTTTGTTTTTTTAAACCCTTACCTTCCATCTTGGAGTCAATACTGTGTATTGGCTCCAAGGCAGAAGAGTGGTAAGGGCTAGCAATGGGGGTCAAGTGACTTGCCCAGGGTCACACAGCTAGGAAGTATATGAGGTCAGATTTGAACCCAGGGCCTCCCAGACTCTAGGCCTGGCTCTCAATCTACTGAGCTACCCAGCTGCCCCCTTTATTTCATATTTTAAAAAGTTTGTGGTCCCTGCAAATTATACCAGGTTGCCATGTTCCTCAGAACACAGTATGTTTTGCACCAGCAACATGAAGGGTTATATGGGTGCCATCTTCACTGAGACAATCTCACCAACAGTAGTAAGCTATTTTTTGCCTTAGAGGATTCCACGACTTGTGAGTCTCAAACTTATACAAGACTTTAAGGCATTGGCTTAGACTGACCATTTTCTTCCCTCTACCTTCCCAAACACAGGAAAAAACACTCTTGTTCCTTTAAAACTGCTGCAGGGGATGCATCTAGCAGGATATGTTATTCAGGAGACTCAATGGAAGTTATGTCTCCAGCTTCTGAAAAACTGTGCCTTAGATTTTTTAGATAAGGTTGCCTTTTTTTTTTTTTTTGGTCTGAATTTGCCTGTCACTTGACTACAGTGATGATGAATGAGGATTCAGCATTAATCTCTGCCTTGTTTTAATGTAGTAAATGTTTATTGATTTTTCAGTTACGCATAGAAACAATTTTTGACAACTTTTTTTATATTTTAAAATTCAGATTTTCTCCCTCTCTCCCACTTAGGTGGCAAGTAATCGGATATAGGTTATATCTGTACTTTCATGTAATACATATTTCCATATTCAGCAAATATTTATTAAGCAATTGTTATGTGAAGGCACTGTGTACTAGACTGGGGATATAAAGATGAAAAGGAAATAGTTTCTGTCCTTGTGGAGCTGGCATTCTTTTTTTCTTTAGGAGCTTACATTCTTCTTATTCAGATGAGTAAATATAAAATAAATCAAAATAGGGGGCAGCTGGGTGGCTCAGTAGATTAAGAGCCAGGCCTAGAGATAGGAGGTCCTGGGTTCAAATCTGGTCTCAGACATTTCCTAGCTGGGTGACCCTGAGCAAGTCACTTAATCCCCATTGCTCAGCCCTTATTGCTCTTCTGCCTTGGAACCAACACACAGTATTGATTCTAAGATGGAAAGTAAGGGTTTAAAAACAACAACAAAAAGAAATAACATGACTGTCATTACTCTTCTGTCTTGGAATCAATAGAGTATTGATTCCAAGATAGAAGGTAAGGTTTAAATAATAATAATAATAAATCAAA
Organism: Gracilinanus agilis; assembly: GCF_016433145.1. Classification (NCBI taxonomy): domain Eukaryota; kingdom Metazoa; phylum Chordata; class Mammalia; order Didelphimorphia; family Didelphidae; genus Gracilinanus; species Gracilinanus agilis. The sequence continues at coordinate 53,650,975 of NC_058130.1, forward strand.
GTAATTTAGGGAGGAAGCCCCAACAACTGGGAGGAATCAGGAAAAATCTTGTTTAAGAGGTGGCACCTGAGCTGAGTCTTAAAAGGAGCTAGAGATTCCAAGAGGTGGAGATGAGGAGGGAGAGGATTCCAGGCATGGAGCACAGCCTGTACAAAGACCAGAAATAGAATGGCATGCATGAGAAATTGTAGAAGTTAATTTGACTAAAATAAAAAGGGGAAAGAGAAATCAGACAGGAAAGACAAATTAGATCCAGATTGAAAGGACTTGAAATGACAGAGGGGTTGAATTTCATCCTGGTAATAGGAAGCCACTACTCCCTACTACTAGGGAAGTCATTTCTTGAGTGATATAGTCATTTCTATGCTTTGGTTGTGTTTTTCATTAAAAAAAAAAAAAAAAAAAACCTTGTGTTTTTTTTAAATTTCAATTCTCTTTTTCTGGTGACAAAGAATTGGAAACTGAGGGGATATTCATCAGTTGAGGAATGGCTAAACAAGCTGTGGTATATGATTGTAATGGAATACTACTGTGCTATAAAAAATGATGAGCAAAATGATTTAAGAAAAAACCTGGAAAATGATGAAATTGAAATAGGAGAACCAGGAGAACATTGTAAACAACAACAGCAATATTATATGAAGAACATTTTTGAATGGCTTAGCTATTCTTAGCAATACAGTGATCCAAGACAATCTTTGAGGACTCCTGATGAAAAATGCTGTCTACTTCCAGAGAAAGAACTGCTGGAGTCTGAATGCAAACCTAAATATACTATATTACTTAATTTCTTCATTTTTCTTTTGTTTGCTTGAGTTCTCTTTCATGAAATTACTAATATATATGTTTTATACTATCACACATATAAAATCTATATCACAGTGGTTCCCAAACTTTTTTGGTCTACCACCCCCTTTCCAGAAAAAATATTACTTAGTGCCCCCTGGAAATTATGAAACTATTTATTGAACTCAGAATAGAATGTAATACAAAAAAAAGTGTGGCCATCACCACTTCTCCTGGATCACTGCAGCACCCACCAGGGGGCAGTGGTGCCCACTTTGGGAATCACTGCTATATCAGATTGCTGTCTCAGGGAAGGGGGAGAGGAGGAAGGGAATTTGGCTCAAACTGAATTTGATTTGAATTTGAGAATTTTTTATTTAAAAAAATTTTTCCATGGTTGTATGATTCCTTTTCTTTCCCTCCTCTCTTCCTTCCTCCCCCCTCCCCCAGCTGATAAGCAATTCCACATGTATTATCACTCAATATCTACTTCTATATTTGAATTTGAAAATTTGACTCAAACTTTTAAAAATGGTTATAAGAACTATTCATGTAATTGAGGAAAAATGAAATACATTTTTTAAAGTAATATAAATTTGGGGGCAGCAAGGTGATTCAGGGGATACAGAGAGCTGGAGATAGGAGGTCTTGGGTTCAATCCTTACCTCTAGCTTCCTAGCTATGTGACCCTGGGCAAGTTGCTTATCCCCAATAGCCTAGCCCTTAACTGTAATTCTGCCTTGGATCTGCTATTTAGTATTGATTTTAAAGCAGAAGGTATATCAATTTGGCAGCAAGGTGGAGGATGGATTGACTAGGAGAGAGAGATGATGCAGAAAGACCAGTTAGGGCACTACTGAAATACTCCAGGCAAGAGTTCCTGAACTAGTGAGGCAAGTATGTAAATGGGAAGAAGAAGACAGATGTGAAATATTGAGGAGACAGAACTGGTGTGAAAGGTAAGAGTAAACATCGGTGGCCTTAAACAGAAATAAGGAAGTTTGGAGAAGGGGCAGATTTATAGGAGACAGCCTGGTTTTTTTTTAAATGAATTCTGAGTATGTAAATCTAAGATTAAACAGGATCCCTGAAACTCTGGGAGTTGATGACTTCCCTAAAAGAAAGACTGTAGAAAAGAGGATCTGAGAGCAGGCTTTGGGTTGCCCCTTTGTGAGGGGACACAACATGAAGCCATTTTCTAGCTGCTAAAGTGAATTTCTAAAAATCTGGGTTTAGGGGACAGCGAGGTGGCACAGGGGAGAGTTTAAATTTGACCTCAGACACTTTGTAGCTGTGTGACCCCAGGCAAAATTACTTAATCCCATTTGCCTAGCCCTAGCCAAGTCATAAGCATCTTTCCCTTCTGGGTAAAAAAACGGGCAGCCTCAGTCCAGATTCCTTTAGGTGCAGACAGAACCAGAACCCACAGAAAAAGTAACTCCAGAGATATAGCTCCCCTCACTAACGAATCCACAATCAATTATCCTAATCCTACATCCTGGTGCCCATGGACAGCCCATGCCTTTATCCTGACACCCCATTGTTGTTAGAGGAGTTCTGAGGCAGCAGCCACAGAGATTCATTCTTTGTTCTTTCTTTTTTCAAAGCTCATCGTGGCCACATTGTCCAGCCTGAGCAGACATTCTCAGAAATGGAACCTTAAGGGGGCAGCTGGGTAGCTCAGTGGATTGAGAGTCAGGCCTAGAGACGGAAGGTCCTAGGTTCAAATCTGACCTCAGACACTTCCTAGCTGTGTGACCCTGGGCAAGTCACTTGACCCCCATTGCCCACCCTTACCACTCTTCCACCAAGGATCCAATACACAGAAGTTAAGGGTTTAAAAAAAAAAAAAAAGAAAAAAGAAAGAAAGAAATGGAGCCTGGCAGGTAAAAACTCACTTCTGTCACATTCTTCACCTTCTGGGAAACAATATAAGCATCAGTTGTAGCTCCTGAGTTTGCTACAGCAATCACACTGTGAAAAACCTTAAAAGATGGAGCGATTGGTTCCATAAAACCACTGGATTCCTCTGGGACACCCCAGCACTGTCCAACAGATCCAATCAACCTCCAATTTTGAAAAATCTGACATTGTTCATGGGCAGTGCCAAAAGCATGCATGCTAAGAGAAATATATAAATATTGGGGTCCTTTACCCATGTTGTATATAATTATAGAGAGAAAGAACAGGTGGAGCAAGTGTATATAGAGCAATTCTGTTGAAATGTTGATTTTTTAAAAATTTAAGTGAAAGCCATACCACCGATGAACCTCTCAAGAGATTTTTAATTGTAGAATCACTTATAAAAATGCATCTAGCAAAAAGCATAAGGAAACCGAGGTCCCTAGGGTCCATGAGGACTTTAATTTGGCTTGAGATGAGGGCGGTATCCATAAATGATGGTGGTGGCACACAGTGTTACTTGCTCAAATTCAATGTAGGATGAGAGGCTTTATTTCCATTCTAGAGATCTGAATTCAGATCTCTGCTCTGCTAACTTCCCCTCCCCTCTGACTCAGGAAAATGAAGATGTTGATCTAGAACGGTTCAGTCCAATTCTAAATCTTAAGACTTATCCATTCTTGCCTTTATCTTTTTAAAATAAACCCTAATCTTCCACCTTGGAATTGATACCAAGTACTGGTTCCCAGGGCTAGACAATGGGGGTTAGATGACTTGCCCAGGGTCACACAGTTAGGAAGTATCTGAGGACGTATTTGAACCCAGGATCTCCGGTCTCCAGACCTGGCTCTGGCTCCACTGAGCCACCTAAGCTGCCCTCCCGTCCTTTTCTTTGTCTCCTGTCCCCCATCTTCCACTCCCGAAAGTGAATAAACTGTCAAAGCCAGAAATTATTTTGTGCTTGAACGAAGATTTCTGTTAGCTCAGTTTCCCTCAGCTCCAGAGCAAACATTATCAGCCTCATCCCCAAATCCACTTGCGAGCACCCGGAAGGCTAAGGATGACTCAGGCACAAGTTACGACCATAGAGTCGGTCTTCCAAACACCTAGAGAGACCGGAAGTTCCCCCCCCTGCAGGGAGGCGGAAGTGCTTGAGGAACTGGACTCGGCTCTCGCTCGGCTGTATTCGGCAGGACTCGGCTCCGGCTCGGCTCTGTTCGGCCGGGCTCGGCTGAGGAGGCCCGTTGAACTAGGGCGGCTCGGGTGGGCAACCTAGCTTTCACGCAAGCTTTCCGGGCCTCAGCTCGGACTTGAGACGATGGCGTCTCGCGCGGGGCCCCGGGCGGCTGGCACTGACGGCAGCGACTATCGGCACCGGGAGCGCGTGGCCTCGCACTACCAGATGAGGTAGGGGAGAGGCACCTTCTCGCCGCACCGCGCCCCCCCCCCCCCGTGGTCTTCCTGGGGTCCGGAGTGGGGGAGGGGAGAGACCCGTCTGCATCTGGGAACCTGCCTCGAGCTCCTCCCCCTTGGAGGCGGATCCCTTTGGACACCCAGAGTCCCCCTCCATTCATCCTGTGCCCGTTTTAAAAGTCACCCCTGGCCATCTTCCCCCGTTCAAACACGTGACCTCTGACCCATACTTGGGTTTCCCCCTCCCCCCCATCCATTAGACCCAGACTGCCGTCTCTCCATTCATTCCCCTAAAACCCATTAAACTCCAGGTCAGTGTTAGCTGCAAACAACCTCCCCCCCTTCTCCCCCTCCCTTACAGTCTAAAAGAGAAGGCAAGATGTGGTGCTTTCCAAAGGCCCCCCTCTCCCAATTAATTGATCCTCTAATTATCATCAGCCAGCATTTATTAAATACCTGCCATTCACCAGGCCTTGGGTTAGTCACTGGAGATGAAAATACACAGAAGGAAACAGATCCTACCTCAAGGAGTTTACATTCCATTAGGGAAGTGGAGGTTTCCTAACAGATTGGCACCACCTACTTATTCCCAGGCATAGTAAAGCCTTACCTCTCTGAAGTTCCATCTAATGACCCATCCAAACCTGACCCTTAGATTCTTTAAACTCTTACCTTCTGTCTTAGAATCAATACTTTGCATTGTTTCCAAGGCAGAAGAGCCCTAAGGGCTGGGCAGTGGGGGTTAAGTGACTTACCCTGGGTCACACAGCTAAGAAGTGTCCAGGCCAGATTTGAACCCAGGTCTCTGGACCTGGCTCAATGTATAGGATAAGCATGCCACTGCAGACCTCCCAGTCTTGCTTCTACATCTCTTCCCTAGTTTCATTCTCACCCAAGCATAAAGTTGAAATACAGAATCAGGAGGAAAATAAAAACTGTGAAGACAAGTTTATATATTAGGCAAAGAGCCTTTCCCCAAGTGGGATCTCAGCATCCACTGATACTAAATACACCCTTCTTCCTTTGCTCTGTCCCACAGTGTTACGTTCAAGACTGAGATTAAGAGGCTGATCTACATTCATATAGGCCTGTGGCTCCTGTTAGCTGCCCAGATGTGTGTGGGGCATCTGAAGCTCCTGTCATATGATCAAGTTGCTATGCCCTACCAATGGGAATACCCCTACCTGCTGAGCATCGTGCCCTCTGGCTTTGGCCTACTCTCATTCCCCCGAAACAACATAAGCTATTTGGTGCTCTCCATGATCAGCACTGGGCTTTTCTCCATTGCCCCTCTTATCTATGGCACCATGGAGATGTTTCCTGCCGCACAGCAGCTATACCTCCATGGCAAGGCATACCGAGTCATCTTTGGCATTTCTGCTGTCGCTGTTATGTACCTGGTGCTGGTAGTAGCTGTCCAGGTGCATGCTTGGCAGCTCTACTACAGTAAGAAACTACTGGACTCTTGGTTCACCAGTACACAAGAGAAGAAGCGTAAATGAGGATTGTCATATGGACTATGGGCTGTAATTGGGGTTGGGGCTGGGGGAGGGGAGAGGGGATGCTGGCCCTCAAATTGAGAAGAGAGGGAGGGTAGAGGGACTGGTCCTGAAATATTCTCCACGCCACTGGCCTAATACGGTTGACAGCTGGTGCACATGAAGCTAAAATTCCAGAAAACCTTTTTGAAAACTGCATTTGAAAGGCTGTGTTGATGTAGGGCTGGGAGTTGGATGGGGCTCCCTTTGATCAGGATTGGATGATCCAATGCTGTGGCTTGAGCCCCTGGGGTTTTGGCTTTTCTGGATTCCTTTTAGAGATGGATTATCCTTTTCTTCTCCTATCTGTCATCCATTTTACTCCTTTCCATCCCTCAACTCCTTTCCTATAGCCATGAAAACAAGCAGAGACTAAGCAGAAGCTGGTCATGAATCAGATAACACACTTTTTGGGAAGGAAATATCTGTAGGCTCTGGTCTCTGACTCCAAGAAGCATGGCTCAAAAAAGGAACTCAATAAAATTCAACCATTACCTGACTTCCTTGTGCTTTGTATTTGATGTCATTTGGAGTAACATGAAGTACACATTCCCAAAATTGTTCTTAGAAATGGGTGAAATGAAGAAAAACAAACTGGAAATAATAGAAACCTGTTGTTGGGTGTACAATCCTCTTTTATGCCCTACTGTTTATATAGGAATAGTTCTAAATAAAAAGGGGAAAAAATGCATGAGATCTTGAAAAATAAGCCAGTGTGATATAATAGGGAACTGGAAATAGGGAAGCCTGGTACCTTGTCTCCAAGCCCTGCTGCTGACTTCCTGTGTCACCATGGGAACAAGTGCTTTAATCTCTTGACATCTGAAATACAGGAGATTTCAATTCAGAATATTGGGGAAAAAATAGCAGCTTGCATTTATTTAGTGCTAAAAGGTTTTCAGAGTGCCTTTCATCCACAATCTCATTTGAGATTTGAAGTGTTTTTAATGGAATATTTTGGTTAATCAGCTGCCATTTGGGGGGCACCTACTTTGTGCTCATCACTGGGCTGTGATGTTAACAGGACAAAGTAACTGATAAAGTCTTGAGGCGAGCTTACCATCCAGTGGAGCAGATGAAATTAACACGAAATTAGTTGAGACAACATTAATTGTGCTGTCCAGACCATAATGATGAGAACTAGAGAAGGGTGGAGTCAGCACACCTCAGCCAAGGTTGCTTACCCAGGTCTTAGAGGGAGGTGGTAGCATGAAAGGGAAGGGGAGGGAATTCCAGGTGGTTATTTGTTACAAAAAGAAATGTATGTATAATCATATGTATTGTAAAATTTTTAAAAATGAAAATGCAGTTAAAATGCACAATGCTAGCTATGACAACCTTTTTTGCATTTAGAAAGTACTTCAGGTTCTTGGACTGTAAAGCTTTATGAACAAAGTATTGTACAGTACTTTGGGGAAAAGAAACTAGTTTTTTTTTGAGCATTCCAATGGTTTGGGAATGAATAGGGAATTGAGAATTAAAAGAGTTATTACCTAATTGAAAGACATGATTTTAAAAATATTTTATTGATGCATTCTGTTCTACCTCAGTTATTACCTAATTGCCTTCCCTAAGTAGAAGCCTCCTTTATAACAGACGTTACTCCTATTAATCAAGTGAATAATGATCAAACATCACAGAACATATTTCAAAAGCAAAATGGCAGATTACTTGTCACCCTTAGTTAATTCAGTCTTAGCAAAAGATGGAGATCCATCCTATGGAGGTGACTAGGAGCTGGGTCTGTGCTGAGATTTCTTAAACTTAAGTCTTCTAAGACTTGGGTGCCTTCCAGAAGATCAGAGTTAAAGGCTCTGCTTAGATGAATGGGACCAGTGTCAAAGTGATAGACACTAGGCAAACTTTTCCCTTCGCATTCAATGTGGCTGCTCTTAGATCTCATGAAAGCTGATGGTCAGAGAGTTGCTATTTCGGGATCTGGTATGATTGTAGAGGAGAGGCTTGGGGCCCTCCTAATTCCTTCTTGGACAGATCATACATGGGTCGAGGACCTGGGCTTGATCTCTAAGTAAAAGTGAGAGTATGAAATCTGGACCTTTTGATTATGACATAAAGAGGCACCATCTTTGAAAGGGGAACCAGCTCACTACTGAGTTCCTATAGAGACAGTCTTTCTCCTCCCTGAGAAAGCATTCTCCTAACTGTAAAGCCTTGGTTGCAGGTGGCTGGTTCATGCAATGGAGAGACCCCCAGGCCTAGAGTCAGGAAGATCTGAGTTCAAATGTGGCCTCTTACTTACTATCTCTGTGACCTTGGGCAAATCACTTACCCTTGTTTGCCTCAGTTTCCTCAACTGTAAAACAGGGATAACAGCCACACCTGCCTCTCAGGGTTATGGTGAAAATCAAATGAAATAGTATTTATGGAGTGCTTAGCCCAGTGCCTGGTCCTTAATGGGTGATAACAAATGTTCATTCCCTTCCTTTCCTTCCTCCTCTTTACTGACACCTACCAACAATCCCTGCTATTGTATAAAAGTCATAGTTGCCTGTGCTCCACCCAGATATCCACCCTTTTTCTCTTGTCTTCACTCCTTCCATTTATGGGCAACAGCCAAATCTAGTTGCTTATTAATGCTTCAAGACCTCCAACACCATTCATTCCTAGCTGTCTTCCCCATTTCTGAGCCCAGGGGATAGGGACCCCAAACTCCTCCATCAGAGCAGCCGGCCTTCATTAAATCATTCAACAAGCATTTATCATATGTCAGGCACTGCTTGGTACTGATGATCATCAGGGGTTGAGGGGTGAAGCCATAGGACTGGAGATCCTAGAATTTAGAATCCAGAAGTCCAAGTTCCCTGGTTTTACAGCTGAGGAAAGGGATGCCCAGAGCCAGAAAATGACAAGTCTCGGAGGTCATTTGCTGGAAAGTAGCAGAAACCTGGTCAGGTGTTGGTGGGGAGAGCGCCAAGCCTGGAGTTATAAAGACTCATCCTCCCTATTCATATCTAACCTCAGATACTAACTAGCTGTGTGACCCTGGACGAGTCACTTTACCTTGCTTGCCTCAGTTTCCTCATCTGTAAAATGAACTGGAGAAGGGAATGGCCAACCCCTCTGGTATCTGCCGAGAAAACTCCAAATGGAGTCCCAAGGAATGGGACACGAGGGAACAACAAAGCACAAACGAGATTTGGACCCCAATGACCCTGGTCTAGATCGAGGGCTCTTGCACCACTCCGCCCCAAGTTTCTCTGTTCTCTCAGCCGCCTCAGCAGACTCCCCATCCTCTCAGGATGATAGACAGCCCGGTAAATGTCCCCAGACTGTGAAAGGTGGAGGCCAAGAGCGCGTGAATGGGGCGCGTGAATGAGGCCCTCGAAGGAGGAAGCTGTGGGGCGGCAGGGTCCCCACACACGATGGAACCTTGTCGGCCCCCCACCTTTNGGAACCTGCCTCGAGCTCCTCCCCCTTGGAGGCGGATCCCTTTGGACACCCAGAGTCCCCCTCCATTCATCCTGTGCCCGTTTTAAAAGTCACCCCTGGCCATCTTCCCCCGTTCAAACACGTGACCTCTGACCCATACTTGGGTTTCCCCCTCCCCCCCATCCATTAGACCCAGACTGCCGTCTCTCCATTCATTCCCCTAAAACCCATTAAACTCCAGGTCAGTGTTAGCTGCAAACAACCTCCCCCCCTTCTCCCCCTCCCTTACAGTCTAAAAGAGAAGGCAAGATGTGGTGCTTTCCAAAGGCCCCCCTCTCCCAATTAATTGATCCTCTAATTATCATCAGCCAGCATTTATTAAATACCTGCCATTCACCAGGCCTTGGGTTAGTCACTGGAGATGAAAATACACAGAAGGAAACAGATCCTACCTCAAGGAGTTTACATTCCATTAGGGAAGTGGAGGTTTCCTAACAGATTGGCACCACCTACTTATTCCCAGGCATAGTAAAGCCTTACCTCTCTGAAGTTCCATCTAATGACCCATCCAAACCTGACCCTTAGATTCTTTAAACTCTTACCTTCTGTCTTAGAATCAATACTTTGCATTGTTTCCAAGGCAGAAGAGCCCTAAGGGCTGGGCAGTGGGGGTTAAGTGACTTACCCTGGGTCACACAGCTAAGAAGTGTCCAGGCCAGATTTGAACCCAGGTCTCTGGACCTGGCTCAATGTATAGGATAAGCATGCCACTGCAGACCTCCCAGTCTTGCTTCTACATCTCTTCCCTAGTTTCATTCTCACCCAAGCATAAAGTTGAAATACAGAATCAGGAGGAAAATAAAAACTGTGAAGACAAGTTTATATATTAGGCAAAGAGCCTTTCCCCAAGTGGGATCTCAGCATCCACTGATACTAAATACACCCTTCTTCCTTTGCTCTGTCCCACAGTGTTACGTTCAAGACTGAGATTAAGAGGCTGATCTACATTCATATAGGCCTGTGGCTCCTGTTAGCTGCCCAGATGTGTGTGGGGCATCTGAAGCTCCTGTCATATGATCAAGTTGCTATGCCCTACCAATGGGAATACCCCTACCTGCTGAGCATCGTGCCCTCTGGCTTTGGCCTACTCTCATTCCCCCGAAACAACATAAGCTATTTGGTGCTCTCCATGATCAGCACTGGGCTTTTCTCCATTGCCCCTCTTATCTATGGCACCATGGAGATGTTTCCTGCCGCACAGCAGCTATACCTCCATGGCAAGGCATACCGAGTCATCTTTGGCATTTCTGCTGTCGCTGTTATGTACCTGGTGCTGGTAGTAGCTGTCCAGGTGCATGCTTGGCAGCTCTACTACAGTAAGAAACTACTGGACTCTTGGTTCACCAGTACACAAGAGAAGAAGCGTAAATGAGGATTGTCATATGGACTATGGGCTGTAATTGGGGTTGGGGCTGGGGGAGGGGAGAGGGGATGCTGGCCCTCAAATTGAGAAGAGAGGGAGGGTAGAGGGACTGGTCCTGAAATATTCTCCACGCCACTGGCCTAATACGGTTGACAGCTGGTGCACATGAAGCTAAAATTCCAGAAAACCTTTTTGAAAACTGCATTTGAAAGGCTGTGTTGATGTAGGGCTGGGAGTTGGATGGGGCTCCCTTTGATCAGGATTGGATGATCCAATGCTGTGGCTTGAGCCCCTGGGGTTTTGGCTTTTCTGGATTCCTTTTAGAGATGGATTATCCTTTTCTTCTCCTATCTGTCATCCATTTTACTCCTTTCCATCCCTCAACTCCTTTCCTATAGCCATGAAAACAAGCAGAGACTAAGCAGAAGCTGGTCATGAATCAGATAACACACTTTTTGGGAAGGAAATATCTGTAGGCTCTGGTCTCTGACTCCAAGAAGCATGGCTCAAAAAAGGAACTCAATAAAATTCAACCATTACCTGACTTCCTTGTGCTTTGTATTTGATGTCATTTGGAGTAACATGAAGTACACATTCCCAAAATTGTTCTTAGAAATGGGTGAAATGAAGAAAAACAAACTGGAAATAATAGAAACCTGTTGTTGGGTGTACAATCCTCTTTTATGCCCTACTGTTTATATAGGAATAGTTCTAAATAAAAAGGGGAAAAAATGCATGAGATCTTGAAAAATAAGCCAGTGTGATATAATAGGGAACTGGAAATAGGGAAGCCTGGTACCTTGTCTCCAAGCCCTGCTGCTGACTTCCTGTGTCACCATGGGAACAAGTGCTTTAATCTCTTGACATCTGAAATACAGGAGATTTCAATTCAGAATATTGGGGAAAAAATAGCAGCTTGCATTTATTTAGTGCTAAAAGGTTTTCAGAGTGCCTTTCATCCACAATCTCATTTGAGATTTGAAGTGTTTTTAATGGAATATTTTGGTTAATCAGCTGCCATTTGGGGGGCACCTACTTTGTGCTCATCACTGGGCTGTGATGTTAACAGGACAAAGTAACTGATAAAGTCTTGAGGCGAGCTTACCATCCAGTGGAGCAGATGAAATTAACACGAAATTAGTTGAGACAACATTAATTGTGCTGTCCAGACCATAATGATGAGAACTAGAGAAGGGTGGAGTCAGCACACCTCAGCCAAGGTTGCTTACCCAGGTCTTAGAGGGAGGTGGTAGCATGAAAGGGAAGGGGAGGGAATTCCAGGTGGTTATTTGTTACAAAAAGAAATGTATGTATAATCATATGTATTGTAAAATTTTTAAAAATGAAAATGCAGTTAAAATGCACAATGCTAGCTATGACAACCTTTTTTGCATTTAGAAAGTACTTCAGGTTCTTGGATTGTAAAGCTTTATGAACAAAGTATTGTACAGTACTTTGGGGAAAAGAAACTAGTTTTTTTTTGAGCATTCCAATGGTTTGGGAATGAATAGGGAATTGAGAATTAAAAGAGTTATTACCTAATTGAAAGACATGATTTTAAAAATATTTTATTGATGCATTCTGTTCTACCTCAGTTATTACCTAATTGCCTTCCCTAAGTAGAAGCCTCCTTTATAACAGACGTTACTCCTATTAATCAAGTGAATAATGATCAAACATCACAGAACATATTTCAAAAGCAAAATGGCAGATTACTTGTCACCCTTAGTTAATTCAGTCTTAGCAAAAGATGGAGATCCATCCTATGGAGGTGACTAGGAGCTGGGTCTGTGCTGAGATTTCTTAAACTTAAGTCTTCTAAGACTTGGGTGCCTTCCAGAAGATCAGAGTTAAAGGCTCTGCTTAGATGAATGGGACCAGTGTCAAAGTGATAGACACTAGGCAAACTTTTCCCTTCGCATTCAATGTGGCTGCTCTTAGATCTCATGAAAGCTGATGGTCAGAGAGTTGCTATTTCGGGATCTGGTATGATTGTAGAGGAGAGGCTTGGGGCCCTCCTAATTCCTTCTTAGACAGATCATACATGGGTCGAGGACCTGGGCTTGATCTCTAAGTAAAAGTGAGAGTATGAAATCTGGACCTTTTGATTATGACATAAAGAGGCACCATCTTTGAAAGGGGAACCAGCTCACTACTGAGTTCCTATAGAGACAGTCTTTCTCCTCCCTGAGAAAGCATTCTCCTAACTGTAAAGCCTTGGTTGCAGGTGGCTGGTTCATGCAATGGAGAGACCCCCAGGCCTAGAGTCAGGAAGATCTGAGTTCAAATGTGGCCTCTTACTTACTATCTCTGTGACCTTGGGCAAATCACTTACCCTTGTTTGCCTCAGTTTCCTCAACTGTAAAACAGGGATAACAGCCACACCTGCCTCTCAGGGTTATGGTGAAAATCAAATGAAATAGTATTTATGGAGTGCTTAGCCCAGTGCCTGGTCCTTAATGGGTGATAACAAATGTTCATTCCCTTCCTTTCCTTCCTCCTCTTTACTGACACCTACCAACAATCCCTGCTATTGTATAAAAGTCATAGTTGCCTGTGCTCCACCCAGATATCCACCCTTTTTCTCTTGTCTTCACTCCTTCCATTTATGGGCAACAGCCAAATCTAGTTGCTTATTAATGCTTCAAGACCTCCAACACCATTCATTCCTAGCTGTCTTCCCCATTTCTGAGCCCAGGGGATAGGGACCCCAAACTCCTCCATCAGAGCAGCCGGCCTTCATTAAATCATTCAACAAGCATTTATCATATGTCAGGCACTGCTTGGTACTGATGATCATCAGGGGTTGAGGGGTGAAGCCATAGGACTGGAGATCCTAGAATTTAGAATCCAGAAGTCCAAGTTCCCTGGTTTTACAGCTGAGGAAAGGGATGCCCAGAGCCAGAAAATGACAAGTCCCGGAGGTCATTTGCTGGAAAGTAGCAGAAACCTGGTCAGGTGTTGGTGGGGAGAGCGCCAAGCCTGGAGTTATAAAGACTCATCCTCCCTATTCATATCTAACCTCAGACACTAACTAGCTGTGTGACCCTGGACGAGTCACTTTACCTTGCTTGCCTCAGTTTCCTCATCTGTAAAATGAACTGGAGAAGGGAATGGCCAACCCCTCTGGTATCTGCCGAGAAAACTCCAAATGGAGTCCCAAGGAATGGGACACGAGGGAACAACAAAGCACAAACGAGATTTGGACCCCAATGACCCTGGTCTAGATCGAGGGCTCTTGCACCACTCCGCCCCAAGTTTCTCTGTTCTCTCAGCCGCCTCAGCAGACTCCCCATCCTCTCAGGATGATAGACAGCCCGGTAAATGTCCCCAGACTGTGAAAGGTGGAGGCCAAGAGCGCGTGAATGGGGCGCGTGAATGAGGCCCTCGAAGGAGGAAGCTGTGGGGCGGCAGGGTCCCCACACACGATGGAACCTTGTCGGCCCCCCACCTTTTCTTTCCAGCACAGGAAACCGCAGAAAACCAGGTCAGTGAGGTCCCGGGGCCCCTCCCTTAGCCCGGGCGCTCAGCCGCCAATTTTGGAACTGTCTAAGTCAGCTGTGTGGAGATATGGGGCCGTGAGGTGCCGGAGTCCCTCGGACCTAGAACCCCGACCAGAAAGAGGGACGGAGCCCAACGGGAGGAAGAAAAGGCGTTCTTGGTGGGGATATCGAGAGGCGGGACCACGAGGGGCTCCTAGAATTGGGGTGGGGGGCGCAGGGCTGTGTCCGGGACTGCTGACGGCTCTCCTCAAAGACGCGGAATGTGAGTCAATCAGGGAAAAGAGCGGAGCTTGGGGCTGGCTGAGGCGGGGGCGGAGGGCTCGGGAGCCAACCTCCACAGACACTCCTCCATCTGCCGGGGCAGCCCAGCCTTCCTTTCGCCTTGGACCCTTTCCTCCACCTACCTACTCTTCCCCCAGAGGCCAAGTCCTTCGGGAGCCAGCGGCGGCAGCAGCGGCAGTAGCTGCAAGCGGCTGCGGCAGCGGCAACGCTCCCTCCCTTCCAGAACAAGCCCTAGCTCGGAAGAAAAGGAATGTGGTCTGGCCGGCTGCTGAGCAGCTTCAGGGCAGGCGCAGGGGCAGGCTCGGGCGGGAGCGTCCCGTCCTGAAGAGGGATACCAGGCAGCCCGTCTCCAGCGATGCTGCCATGTTCCCGGTGCGCTGATCTTCCCGAGGCCCATGGGGAGCCTGGTGCCGGTGGCTCCCCTCCTCATTCCCTTCCTGCTCCTCCTCAGTCTCTTTCTATCTGCGGGAATCAGGCCATCGCGAGTGAGCTGGTGGGGGGCCCCCTGTTTTCAGCCTTCCCACCCGGTAAGGACGTGAAACACTGGACCCACCTGCCCTCCTGAGGTCCTTCTCCGCTTTCTTTCCCGCTGCCCCCTCGTCTCCGGCCCCTGAGGTCCCTGCTTGTTTCCCAGGCTGTTAGGAGAGCACCTCCAGATCCCCGGGAGGGCGAGGGGGGGGACCAGTAGAGAAGCCTGCTGACTCCTCCATGGGGCAGTCTGGGATCAAGATCCGGGCTGTTATTTCCCCCAGTCTTTATATTAATGCTTCTTTTCCTTCTTTTCCACCCTGGCCCCCAAACATGGCAGGATGACAGTTCTATCGGTGAGTGTTTTCTCTCTTTTTAAAATACTCTTTTGAAGTCCTCAGAGACCCCAGTGCTCCCCATTCTTGAGCCCTAACTAGTTTCTACTCTCATGACAGAGAAGTAAACGTCCCTGGGACCGAGGTACTTTGCCCTGAGTCCTCAGTGTTTGTCCCCCTTCCTGATCCCTTGCAGAAAATCTTGCCCTCAGCCTTCACCAGAGCCAGGGCTTGTCCACAAGGTCACAGTGTTCTCTGATCTGGCGATGCCTGCCCTGTTTCCACACCCAGCTCATTCTGAACACGACAGGTATGGAGCCCAGGCTCCCCCTTCTTTGTGCAGGACCTCCCCCCTTTGGGGCCAGGCAGTTCCTACAGGGTAAGTTGGGCTGCCACTAAGGCTATCCGATTCCTCATTCCTCCTTAGGGAAGGAAGGAGAGGCATCCTGAGAAATAATGTTAGAAATGGGGGGTTGAGATCGGAAATCTTGGTTCAAATGGGGATCCATTGAGTCCCAGTTTGTCTCTTACAGGAGCCCAGGGGGATACAGCCTCATAAATTTTGCTGGTTTTAGAGTGAGCAGGCGCCTCGGGGATCTTCTAGTTCAATGCCTTCCTTTTCTAGATGAGGAAGCATGAAGCCTGGAGAAGGAATGTTCTTAGTTCAAGGTCACAGAGCTAATTAGTGGCTAAGGCAGGACTTAATACCTAAACCTCCTCGTCTCAGTTCATTGCTCTTTCTACTATGTAACTTGGGGAAGACCATGTTCACCTGCCAGTTGTGAATCTAAGCAGATTAAGGATGTGCCAAAATGATCCAACTTTGCCATTTATGTCTTTGCAAATCTTATTTGAAGTTTTTCATATTTTTAGCTTTCAGTAATTCTCTAAGTCATGAAGTTGTCCTTCCTGAGTTTTCTAAGTAAAGAAGGACATTTTAAAAAAAACAACAACTCTTACCTTCCACCTTTGGATCAGTACTATGTATTGGTTCCATGACAGAAGAGGAGTAAGGGCTAGGCAATGGGGGTTAAGAGACTTGCCCAGGTTTACAAGTGTCTGAGGCCAGATTTGAAATCAGGACCTCCTGTCTCTAGGTCTGCCTCTCCATCTACTGAGCCACCTAGCTGTCCCCAAGCAGGACCTCTTTTTGTTTAGCCTAAATTTACCTCTTGCAGTCTTTAAATGGTACTCCTCAACTTAGATTTGGGGACCTTTCTATACACTTTTATAGACTGTGTTAGTCAGATTTGGGATCAAACAGGATGGAAGAACCTAGCTTAGTAAAAAATTTATTAAGACAAGGAGCAGCTAGGTTTCTCAGTGGTTAGAGAGCCAGGCCTAGAGACAGGAGGAGGTCCTAGGTTCAAATCTGGTCTCAGACATTTCCTAGCTGTGTGACCCTGGGCAAGTCACTTAACCCCCATTGCCTAGCCCTTACTGCTCTTCTGCCTTGAAACTGGTACTTAGTGCTGATTCTAAAACAGAAGGTGAGGGTTTTTTTTAAGCACCTACTGTGTGCCAGATGGAAGTTCAAAATTCATGGGCTGCAAAGAAAGGCAATGACAGTTCCTATTTTCTTTCTTTTTTAATCATTTGTCCATTACTGAGGCAAAGAAAACTAAAATTTTTAAAATTTTTTTATTTAATTAATTTAGAGTATTTTTCCATGGTTATAGGATTCATGTTCTATAGCCTATGCATAATTCCACTGGATTTTACATGTGTCATTGATCAAGACCTATTTCCATATTATTGATATTTTCGGTAGGGTACTCATTTTGAGTCAACATCTCTAATTATATCCCCATCCACCCATGTGATCAGGCAGATGTTTTTCTTCTGTGTTTCGACTCTCATAGTTCTTCCTCTGAATGTGGGTAGCGTTCTTTCTCATAAGTCCCTTGTAGTTGTCTTGGATCATTGCATTGTTACTAGTAGAGAAGCCCATTACATTTGATTTTTACCACAGTGCATCAGTCTTTGTGTATAAGGTTCTCCTGGTTCTGCTCCTTTCACTCTGTATCAATTCCTGGAGGTCTTTCCAGTTCACATGGAATTTCTCCAGTTTATTATTCCTTTGAGCACAATAGTATTCTATCACCATCAGATACTGTGATTTGTTCAGCCATTCCCCAATTGAAGGGCATCCCCTCATTTTCCAGTTTTTTGCCAACACAAAGAGTGCGGCTATAAATATTTTTGTACAAGTCTTTTTCCTTATGATCTCTTTGGGGTACAAACCCAGCAGTGGTATGGCGGGATCAAAGGGTAGACAGTCTTTTAGTGCCCTTTGGGCATGACAGTTCCTATTTTCAAGAAGCTCCCAATCTAATGAGGGAGATAGCAAGCAAACACTATGTATAAATAAGATACCTCTAGGAAAAACAGGAGATAATCAACAGAGGTCTGCCCATGACATTTATTAGCTGTGTGATCTTGGGCAAGTCAAACATCTCTCCTGGCCTCAGTTTCTTCATCTGTAAAATGAGTCAGAGGTCCCTCTAGCTGTCCTTCGAGGGTCCTGTGCTCCCTGAAGGGACTGTCCATCCCTAGTGAGGACCCACTTGCTCTCTCAACCCCATCCTCAGGTCTGCGAAAGTACCGGCTTCACCTTCTAGTGCGAAAATCCGACACATTCCCTAAGTTCCAGCTCTGCCTGAGGCCCAGGCTGCCCCGCACTGTCCAGGTACACTGCCTTCTCCTCCACTTTCCCAGCCCTCTTCCTTCTGCCTCTTGTCTGTGCGCTGATCTCTGTAACATTTTCATGGCGAAAGCAACCTGGCATGGGTCGTCTCCTCCCATTATTTCATGGTCTAGACAGAAGGATGGTTTGGATCATTTTTTTCATTTTACAGGGAGGGAAACTGAGGCTGTTAGTGACTTGCTGTGGCAACACAGCAAATCAGCAGGAGAACAGGGTCAGACCTGTGACCTGTAGTTCTGGGCTAGTGTGCTTTATGGGCCACATATCACTAACAAATGTGGATGAAGTGCCAACCAGGTCAGGTGCCCTTCAGAAGATGGCAGGGCCGGGTGCAGCTGGATAGCTCAGTGGATTGAGAGCCAGGCCTAGAGACGGGAGGTCCTGGGTTCAAATCTGACCTCAGACACTTCTCAGCTGTGTGACCCTGGGCAAGTCACTTGACCCTCATTGCCTACCCTTACCACTCTTCCACCTATGATCCAATACACAGTATTGACTCCAAGATGGAAGATAAAGGTTTAAAGATGATGATGATGATGATAATAATAATAATAATAGTGATGATAATAATAATAATAACACAGCTGGGCCTAGGCACATCCCAGATTGTCTTGTTCTCCGTCCACAGGGGAAGTGGCTACGAGCCTGCCGCCTGGCCGTCTCCTTCCCAGCAGTGCCCAGCTCTGGGCTGCGCTTAAAAAGGACCCAGCTCAGTGCTCCAGAGGGGGCTGACGGAATGCCCCAGCAGCATGGTTCCCCCTGGCAGAGAGGTGGGCATGGGGGCTGGGGATGGACTGCCCAGGGCTTGTTCTGAGCTGGGAGTCAGGGCTCAGAGGTCTTCTCCTCCAGGACCTGCATTCTCCTTTGTGCTGCTGCCCGGAGAGAGGGCCGTTCAGGTCACAGCCCCGCCGGGGCCCAACATCAGCGTGAGGCTATGCCACCAGTGGCTTCTTGAGTGTGAGGAACTGAAGAGACCCTTCCACAAACAGGTAAAATGCAGCTGATCCAGCAGAAGCCCCCAAAGGTCCCTGGGGGGCATTCCCAGGAAAAGGGAGAAGGAAACAATCCTGCTTTGTAGATAAAAGTGCTTTCTTCACTGCAACCCATAATGTCTGCAGTGCAGGTATAGATTATCTCCATTTTACAGAGGAGGAAACTGAGATTTAGAGAGGTAAAGTGATTTTAAATCATACTGCCTGCCCACTCACACCTGGATCTTCTGACTCCAAGGCCAAGCACTCTTTCTACTAGGCCAGTTCCTGGAGAAAATAATGTCTTTATGGTAGAGCTTCTTAACCTGGGTCCACAGGCTTCTAACAAGGACCACTTACTCCAACCTGGGCAAGTCACTTAACCTTAGTTTCCTTATCTGTAAAATGAACCGGAGAAGGAAATATCAAGCCACTCCAGTGTCATTAAAAAACAAAACAAAACTTTAATTTCCATTATAGAGTGGATACAAAGTATTGATTCCAAAGTAGAAGAGGATAAGGGCTAGGCAGTGGTGATGAAGTGACTTGCTCAGGGCCACACAGCCAGGAAATATTTGAGTTCACATTTGAACTCAGGACTTCTCATTTCTAGCCCTAGCTCTTTATTCATTGAGCCACCTAGCTGCTTCTCTGATGCATGTTATTAGCCACTGGCTAATAACTAGTACAGGGATTACTTTTGGTTGTCTTGGTTTTTTTCATTAAATTTTACTTTTTTTCAACTAACAAGCATTTTTTTTTTCATCTTCCTATGTCTCCTCCCTACCAAAAAAAGATAAAGCAAATCCTAACAACTAGGCTTGGTCAAGCAACACAAATTCCTGTGTTGGTCATGTCCAGAAATGTGTCTCATTCTGCATATTAAGTCCATCACCTCTCAGGATGGGTATAATTCTTCATTTTCCGTACAAGGAGAATTATTAATCCCATTTCATAGATAAGCAGAATTAAGGCCAGAAGAGGTGCATTGGTAATCCTGGTCATTCAATGAGCTAGTGTGATTAGTTGGTACTAGGTCTCAGGCCTTCTGACTTCCTCATCCTTCCTTCTTCCAAACTGCTCTATTTCTGGCATTCTCTGTCCCCCATTCTTTCAAGGTAAATTCCACCAGGTTCTGGCTTATCCCCCAGGGCTCCCATAAACTTCATTCGGCTGGTCCCTCACAGCTGTTGCCTCTGACATCCCAGGATTACAGATATGTCACGTCTGTCATATCCTGGTGATCCTAGTGTCCAGCCAGCTTCCTGATTCTGGCTATTTACATCAAGGAAGTCAGTCTGAGCCCTGTGGGCAGCCCTGGGGGTAGGACATTCCATTCCAAGTCTCAATGTCCCAGTCTCTAATCCTCTGGTAATTTAATTGTCAGGCTCCCTGAGCCAGAGCAGAGAATGGGCCTTAACAGACTATTAAACACAGAATACAGACCCTTCCCAGGCAGAGCAGTTTTTCTGAGGAGAAAGAAAGTGAATTTGGCAGTGTGATAAATTAGGTCTATTTGACCACTCTCAAGCCTGGCTCCTGCTTTCTTCCACCCCAGGCCCTAAGCTTTCAGATCTTCTTCACTGGTCTGGAATGCACATGCCTTTTCTTAGGCATCTTCCTGGCCCTCCTTTTCTGCTCCTCCTACAGGAGATTGTGTCCGGAGGTCATACGGTCCAGTTTCCCTATGAGTTCCTGCTGCCCTGTCTGTGCATAGAGGTGAGTGGTAGTGTTGCTGAGACTTTGGTAGGGGCAGAAGTGTACATTTAATTCTCCATAGTACCCATGATCTACCAACTGTCCCTGGTCCTCATCCTCTCCATGTTGGCAGCCACCGTTCTCATTTGTCTGTGGGATGTCAAGGAAGGGCCTGGACATCTATGGAACATTTTAAGGTTTCCAGAGTTCTGTTTGTTCATTCTTTCTCCTTTGATCCTTATCACCCTGTGTGGTAGGTTCTTTATTGTCTCCAATTTACAGATGAAGAATGGTCAAGCAAAGCAAGTTCTTAAAGTGTTGGTCATGTCCAGAAATGTGTACCTAATTCTGCATATTAAGTCCATCACTTTTCAGGATGGGTATCACTCTTCATTATCCTTAGATAGGCTTAGAGAGATTGTGTTCCTGACTCCAGTGTTTTATTCAATTCGACACATTGCACCAAATCAAGGGCTAACCTAGAGGCTGGTTTGGCTCTTGAGTGACCAGAATGCTGAGTCAGTCAACAAGTCAACAACCAGGGGCAGCTGGGTAGCTCAGTGGATTGAGAGCCAGGCCTAGAGATGGGAAGTCCTAGGTTCAAATCTGGCCTCAGACACTTCCCAGCTGTGTGACCTTGGGCAAGTCACTTGACTCCCATTGCCTAGCCTTACCATTCTTCTGCCTTGGAGCCAATACACAGTATTGACTCCAAGACAGAAGGTAAGGGTTTTAGAAAAATTAAAACAAAATAAAAATAAAAATAAAGAACAAATCAACAACCATTTATCATGTCCTTCCTATGTCCTGGGAGTTCAGAAGTGGAAATGGTCTAGTCTCCCCTGGGATAATTTGAAGGGATGGTCTTGACTTAAGTGACCACAGTTCCCCTCCTCCTCACACCTTCACATGGATTAGTGGTAAAATTAGATGGAAAAGGAGAGAAAGATTTTGCAGCCATGTAACATGGTGGAGGAGAAGGGGATGGGTGGATAACAGATGGTGTATAGGTGAATAAACTAAATGCAGAGGGTGAGAATACCAGGCTGGAAGCCAGAAGTTCTATTGAGCTTGAGGAGAGCACCACATTAGAGGCTCTGAGAAGTCCCTTTCAGGAAGGTGGAGGTAACATGAGAGCACTGAATGCCTTAGGAGGAACTGCTGAACTGAGGCTGGAGGTGGGGGGATGGAGCCCAAAGGGTGAGGGTGGCAACAAATACAGATGTGACATAGTTTCTAGTAGAAAAAAGGAAGTTAAATGTCAGCTATTATTATTATTCATATTGCATTTTGCCTCCCACTACTACTAATTTTCCCTCTTCTTTAAGGAGTTAGGTTTTCTTGATTCATATGTGCCCCTTTCTTGGAAGTTGAGTGCATAATCTTCTTTATCTCTGACCCCAGAGAATTGGATTGTAATGGGACTAGATCAAGGTGGGTTTGGGGTCTAGGTGGCATGAAGAAGTCTGCCCCTCAATGCATCCAGCCCTCACTCCCTTCATTCCATCAGGCAGCATACCTGCACCAGGACAGTGTACGAAGGAAGCAATGCCCCTTGAAGGACCAGCCTGAAGTCTGTGAGTGGCCAACACAAATCTCCTCTCAGCCCTTCACTCCAAGGATGAACTCCTCCAGATGACATTATCATTGGATCTTGGGAAGCAGGATGGGTGGGGGATCTGTTCT
The DNA here is from genome assembly GCF_016433145.1 of Gracilinanus agilis. Classification (NCBI taxonomy): domain Eukaryota; kingdom Metazoa; phylum Chordata; class Mammalia; order Didelphimorphia; family Didelphidae; genus Gracilinanus; species Gracilinanus agilis. The sequence goes on from NC_058130.1 coordinate 53,673,077, forward strand.
GGTTTTACACTTTAAGAGCAGGAGACAAGATGTAGCAGCACCTGTGTCTTGGCACCCCAATCAGTCAGTTGATAAATGTTGAACCCTTGGTGGGTATGCAGGTTTCTTCCTCCTTGTAGCCTAGATGGGGAGACAGGATAAACAGTGCCATTCACTCAGTGGGTACTCTTTGAATGAGTGGGATGAAATGGCTCACAGTACAAGATAGTGAATAAGGATGGCATAAATTGTATGGCACAAGCTGCAAGTGCTCTAGGATTTCAAAGAAGGAAGAATCAAGTGGACAGGAGCTGTCCAGGACTGCCTTGTGGGAGAGGAGGGAGGGGAGCTGGGCTTTGGAGTATGGATAGTATCTGAATAGTTAGTGGAGAAAGAATGGAATTGATAAGAGCAAAGAGCTGGGACATGGCCTGTGTGGGGAGGTGGGAGAGGGAGGTGCCAAGGGGAAGATTAGCCTGTGTGAAGCAGAGGGTACATGTTAGAGAGTTATTACATCCAAGATTGGGTCAGGTATGAAGGACAGTGGAATGGCCTGGTGTGCTTTGTAGAATTTGCCCCTCTTATTAGCACCACAATGGAGAAACCATCTTGGACCTGGGGAAGGAGCAAGGGGATCTGGGGATTGGTGAATGAAGGGGAGACAGGACTGTGGGTGAGCAAACATATTCACCAGGAGACTTTTGCCCACAGACAGCATGGACTTCTGGAGGTCAGTTAAGTTCGTTGACTACAGCTGCCAGGACCAGATGGCCATGACCCTAGACCTGCGTTGCCCAGTGAAATTAGAGGCCTCCCTATGCCAGAAACAGAGTTGGAACAGTCCATGTGAAGACCTTCCCAATGCCACAGTCTCTGAGTCAGATCGGGTAAGGGAGGGTGAAGAGAGGTGGGGAAAGACAGACACACAGACAGAGAGGGAGGGAAGGAGGGAGAGGGAGACAGAGAGAAAGAGTGAGACAGGAGAGAGAGCAAGATGGGGAGAGGGAGGGAGACAGAGGGAAAGAGCAGATTTTTTCATCTTTATCACTAAGGAAGTTTTTACTACATTGTGGCCCCACAGCTAGAGATGAGCTGTTGGGGCTCAGAACTTCTCCTGTCTAACTCTCTTCTCTCCTAATAGTGGTATATCTTGGAGAAGGTGGATTTGCACCCACATCTCTGCTTCAAGGTATGTCTCCAGCAGCAGAAGTTTCTGGGAGGGAAAAGAGTTGATGCTTTGGCTAAAGAGGGTTTGAGCAGATCACACAAAATGAGCTTCTCTCCCCCATTCACCTCCATCCTGGTGACTTTCTTTTCCTCTGTTCCCTAGTTCTCTTTTGGGAATAGTAGCCATGTCGAATGTCCCCACAGGAATGGTGAGCACGTGATCTTCCCCCATCTCCACCCCAACCCATCATTTTAACCTTCATTCAGCTATGACCATACCAGTCCTGGAGCCCCAGCTTTGCTTCTCATCTCCAGCCCCTTCCTAAATGCCTGTGCCAAACTCAGCCTCTGTGACTCTCTGGGACTTGCCCTTTGCCCCACACGCTTCCTCTTTATAGCCTCCTCCTGGAATGTAAGCATGGCTATCCAGTCCCAACAACTCGTCCTGCACTTCTCCTCAAAGACCCCAGCTGCTTTCAGCGCTGCCTGGTACCACCCAGGGGTGGAGCATGGTGATCTGCAGCCGCCGGTTTACTCAGTCAGCCAGGTACAGGCCCTGAAGCCTACACTAGTCTATCTCCTCCAGTGGCTAGAACCTTGGTTTCCCCTGTTCTCCCAGATTCTAATATTCCCTTCATCCCTTGAGAATTAGCCACAAGCACAAGGTGTGTGGGGAGGGGGCTGGGGGAGTAATATTAGGGAGAAAACAAGGACAAGTCCTTCCCTGAAGTAACTTCCTTTATATCTATGGTTTGTCTCATCATCAGAGGTGGGGAGGGAGAGGGAGAGAGAGGAGAAGAGGGAAGGAGAGAGAGGGAGAAAGGGAGAGGGAGAGGGAGAGAGAAGACTTAGTATGAAATATGGTTGTCAGGTTTTTGAGTGCAGGAGGGAAGAGTCTTGTTCTGTTTGTCTCCAGAGTCAGGAAGAAGGATGAGGTGGCGGAGAGGCAGAAAGGCAGATTTTATTTCAGTATAAGGAAAAACTTCACCAATAATCAGAGCAATTCAAAAGTGGGTGGTGACCTCCCTGACCCTTAAAGTTTTCTAGCAAAGACTGAATGACCATTTGTTAGGGATGCTGGGAAGGCTATTCTTGTTTAGTGTAGGGGTTGAACCAGATGCCTTTGGAGGTTTCTTACTTAAGTCATAGAGCAGGGATTCTTAACCTTGGGGCCATTAATTTGTGATTTAAAAAAATTTTATAACTATATTTCAATACAATTTATTGCTTTTGTAAACCTGTGCATTTTATTTTATACATTTAAAAACTTTCCTCTGAGAAGAGGGTCTATAGGTTTCATCAGTCACCTAGGGAGTCCATGGCACCAAAATATGTTAAGAATCTTTCTTGGATCCTGACTTCTATTCATCTGTTTAGAACTGTATTTCCTAAGTTTCCTGACACACCTGTGAACTTACTAGGCTGAGTCAAGTTATCAAATATCCCAACCTTTTTTCCCCCACCTCACTTGGTCAGTCACTGGTCTAGAGAACTGTTCATCCATCTCCCATTTAGTATTTTCATACATGCTCTCTCTGCTCTATACCAAGGGCACAGCCATCACTATCTCTCACCCCAGTCCCTCCAACATAACTCAGAGGTTGTATCATATCTGGACATCTTTGGGATGTACCAAAGGATACTACTAGAACGACTGTAGAATAATGTCTTAAAAGGCTAGCCTCTACCCTCTGAAGACTGAGCCCACTCCTTCCAGGCAGTCCTCAGCAAAGAGAAGACTGACACACACACTGAGACAGATCTTTTGGAAACCTTTGTTCTTTTGGTTCCTTTTATTTTTACATCACAGTTCTTTCATTTCATTACCCCTCCTGTGGGAACTGTCCCTTGTAACAAAGAGAAACATTACGTCTTGGGGTGACTTCTTGGATGACCTGCTGTATTCTGCTTTGGGAGTACTCCAAATCTCTGCTGAGTCAATAGAGATTGATTTTATCTGTTCTTCAGGATCATCTTTGTTTCTTCACTTACTCAGTGTTGTCTTCCTTTTAGTAATCTTTTCTTTTGACTTTGTAGTCATTATGCCCATTTCTCTTTGGCCTGCTGATTCCTCAGTGCATCCATTCGTGTAACTCTTTCCGTGTTTCTCTGAATCCCCTCCTATTTGTCATTTCTTACTACACTATTATAGTTCATTATATTTGTTTACCATAGGTTTTTTTTTTTTAAATTTTAGCCATTCCTCTATCCATGAGGACTCACTTTGTCTCTGGGGCAGGCTTCCTGACATTTAATAGTCAGTTTTTCCTGCTAAATGATGAAACCAGAGTAGTTTTAATTTGCGTTTCTCTTAGTGTTGGTGTTTGGAGGAATGTTTTCACATGGTCATTTGTAATTGTCAGCATTTTTGGAACCCTTTTAGTCCCATCTTTTGGTTATCTCTTGAGCAATGGCTTTTGGCAGTTTGTCTTTGTGTCACTTACCTACCTATTTTAGACAGAATCACATCAGGCAAGAAGACTTTCTGGTGCTGGTTGCTGCAATTATTTCCCCCTGTTTTCTTCAGTGATTTTGTAAAAAGGTTTTACAACTTTTCACCATCACAATGATCTATTTTATTTTTTTTAGATCTACTTTACCTTTTTTTTCATTAATAATTCTCCCCTGGACCATAGTTGGGAAAGGCACTTAATCTTGTTCTTTTCTAACTTTTCTGTGGCCTTTTCTATTCACTTTGCACTTATATTTTGAACTAATTGTAGTATATGGTATATGTCTAAAATGTTAGTTTCTACTCCATTTTTGCCCTACTGCATTTTGTTTTTTAAGCCCATACCTTCTGTCTTAGTATCAATTCTAAGGCAGAAGAGTGGCAAGAGTTCGGCAATAGGGGTTAAGAGACTTGCCCAGGGTCACACATTGAGGGTGTGTTTGAGGCCACGTTTGAACCTCCATCCTCCTGACTCCAGACCTGATGAATAAGCTGAGGCAAACAAGGTGTTATGGACCCAGGTCCGACAGCTAGGAAGTCCTGAAGGCAGGATTTGAACTCAGCTCTTTACAAATAAGCCAACCCCAAGCCCTGGTAACCCTGTGTCCTTCGCTCTCACAGCGCCTCGGTTCCAGCCCAGTGGAGGCCGATCTCATCGTCCCCTTCCCGAGCTCCGGGGGTTGTGTTCTGGTAATGATATGATGCTTTCTAGCCCCTCCCCCCCTTCCCACTCTCCATCCCCTATTCTCACTGGGGCCCCTCTCCTGGGCAGGTGTGGCGGTCAGATGTCAGGTACGCCCAGAGGCACCGCTTGTGTCCTGACGGTAAGTCTGGGGGCCTAGAATGGGGGAGAGGATGAGGCAGGGCGCCCCACCCTGACCTCATTCCGGCCTCTTCAGTCTCTCACAGGCATTTGGGGCTCGTGGCTCTGGGGCTGTTGATGGGGGCCGCCCTGCTGGTGACCGTCCTGGCTTTGAAGGCCCGGGGCTTAAGGAGGCTGCTGACAGGTGAGGTGGAGGGGCGTGCTTTGGGGATAAGGGGCTTCCCGCATCAGGGCTCCCTTGGGAACAAATCTGCCCCCATTCTAGGGCTAAAGGTGGCTTCGGTCCTTCCGCCCCTCCCCCTGGGGGGCCTCCCTGGCCAGAGCTCGGCTGGACGTGGGGGATAGAGGGGAGGGAGGGAGCGCTCCGGCGCCCTTGCTCTGCCCTTGGCCTTCGACGCCCCTCTTCCCACAGGCCCCGGCCGGCCCAGGCCAGTGCTGCTGCTCTACTCTGCGGACTCGGAGGCCCACCGCCGTCTGGTGGGCGCCTTGGCCGAGTTGTTGAGGGCGGCCCTGGGAGGCGGTGGCGACGTGATCCTGGACCTGTGGGAGGGCGAGCGCGTGGCTCGCCTGGGGCCCCTTCCCTGGCTGTGCGGGGCCCAGGCCCGGGTGGCCCAGGAGCGAGGCACCGTGCTGATCCTTTGGAGCCGGAACAGCGGTCACCTCTACCACAGCTGGCAGGCGGGAGGTGGGCCTGGAGCCTCCCAGGACCCCCAGGACCTATTCCGCTCCGCTCTCAGCCGCTGCCTCCAGCCTGGCCTGAGCACCGCGGGAGGGGCTCGCCCTCCGATGCTGGCCTTCTTCACTGAGCTCTGCGCCAAGGGGGACATTCCCCGGCCGCTGCGCACTCTCCCCTGTTTCCGCCTGCTTGGCGACCTGCCCCAGCTACTCCGAGCCCTGGGCGCGGAGGACGCTCTCAGCAGACCGCGTTGTCTCTGGTCACGGCCGCGGCCCGGGCCTCCGGACCCCCGGGATTGGCGGCGCTATTTGCGGAACCGCCTAGAGCTGTGCCAGAAGCTAGAGCGGGAGGCGGCTCAGACCGTACCGCCGAGCTCGGACAGCGGCTGAGTTGGGAGGCCGTAGGTAGACAAACGTGTCCGTGCCTCCCCTCCTAGGGGACCTGGAAAGAGAAACGAGCCAAGGAGAGGCCAAAGAGCCCCCTCCCCGTCATCAATCTGGAGCCTCGGAAATGGGTCTCCAACGGAGGGCGTGTGTGGAAGTGGGGAGGAAGGAGGCTCGGAGCACTGATCAAAAGGATTTGGGATTCGGAAATCTCTGGCGAGGGGCTGCCCCACCGACTCCCCCCAAACAGGCCTTTACTGGCGCCCAGTGCCTTCTCTTCTTGGGGAGGGAATTCTCGCTTCAGTTAGGTTCAGAGACCTGGGGTAGGCGTTAGGTTTCCCCTCCCCCAATCTCCGGGCGGGATCCCAGGGAAAAGACTTTCAGCTGGAGAGGTGAGGTCTAAAATGGGGAAGGAAAGCTGGGATGGGAAGCAGACGCCAGAGGGGTACCGGCGGCCGCGCCCGGCTCTGCCCTTGACCTTTGCCTGCGCTCCCTGCTCGGCCCCCATTAGCCCCAAGGTATAGCGAGGACTCCGGAGGAAGGCACCGAGCCATGAAGCTGGCCTGGGAGCTGGGGAGGAGAGGCCGTTCCAGGCCATCGTTTACGGATTAGGATGGGATGGGCTAGGGCTAGGCGGAGCAATCGTGACCGACGATGCCTGGGGAGCCTGGAGGAAATCATTATCTAATTCGAGACCATATTCTGGGAGAGCAGACGAAGAGGCACTCCTCCATCCTCTGGAAAGCTGGGGTGGGAGGACAATGACTGCCTGGGCTCTTCTTTTAGCAGACTTATTGGGTTAAAAGTGAGAATTCAACTGGCGTGTGAGGTAACATTTTTAAAAAGTCATTGAGGGGTGGGAGAGAATTTTAAGTCGAAAATAAAGCATTTTAAATATATGTTAAATGTAATATATGCTACTAAAATATTTTAAAATACACTGTTAATATATTTTAAATAACAATCTGATGTTCTAGATTCACAGTTTTAGATATTCTAAATTTTCTGGTCTTTGTACATGGAAATCATGATGTTCACAGATACTTTTTTAGCTCATAATTCAAAAAAATGCAATTAAAAAAAAAGGTATTGCACAAAATAAAGTGAAGGGCTGACCATCCAAAAAAGGCATTTGTAAACTTTTATTAAAAGATCAGCATGAAGGATGGGTGGATGGGAGTCACAGACATAAGGAGAAAGATAGCCACAAAGCCATTCCTGGAGTCCACCATCCAGAGACCTCCACTGAGAGAGTTTCTCTTCTTGGAGGGCTTCAAGGCTGGGTAATCACAAATGTGTTTGTTAGAATCAAGTATTCTTTTGGGTGTGGAGTGGCCTGGCTAGCGGCTGAGTTCCCTTCCAGATCTCACATTGTTATTCTGTGAGATGGCACCTAGTTACCAAGGAAGACTCAGGGTCCTGGGCTTGGAGGAGGCCCTCCCTCTCGTGGGATGAGCAAAGACCCACAAGGGACAGTTGTCCTCTTAGGGTGATCATGACTCAGAAAGCAGTCACAGCAGGCCCTGCTAAGTGCCATGGTCTCCGGATGCCATCAGTGCCCCAGGGCCTATATTGGTGCCAAGCTGGGAAGGCAGGAGGAGGGCAGGGCTTTAAGAGCAGAAGTGGGGTTGGGTGTTCCTTAACGTCAGCAGCAGGAAGATGAACATTGTACTGTATTTCATGGAATAATTCCATCCCACCAAGAGCCTGGAGGAGGGCCTCTGGGATGGCCCTCCCCTTTTCTATCTTCCCACAGGACTCCCCAGGGCGGTAGGTGCCCTTGCTCAATATTGCCTTTGGTTAGTGGCCACTCCCTAGCTAGGTGTTTGTGTGTGTGTGTGTGTGTGTGTGTGTGTGTGTGTGTGTGTGTGTGTGTGTGTGTGTGTGTGTGATGGGGGAGGCTATACCTCCTGGGCATCGGCCAGTGAGTTGCTTCCCAGTCATCCTGATTCTGGGCTATGGGCCCAGTTTTTTAGGGGAGGGACAGAACAAGGGCTGGAGCAGGAGGCGGGGACAGCAGAGCTCCAAGTTGAATCGAAAGCACTTTGGATTCAGAGTCAAACTGAAAAGAGTGACAGAGGGAGCCGAGTGACTGCATTCTCTTCCCAACCCTCCCACCCTAGGAGGCCCCAGAGCCAGGATAGGAGTGGGAGGGGAGGGGTCCCAGTCTCCCCCAGGAAGGAACAGCAGATGCCCACATCAGACTTAGGCAGGAGGCAGAAATAGCTTCCCTTCATGGGGGAGCAGCCGCCGGCCTACACCCTGACTGACAACATCCAGAAGATGACAGCTCCATGGTTTCTCCTCCTCTTCTCCTTAGTTCTTGGTAGCTGGCCCTGGGTCTTGTCTCTGAAGAAGTTGAAAGCATCCCCAGATGTTGCTCGGTGTTATCAGGTAGGTTGGAAACCTTAGGTTTCCTGGGGGTTTTGGAGAGGTTCAAAAAAGGGTGAGGGGAGAGTACACATTCTGACTTGGGGCTAATGGCAGTGCCAGCCACTATCACCCCAGCTCCAGTGTAACTGCCCTTTCAGGTCTGGCTAGGTATGAGGCTGGTTTGGGATTAGGGGGAAGGGCAAACAACTGGATCTGCTTACCCCTTCCCTCCAGGCTACTGGCTAGGGTATTCTGGGGCTTCAGCAGATTTCAGTGTAGAATAACTTTAATAAGAGTTTGAGATCTGAGCAGCAGGTGTCTCTAGAAAAGTTCTGAAACTCCTGGAGGCCCTCGCTGTCTCTCTGTGTTCTCAAGGCTAGTACGCAATCTGAACCCAGCTCATGGGAAATCAGGGATGTGTGTGTAGGGAAACTAGGTAAGAGAGACATGGAATCTGTGAACTCCCTTTCTTCCCCTAGGGTCTTTCATGTCGCCTCAAGGGTGAGTATCAAGAGAAGACTGGAGATAGAATTTACTTTCCTGCCACTGGCTTCTTGGAGACCTCCAAAGTCCCTTAGGTTTGGCTGAAATGGTTCCCTGAGACTTCCAGGGAATTCTTCCCATGGGCACCTACCCCTGAACTACCATGGAGGGTACAGGGTTCTTCCCTTGTCTCCTTTTGCCCCTGTTCTGGGTGGATGGAGTGGGTCTTTCTAGAAGCTGCCACTTTCCTTTTCATGCAGAAAACGACTTTCTCTGTCTGCTGGGAGGAATGGAGCCCATTAAAGACCCTGTGCTGGTGCCCACAAAGCTGCAGACAGAGGTGGTCCTTCAATGCAGAGAAGAAAGTAACTGTGATCTCTGTGTTCGAGTGACCCTCTATCTAACAGTGCAGGGTGAGAGACTCTGTGTGTGTGTGTGTCTACATGTGTAGAGTATGGGAAGGAGGAATACCTCCTGCTCTGGTGTGGGTCTCTGGGGCAAGAAAGACGGAGAGTTTATTCAAAGAGTTTGGGGGTAGAGGAGGTTCTGGGTATAGGATGTGAGTCCAAGTGTAAGAGGTAAAAAGGTCCTTGGAATGGGAGAGAAGGCTGGTAAGGATGTAGTAAGGCAGTGGATTGGGGTCCAAGGATCTGGGCTTAAATCTTTCACTCTTAGGACTAGAGCTAAAAGGGACTTCAGGGGTCATCTAATCTAATCCCCCCCTCCCATTTTACATATGAGGAAACTGAGTCAAAGGGAGATTAAGTGACTTGTCCAGAGGCCCAGAGACTCTTGATTGAGGTCTGTGGGGACCAGGTCCCCAATTACAGATTACACTGCCTCTCTTGGGTGATCTTGGACATTTAATCTCTTAACCTTCTCCTCTGTGCTATTCTGAAGTTTCTTCTAGCTCTAAATCCTAAAATTGTAAGTGTGGGTGGAGGGTAGGCTGGGGGACAACATTGTACTTAAGAAGGAGAACTCCTGATGAGAGAAAGGAAGGAGGGAGGAAAAAAATCAAGATAGAGAAATAAGAGACAGGAGGGAGAGATGTTGATGGGAGAGAAGAGAGAGCAGGGTTGGGGCAAAAGATACCTTTTTCTGCTCTGGTCATCGATGTGGATCCCTAAATTTGAGGAAGAAGAGATGCAAAATGATTGAAAAGCTAGGGGAAGAAAAAGGCTCTATCAGAAAAGTATTTGGAAAGGATGGGGAGGGAGGGGAAAGGCAGAAGAAAGCTAGTAAGCGTGTTGTCATCTGAGGAGAGCTCAAGTCCATGCCTAGGAGAAGAGAGGAGTTTGGGGAGAAGGATTTCCCTTAAATTTTCTCGAAGTGTCAGGAAGAGTAGCGATAAACTTAGCTGTTAACTCAGGGTTCCTCCTACTTGGGGGAGATGTCCTGGTCTCCTCCATCTCAGGTCCCAGCAGCTTAGGTAGATAGGACTCTTTGAATGAAGCCCAGAGGTTTTCTTTCCCAATACAAGGAATTCCAGAAAACCTGGGAAAGAGGCCAGAAAAGTTACTCACTGTCTCTGAGGGGCGGGTGGGCGGGGTGCTAGGGCAGGGGGGCTCTGTCCTTACAGAGTCATTTTAGAGCCTAGGAAGGAGGATCCAGATGAAGGCGGGCTCCAAGAAGATGCTGAACTTACATCTCGACCTTGGCCTAGGAATGGTGAGACAGCCCCGCTCTATTCCAAGTCCCTGTTCTGCTCCCTCTGTTGGGAAGGATGGCTCTTTGCACCCTACTACCTTTGTCCCCTGTCTCCCTGCTTTGCTTCCACCCTCCACCATCAGACCATCTGAGCTGCTGTTCCTAGCCCAGTCCCTTCCCTTAGCACTCTGCACTCAGTAGGTGATTTATAAATGTTTATTGAACTGAATTGTATTGTGTCCCATAGAATCTCTGCAGGCAGAAGTCATACTGTCCTTCCAGGCCTTCCTCTCTAACCGATGCGTTTCAGTGGAGGTAGAGGTACCTCCTTCCATGGTACAGCCAGGCCAAAATGTGGTAGGTTGAGAGGTAAAAGGGACAGAAAACTCAGGGGCAAAAGTCCATCGTTTAAGCCTCATCCTAAAGCTCGCCCCTGAAATTCCACCTGGCCACACATTAAAGCAGAAAAATAGGGTTTGGAGTCAAAAGACCTGTCTGTGGCTCTAACTTGTTGTGTGACCTTGGGCAAGTCTCATAGTCCCTTCCCTCACGTTCCCTAATTTGTGAAATGGGGGTAATGACTGCTCTGACTCCCTCATAGAGCTGTTTTCAGGAATAAATAAGATGATGGGTATGACAATACTTTGAAAAGGATAAAAACAGAGGGAATTCTTTCTTCCTTATTGAGGGAAGCAATTGAGTTGGTGTAACATGGAGATGGCAGGGTGGAATTCCTTCAAAATACAGGGTCAAGTCTCAACCCAAAATTCCAGAGTTCTCGGGGGTGGGGTGGGGGGGTGGGGTGGAATTCTGGGTTGAGGCTTGACCCTGTATCTTGCAGTAATTCCACCCTGCCATCTCCATGTTACAGTTGGTTAGCAGTATCTCCCTCCCATGAAAGGAAAAGAAGAAATGTTTTTTGATTCTCACAATGGAGGTGCTGTTATTGTCTCTGTTATAGCTGAGGAAACCGAGGCTGACAGAAGTTAAGTGACTTGCCCAGAGTCATACTAGTGAGCATCTGAGGCCAGATTTGAACTTAAGTCTTCTTGACTCCAAGCCTGGAGCTCTCTTCACTTTGCCCTCTAGCTGATGATATGTGATATAAAGAGTCATGGGCTTTGAGTATAAAGATCTGAATTTAAATCTTTACTCCTACATTTATCAGCTAAATGAAGTCTCTTTGGATCTCAGTTTCCTCATCTGTAAAATGGGTCCCTCATGACTCCCCAAGGTTGTTGTGAGGAAAGCACTCGGTTAATGATCAGGGCAGGTGATTTTTATTTTGATTCTGGGGGGATCATGGAAGAAGGAGCCAAGAGACCGAGTAGGGTAGAGAAAGTCAAGATGCCTTAGTGGAGGGAGCCAAGGATCCTGTTAGTGGTCCTTGCTTTTGGTGGAAACCCTGACCCTTTGTGGGGCTTTGTGTTTACTTCTCAGGGCTACCTGGTATTTGACTGTTTTAGGGCACCAGTAGGGGGTGAAGTGTGGATCTGGTCCTATACTCAGCCCCGTTACCAGAAGGAACTCAATCACACACAACAACTACCAGGTGAGTTCTAGGCTAATGGGGAAGGGAAGGAATAGGATAAGTCCTTGACAACATCCAAAAGGGGAAAAATTGTTCTTTAGTGTCTTTGGTCTCATCCTTTTGGATACTTTCCTCTCCAATCTGCATTCTCTCTCCCTTTATCACAACCTACGGTCAGGAAAAGATCTGAGACTAATTATTTTTACCTGAAATTAAGAGTTTTTTAATATAAATTTTTCTTGATATCTCTCATTTTTATAATGCCTACATTTCCCTTCAAGAGAGCCACCTAGTATCACTAAGAATTGTTTTTAAAAAGAGAAAAAATAGTTCAGCAAAAGTAATGAACACATCAGAGGGCTGCTAGATGTATAAAGCCAGGCATGGAGGATAAGAAGTCTTTGGGTTTGAATCTGGCCTCAGATACTTGCTAGCTGCATGACCCTGGACAAGTCACTTGACCCTCATTGCCTAGCCCTTACTTCTCTTCTGCATTAGAACTAATACCTAGTAAGGTTTAAAAAAATGGGGTAAGGGTTTAAAAAAAAGTAATGATTACATCAAAAAAGTTGGCACTCTGTGTATTATTCTACAGGTGCCAAAAAAAGAAAAAGGAAAAGGTAGGGAGCTTTCTCACATCTTTTTTGGGGGGACCAAATTTGGTCTTTGTAATTTTAGAGTGTTCAGCTGAATTTGAGTTTCAATTCTCAAGTTCCTTTTCCTAGGGGCACTGACATTTGTTGTTGTTGTTGTTTTCAAATTGAAAATTTTTATTTAATTAATAAATTAAACATAATTATGATTCATGTTCTTCTTCCCCCCCCCCCCCATAGCCAATGAGTAATTCCACTGGGTTTTACATATGTCATTGATCAAGACCTATTTCCATATTATTACTATTTGCACTAGGGGGATCATTTAGAGTCTACATCCCCAATCATGTCCCCATCGACCCACGTGATCAATCATATGTTTTTCTTCTGCGTTTCTGCTCCCACAGTTCTTTCTCTGGATGTGGATAGTGTTCTTTCTCATAAGTCCCTCAGAATTGTCCTGGGTCATTGCATTGCTGCTAGTAGAGAAGTCCATTACATTCGATTTTACCACAGTGTATCAGACTCCATGTACAATGTTCTCTTGGTTCTGGTCCTTTCACTCTGCATCAGTTCCTGGAGGTCTTTCCAGTTCACATGGAATTCCTCCAGTTTGTAATTTCATTTAGCACCATGGTATTTCATCACCAACAGATACCACAATTTGTTCAGCCATTCCCCAATCAATGGACACCCCCTCATTTTCCAATTTTTTGCCACTACAAGGAGTGTAGCTATAAATATTTTTGTACAAGTCTTTTTCTTTATTATCTCTTTGGGGTATAAACCCAGCAGTGGTATGGCTGGATCAAAGGGCAGGCAGTCTTTTAAAGCCCTTTGAGCATAGTTCCAAATTGGGATTTGTTATTCTGAAGAAGACCTGGGTTTGAATCCAGACTTTTCCCCCTTATCACCCTTGTGACTCTAGACAAGCCACTGCCTCTGTCTAGGTTCTAGCTATATCATCTGTAAAATCAGGGAATTAAACTTAATAATCCCTAAGGCTTCTTCCAGCTCTCAAATCTGTGTCTAGCCCATTTCAGGGTACAGCTGGGTGGTAAAGTGATTAGAGTGAGCCTTGGTGTCAGAAAGACCCATCTTCCTGGGTTAAAATCTGCCCTGAGACACTCACTAGCTATGTGACCCTGAGCAAGTCACTTTTATTTGCCTTAGTTTCCTCATCTGTAAAATTAGCTGGAGAAGGAAATGGCCAACTAGTCCCCAAATGGGGGTCTGACTCACAAAGAATCAGACACAACTGAAATGGCTTGGCAACAGCAACAAAAAGGCTATATGAAAGCTATACCTTGCCTTACCTCTTATTGTAAGACAAAAGGTTTTGACAGAGTCTACCTCCAACTTACCTTTCCAGGATTTTTCTTTAAACCTTTTCCTCCTGTCTTAGAATCAATACTAAGTATCAGGTCTAAGGCAGAAGAGCAGTAAGGGCTAGGGAATGGGGGTTAAGTGACTTGCCCAGGGTCACACAGCTAGGAAGTGTCAGAGGCCAGATTTGAATCAAGCTGCCTAGCTGCCCCCCTTTTCCTGGCTTGTTAGAGATCAGTCTCCTCCCAGCACTCTAGTACCAGAGTCATTTAGCCTAATTGCTTCTTCACATCCTACATTCCTTCCCCCATTTCTGTCCCTTTGGAAGAACTGTTCCCCATATCTGGAATGTCCCCTGAGCACCACCTCTTAGAAACTCAGATTGCTTTAAAGGCACAATTTAAGAAGCACTTTTATGGGAGGCTTTCTCTGATTCTGCCTCCCCCTCCTCAATTGCTAATACCTCCTTTTAAAAAATCTTTTTATTTTATTTTAATAACAAATTTCCCCTTGAGTTTTCCAAAGTTATATGATCTAAATTGTCTCCCTTCCTTCTTCCCTCCCCTCTCCCAGAGCTGACAAGCAATTTAATCTGGATTATACATATATTATCATGCAAAACTTGTTTCTGCTAATATCTCCTTTTAAAATAACCTTGTATTTATTTTTCATGAGAGACACTATGTCATGGTCTATGGAAATTGGTCTTGAAGCCAGAAAGACCCAAGTTTATAGTCCCACTCTGGACCATCCTGGCTTTGTGACCCTGGATGAGTCACTTAACCCTAATTGCCTAGCCATTGCCCTTCCTTGAGTTATTACTAAGACAAAAGGTATGGGTTAAAAACAAAAGAAAACAAGAAAACAACTATAAGTTGCAGGAAAAGTGCCTTCCTCCTTTAGAAGAGGGATTTCCCTCACTCTAGAGTTGCCTCTACCAAAGAAATCACAGCTCCTGTCTCTATCCCTATTTATTTTATATGCATTTATATGTGTACGTGTTGTCTCTCCCAAAAAGGGGCTAGTAATAATAAGGTATCATATGTAGGTTATAAAAATAATAATAATGTAAGCTCCTTGAGAACAAGGGTTTCATCTGTGTTTTTGTATCCCTGATATCTGGGATGGTACTTGGTGCATAGTAGGTGCTTAATAAATGTTTATTTATTTATTTAAAAACCCTTACTTTCTGTCTTAGCATCCATTCTGTATACTGGTTCCAAAGCAGAAGAGCAGTAAGGACTGAGCAATGGGGGTTAAGTGACTTGTCCAGGATAAATGTTTACTGAAGGTTGTGTAGGCCTGGATTTAAGAGTCACATTTGGACTGACTTTACTACTTGTCTGACTTTGGGCAAATCACTGCCTTACTCTGGACTTCCCTTTTCTAATCTTTAATTAAGAGGGTCAGATGAGGTAATCTTTAAGGTCCTTTCCAGCTCCCAGTCCAATGATTCCAGGCATTTATTTATTTATTTATTTATTTTGATTTAAGGCGATTTTTTTCCCATGGTTACATGATTCATGTTCTCTCCTTCCCCTGCCAGAGCTGACACGAAATTCCACTGGGTTATGCTATATTATCACTCAATTTCTATTTCCATATTATTCATTTTTGTATCAGAGTAATCCTTTACAACCCAAACCCCAAATCCTATACCCAAATAAACAAGTGATCAATCACATGTTTTCCTTCTGCGTTTCTGCTCCCACAGTTCTTTCTCTGGATGTGGATAGCGTTCTTTCTCCTAAGTCCCTCAGAGTTGTCCTGGATTGCTATTAGTAGCGAAGCTGATTACATTGGATTATTCCACAATGTTTCTTCACTTTCTGTGTACTGCGTTCTCCTGGCTCTGCTCATTTTAGTTCCGTGTATCAGTTCGTGGAAATCTTTCCAACTCATACAGAAATCAAGCAGTTTTAGAGCACAATAGTATTCCATCACTATCATATGCTACAAATTGTCTAGCCATTCCCCAATTAATGGACATCTCCTCATTTTCCAATTTTTTGCTACCTCCAAAAGTACAGCTATAAATAATTTTCCACAAACAGAACCTTTCCCATTTTGTTCTCTTTTGATCCTGGGTATTTCGGGGGAAGGCCGTTCAAATCTCATCTTGTGACCCACAGTAGGCCCTTTTATGAATAAATGCTATTGACTGGTTGATTACTTGCTCAGTCAGGGAGGAGATAGGGTTATCTCATCCCCTCCTATTTTCTTATTGGTTCCTACTGAGGACCTCCATTCTCTTCTCTTCCCAGATTGCATCAAGCCTGAATTGCAGAACAATGTCCAGAGCTGCTGGGGTATAGAATGGAGTGGGGGTGAGAGGAGGGGCAAGTCTGGCAGCAGGAGGAAACTGAAGGGAGGCTGATTGGGGTGGGGGGGGGCTGGTGGAAAGAAGGGAGGAGGGATATGGCTAGAGATGGAAGAGGGGAATGGAACTTAACCCACCCCCTATTGCCTTCCAGTCCTGCCCTGGTTCAACGTCTCTGTGGAAGGGGATGCTGTACAGCTGGTATTAGATGTCTCTGCTGAGCAGAATTATGTCCTTTTCCTATACTGGAATCAGACCCGGAGTTCAAGTACAAGATTTCATGAAGTCTTGGTGAGAAGCCAGGCAGATCCTCTCCCCTGTGATGGCCCATATCTGTTTCAGTTCCCACCCTCTCTTCCTTGGGTCCCCAAGTTGGTTTCCTTCCTGCCTAGGATCTCCCAGTCTTCCTCTCTTCTCCCTAAAATAAATAGACTTGAATCCGAGTCTTTCTCCCCCTTTCTCAGAGTCTCAGATATTCCTCTTTGGATCCCTCCTATCTTTCCTAAGGAAATCCTTTTCCTCCTTCCTGGGCCTTCCCTGGCCTTTCCTCAGATGCTCTTCCTTACCTCAGGCTTTCACTCTGGCCCACTGATCCTGGCCGTGGAACTCTGACAATGGTTGGAGATCATCTCTCTACCCCTCCATCTCACACCTATCGTTGCAATAGAACTTTAGTTTAATTTTTAAAATATGTTTGCCCAATAGGATTTTTATTTTAAAGGGAGGATCTTGAAAACCAGAAAGCCTCAGAGATCCAAGGGGTAAATCTAGAACGATGGAATTTCATGTGCTGGTGATTGACAGAAGGGGAGATCTTTAGGGAACATAGTTTCTCCAAGCTGAAGGGGGTAGAGGTTTCTCAGTTTCCTCTTGGCAGGCTCCCTCTGGCTATGGCCTTCTGGCTCCTTTTTGGAACCCGTTCTCCTTCTTTTCCTGCCCTGACTCTCTACTCCATCTCCCAGTAGTATCGGTACCCCAGATTCCATATTTGACTTATCTCTCAGACAGGACCACAGAATATCACTGTGAACCACACAGATCTTGTCCCGTGCCTCTGTATCCAGGTAGGAACTGGTTGGTGGTGGTAGATTCAGAATTCTCTCCCTGAGCCAGAGAGAGAGAGAGAGAGAGAGAGAGAGAGACAGAGACAGAGACAGAGACAGAGACAGAGAAGAAGAAGGAGGAGGAGGAGAAGGAGGAGGAGGGGAAAGGGAGGAAGAGAGAGGAGGAGACAGACAGACAGGGACAGAGATGGGAGAGGAAGAGGAGGAGGAAGAAAGAGAGAGGGAGGGGGGAAAGAGAAGAGAAAGAAGAGAGAGGAAGAGAAGAGGGAAGGAGAAAGGGTCTTATTCCTAAGGCAGAGAAAGGTTAAGCCTTGCTTTCTCTTCTTTTACCCAAACTGGTTAATTTTTCAGATGTGGCCAAATGTGCCAGATGCCATCAGAAACAGCCACTGCCCCTTCCTGGAGGGTGAGAAAGTTTGGGCTCCAAAGGGAGTATGAAAGGGAGGTAGTCTCTGGTCCTGGATTGTTAGTGGGTGGGGATATTGATACAGAGGGGGAAATGAAGCATGGGGAAGAGACAGTGAGAGGGGGATGGAAGGTGGAACTGGGAGAGTTCCTCTAGTGGGGGGCACAGATGAAGAACAGCTGAATGATCCACAACTCTTCCTTCCTAGACCCCAGGGCTCATAAGAATCTGTGGAATCAGAGCAAGCTGAAGCTGACACTCTGGGGGGTGACAGCCCTGAGCTGGATGGTGGAAGCACCCTGCCCCTTGTCTGCAGAGATGGTACTCTGCTGGCAGCCAGTGGATAGTGAGCTCTGCCACAGGCTGCCTCCGCCCCTGCCTCAGGAGAATGTCATTGTAAATGTAAGGGAAGGGAAGAAAGTTGGGAAGACAGAAGGGAGGTTAGTGGAGGCAGAGGGAGCCAGGGGAATCAAGGAGCAGGCTGGGGAATAGTTGAAGGAGGGAGGGCAGAAGCAATGGATTGATACCTAGAAATTAACTAAGATAGTCTAAGAGGTTGGGTAGGAAGATGTTAGAGAAGTTTTACACAGACAGACAGACAGACAGACTGACTCTCTCTGTCTGTCTGTCTGTCTGTCTCTCTCTCTGTGTCTCTGTCTCTCTTTCTCCCCCTTCCCTTTTTCTCTTCTCTGCAGAAATCCCAGGATCTCCCTATGCTGACTCTCCATCCCAATATTTGTGTTCAGGTGAGATCCCAAAGGAGAAACAAGAACACTGGATCCAACAGAACTGGAGCACAAACTCCCTGGGGGATCCTGGGCTGGACCTTGCCCTTTGCTGAACCCCAGTTTCATTATTTGTCAAAAGATGATAACCACACCCTCCCTGGATTGTTCAGAGGATCACTTTTGGTGCAGTGGGAAACAAATAAGCCTAGAAGAAAAGAGGCTCAGACTTTAGGTCTGACCTTGTCATGAGTTGACTTTGTCACCTAGTTCGAGTCACTTCCCTTCTGTGGGGCTCAGTTTTCTCATCTGTAGAATTGGGATGTATGGATCAGATCTGGGGTTCTTAACCTTGTATTCCTCAGAGTCAAAGGATCAGTGCATAGATTTTAGGAGATCTGGGAACTTGGACAGGGAAATAAAACCCATATCTCCATTTTTACTAAGCTTTAATGGAAATTTAGCATCTCCTATTAATATGAGTGTAAGCAACAAACCATTATTCTGAACAGGGTCCATAGGATTCTTCAGACTACCAACAGGGCTCATGACATAAATAAGGTCCAGAAACCCCATGCTTGATCTCTACTTGTTCTTCTGACTTGGGCTGGGCTGGTAGAGAGAAGCACGGAGCCTCTTGTCTCTAGATGTAATATTTTGTTGCTAAATACTTGGTTTCTTTATCTGGGATATGTTAAAGAGCTTTAAAAAATAGAATTTTCTATACAAATGTGAGGACATTAACATCATCATTATTTCCCCGACCTTTGACTTCATTAGCTTAGGAAACTCACAGTATGGAAGCTCCTTCTATCAGTGCAGGTAGGTAACTGCAAGCCACAGTCTTAGCATTGTCTCAGAGCACTGTAGTTAGCGGAGGTCACACAGCTAGTATTTACCAGAGGTAGAAATTAGACCCAGATCTTTCTGATTGCTTTTTTCCCCAAACCCTCACCTTCCGTCTTAGACTTAAAACTGTGTATCGATACCAAGGCAGAAGAGGAGAAAGGGCTAGACAATGGGGGTTAAGTGACTTGTCCAGGATCATACCACTAGGAAGTGTCTGAGGCCAGATTTGAACCCTTCCATCTCAAGGCATGGCTCTCAACCCACTGAGCCAACCAGCTGCCACCTTATTTATTGTTATTATTAACTCCTTATATATTACCCTAAAATGCCTCATCATCACTATAACTTATTTCTGTTTTAAACATATCCTTCTCATTACAATGACAAGAGGTGGCATGGATCTATCTCTCTTAGGTTTGCAAAGTGCTTTACAAACTTTATCTCATTTGATTCTTACAGTAATCCTTAGGAAGTAGGTGCTAGTGGTATCCCCATTTTACAGAAGAGACAGAGACAGATTGAAGTTAAGTGACTTTGCTGTCTATTATTATTATTATTTAGGATATGTGCCCCTACTCCTTTCCCATCCTCTAGCCTTTCTCTTAGTCTTCTCTTCATCCAGAGTGCTTCCCTCCTGATTCCGTCCTTTTTCCCTACAGGTGTGGAGTAGGGGAAAGCCCCAGATTCAGGAGTGCCCACAGAAAGGTGAGTGAGATGCTGGAAGAAAGGGGTGAAAGGAAAAGTGAAAAGGGGGGACCTGGCCAAGGAAAGACTTGAAGGAAGAAGGAAGGGGGTGGGCAGGCGGGAGAATAAGAAAAGATTCTCATTCTGATTTTTCTGACTTTTATCCCTTCCTAGATATTCTAGGCCCCCTAAGGGATGACATGCTACTGCTCGAGACTTGGGGATCTGTGGAAAACCGCTCCTTCTGTGCCATGGAGACCAGTGGCTGTACTCCTCTGCCAAGCATGGCCCACACGGTGAGAACCAGCCCTCTCATTCTAGAGCCCATTTCTGATCCTGCATGCCTTCCTTCCCTATCCTTAACAGCCAATGCTGTTACAGTCCCAACAGGGTACTCTGCACTGTAGCCCCCAATCTTCCAATGAAGCCCCTTCCATTCCCTGGCACTAGATGAAGAGCCAGGAAAACATGCCTTCATATCCCATCTTGGTTACTTAAAAGCTTTGTGATTCTGGACAAATCACTTAAATTTGTTGTGCCTCAGTTTCCTTATTTGTAAAATGAAGGGGTTGGACTCGATGGCATCGAAGGTCCCTTCCAGCTCTTCATTTCTGATCCCCCTCAAACTGTGTATCCATAAGGTCTGAGGTTATTTGTAAGTCCCCAAAGAATCCTCAAGATTTGAGGGGTCTTGGCTCTCCCTACCCTTTTCCTCAACCTTCCCCTCCCTCCCCGATTCTGGTGGGGCCCTGTGTGACAGATACGCCTTTTGGCTTTGCAGAGAGCAGCCCTCCTTGGAAAACAGCTTCTTCAAGACCTACAGTCTGGTCAGTGTGTGCAGGTCAGTGGAAGGGGTTGTTGTTGTTGCTTACTCGTGTCTGACTCTTCAGGGGTTTTCTTGGCAGAGATACCAGAGTGGTTTGAATTTCCTTCTCCAGCTCATTTTTTATGTGAGGAAACTGAGGCAAATGGGGTGAAGTGTCTTATTCAGGGTCACACTACTAGCTAGAAAGCATCTGAAGACAGATTTGAACTTAGATCTTCCTGACTCCTGGTCTGGCAAAGGTGGGCAGGCAGCGTGAAGATGGGCATCTGAAACATTCTGGCTTGGAGTAAAGGAAGGGGCACTGGACAGGAACAGAAGACCTGGTTTTGAGTTCCAGATTTGACGCTTTCATGGCAGTCATCACTTCATGACTCTGCCTCTCAATTTCCTCTACTGTAATATAGGAATAATAACAGTCTGTGGTACAGTGGGAAACTCACCTTTGATTCTGATGACTCATGTGACTTCTGGGTTTGGCCCTTTATTATTGAAATAACAGTGACAGCCACCTCAATTTTCTCCTCTATAGAATTTAGGCATTTACCTAAATGGTCTCTGGGGTCCCTGCTAGTTCTGAGAGTCTATGATCCCATCATCTATAGCAGTGGTTCCCAAACTTTTTTGGCCTACCATCCCCTTTCCAGAAAAAAAATATTACTTAGCCCCCTGGAAATTAATTTTTAAAAAAATTTTAATAGCAATTAATAGGAAAGATAAATGCACCCATGGCCATCACTGCCTCCCTGGATCGCTGCAGCACCCACCAGGGGGCAGTGGCGCCCACTTTGGGAATCACTGAGCTAAAGTAAGCTTACACCGAGAGGCAGTGTTGCCTACAGGTTAGAACTAGTCCCAGATTTAGGAAAACCTGGATTCAAATTCCGGATATACTAATTGACTGAGCAAGTCACTCAGCCTACCTCCCTACTCCCATCTCCCCAAAGTGCCCCAGGCCACTTGCTAAGACTATAAGATGAAGAACCATTGCAGATGAGTAAAGGGAGTTTCTCCATCTGGGAGTTCCCTAAACCCTTGAAATCATCGTTCTGGAGCCAGACTTGCCCTTCCTGCCTCACAGGGTTGTTGGGAGAGTGAGTTATGAGTGAGTCATTTTCCTGCACTAGAAAGGAATTGAAATGACATTTATTTTTTCTTTCTTTCCTTCTCACTTTCTTCCGTTGTGAAATGAATGGAGATCAGAGGAGAGCTGACATTTAGACCATCTCTCTGTTTTGAATTCACTTCCAGCTAACATTCCATGCCCTCAAGTCCCTCCTGGCTATCTTCTAATATTCTATGTTCTAAAGTCTCTTCTGGGTCTAACATTCTTCTATCCCTATGATTCTATTTAAAAAAAAAAAACACCTTACCTTCCATCTCAAAATCAATACTAAGTATCAGGTCCAGGGCAGAAGAGCGGTAAGGGCTAGGGAATGGGGGTTAAGTGACTTGCCCAGGATCACACAGCTAGGACGTATCTGAGGTCAGATTTGAACCCAGGACTTCCCATCTCTAGGCCTGGCTCTCAATCCACTGAGCCACCCAGTTGCCCCCAAGATGCTATTTTTTTAAGAATGCCTTATATATGGCACTGACATTTCCTAAAGCCTCATCACCTAAAATGGGACCCCTTCTCATTGTAACAAGTAAACACAATAGCCTTAAAAAATAACCCCTTCCCTTCCATCTTAGAATCAATACCATGTATTGGTTCTAAGGCAGAAGAGCAATAACAGCTAGGCAATGGGGTTTAAGTGACTTGCCCAGGGTCACCCAGCTAGGAAGTATTTGAGGTAGATTTGATGCCTGGACCTCTTGTTTCTCAATCCACTGTGCCACCTAACTGCCCCGGATCTATTTCTTTAAGGATCTGACTAATAGGGAGACTCAAGATCAAAAGAAGCAAAGAGAAAGCCTAATCTTCTGTTGCTTTTCTGCCTCCTGCAGCACCTAGCCTAGTGTCTGCCATGTAGATGATTGATGGGAGAAACCCGATCTCTTGCTATTTGCAGTGAGTCCTGCTAACTCCTGCTCTTCTCTCTCCTCAACACAGGCTGAGCTCTAATGCAATACTCCTATTTATACTTCATTCTTAGATTGCTTTTTTGATACAGTATAATCAAGAGATATGCAGTCATTTTTGTTAGGAACAAATCCCTCTTTGCATTGAGATCTCTGTTCTTGGAACCTCCCAGGAAGCATTTCCTATAAATTCTTGATGACTTCCTGGGATGTTAAAACAGAAGCATACAGACAAACAACATCACTCACCCATTATGTGGTCACAAGTGAGCCACTTAGCTTCCCTGGGCTTCTGCTTCCCTTTTCTGCATTTGTAGATGGAAACAACAACAAGGACAACAAAATGACAAATTATCTTATCAATTAATTATGAAATTAATTATAATTATGATCATAATTATAAATTGATTATAATTGCCCAGTTTGGATAAAAAAAAAAGATCAGGAAATACTCCTTCTTTGCAGAGATGGGGAACTAGAACAAGGGATGGCTTGCTGGGCAGGGGAAGTAAGAAAGATGTGCTCAGAAATGAAGAAAAACATGAGATATTTCAATAAAAATGAAATTAAAAACACGAGAAGGATTAGGCTAGTTCTCAAATTCTGTGCTTCTCTGAAGATTAGGGATTTTCTGAAACCCACTGAAGTTTTCTATTTCAAGAAAGATTCATTTTATTTTATAATTAATTTATAATTTAGCTTAGTTTTTGATGATTATGTTTTATCTTATCATATTTATTCATGAATATTTATCCATTTTGTGTGCCTGATGCTGTGGGAAATATGAGGAAATAACACTTTAAAGGTTCTGCTCTGATGGAACTTATCATTGAACATATAGACCATCATACGTGAAACAATTGTGATAATACAAGCTAGAACATAATTGCTTCATGGGTCCAAATATAGATAGTCTGTATAATGAGATCTGTTTGAAAGGAAAAATAAATACATGATGAGTACATCCTGAAAATAATTGATTATAGGACAGGAAGGTTTTATACAAGTCAGATCTGGTGGGAAAGTGTAGCATTTACTTGGGCAAGGATAGCAGATGAAAGATGTATGGGATGCAGTTTAATATAGGGACTGGACATCCAGGAAAGGTTTCCCTGAAGAAAAGCAGACTCCTTTTTTATTATTATTATTTTTAACCCTTACCTTCCATCTTAGAATCAGTACTATATATCAGTTCCAAGGCAGAAGAGCAGTAAGAGCTAGGCAAACAGGTAGGGAGTGCTGAGATCAGATTTGAACCCAGGATCTCCCACAGACTCCTTTTTTTTTTTTTAAAGCCCATAATTACCTTCTGTCTTAGAATCAATACTAAGGATCTATTTCAAGGCAGAAGAGTGGTAAATTAAGTGACCTGCCCAGGGTCACCCAGCTAGGAAGTATCTGAGGTCAAATTTGAACCCAGGACATTCTATCTCTAGGCCTGGTTCTCCATCCATTGAGCCAACTCCATGCTCCAGATTCCTATCCACATAAGTCAGCAACTTATAGAGAGGTGCCTAGAATGCTTACAAATCACAACACAATCAGGATGTCAAAGACTTAAACTTAGGTCTTCTTGGTCCCAAAACTGACTCTCTCCATTAAAACACTACCTCGCCATCTGATCTATTTATTTTATTTTTTAATTAAAAAAAATTTTACATTTATTTTATTTTTAAAAACTCTTACCTTCTGTCTTAGAATCAATACTAAATATTGATTCTAAGGCAGAAGAGCAGGAAGGGCCAGGAGTGGGAGTTAAGTGACTTGCCCAGGGTCACCCAGCTAGGAAGTATCTGAGGCCAAATTTGAATCCAGGACCGCTTACCTCCAGCTCTATCAACTGAACCACCTAGCTGCTCCCACCTCCATCTAATTTAACTCCCCAAAGAGTTACAGATGTACAGAGACTTGTCCAAGGCCACCTAGGTACCAAGAGAGACGGAAAGAGGGAAAAGACTTCCTCAAGGCTCAGAGGCAAATGGTCCAGAAAGGTTTCTCGGTAATGATGGTTCTGGGAAGGCTCTGGGCAGCATTTCAGCGAGGGAAAGGAGGCCTGGAGCAGAAAGCCGGTATCTTAAAGGGCTCCTGGGCTAATGGGCTGCTTGTCCTTTTCAGCTGTGGAATGCCACTGGGACCTTGTGGGCTTGCTCTCTTCAGAAGTGTGAGTATGGCCGGCAATGGCAGTGGGTGGCTCGAGGGAAGGCAGTGAGGGGCAGACTGGGCTCTCCCCTCCCTCCTGCCTGCCGTTAGCCCCGGGGCTGACTTCTGCTCCCCGCTCTGTGCCTTAGACACCCATCAGCGCTGGGTCCTGGCTTGGCTGGCCTTCCTAGTCTTGGCTGGCTGCATCCTGCTCCTCCTCCTGTTCAACAGAGATGGTATGAAAGGTGAGCCCGGCCATCCCCGGGGCTGGCGTCTCCTTCCCCTCTCCAGCCCTCAGCCTTCCTCTCTCCCTGACGCGCAGAGAGCCCACTTAGGGAGTCCCCGTTGGGGAGGGAGAAGAAGGAGGTGGGCCAGAGACCCGGGCTCTAGCGAGCCTAGAACGCAGAACCAAGCACAGGGGCCAGGCTGATGGGCCGCCTCTGCCCCTTTCCCCTCACAGGGTGGCTGCAGTCCTTGAAGGAGGATTACCGCTATGGGGGTGAGTGTCAAGGGGGGACACCGGGTCACCCTCTTCCCTATAGAGCGGGCTGCAAAAGATGCTGGGGAGGTTTCCTCCTCGCACTCCTTCCCACCTGCCCCGGGTCTCTTTTCCGCAGGGGCTGCCCGAGGCCGCCGCGCCCTCCTCCTTTACTCTCCAGACCACGCCAGCTTCGAGCGCCTGGTAGGCACCTTGGCTTCAGCCCTTGGGCAGCTGCAGCTCTCAGTGGCCGTGGACCTGTGGCACCAGCAGGAACTGAGCGCCCTGGGCCCCCTGGCATGGTTCCATGCCCAACGACGCCAAGCCCTGCAAGAGGGCGGGGTGGTCATCTTGATCTTCTCGCCAGGGGCAGTGGCGCTCTGCCGGGAATGGCTCCAGGAGGTGGGCGCTCCACGGCTCCCAGCCCCCACGCGGGACACCTTTGCGGCTTCTCTTAGCTGTGTGCTGCCCGACTTTTTGGAGGCCAGGGCGTCTGGCTGCTATGTGGTCGCCTGCTTTGAGGAGCTGCTTCCTCCGGAGTGTATACCCGACCTCTTTCACTCGGTGCCAGTCTTCTCTTTGCCCTCACAGACGCCTGCCTTCTTGAGGGCGCTGGTGGGGCCTGGCAAGGGGCACCAGGACACTGTCAAAGCTCATGCCACACGAATGGACCAGTACCTGCAGCCTGCCCTGGAGGAATGCCTGCAGCTGGGGGCATCGTCCTCTCTCTGACCCAGCCCTGGCCCCTCGCCTAGTAGGCCCAAGGGCGGCAGCGAGACCGAAGTCCTCTGCAGCCTTTGTAACCACCTGGAGCGAAGGGCACCTCCCCACTGTGAAGCCCGCCCATCAGTGTCGCAAGACGTGTGGATTTGGGGAGAGACGGGAACCCTTTCTGGCTAAGAGTATCTGGGGAACCCCTGCCTAAGGTTGTGCAGGCAGTAAATAAAGATAGCCTTATTTTTGTAGCCTCCGAGCCTCTAGTCTATGCATCTGTGCAATGGGCTTGCCAGCCAGACACCGCCCTCGCGCGGTCCGCGCGTCGTCTCTTTAAAAGCCTGGACAGGTGCACCCCGAGTCGGCTCCCATTGGCCGCTCGGGAAGTGACGCCAGGGCACATGGCCCACCGCCATTGGTGGAGAGGCGGACCCCGCCCCCCAGACTGCGGAGCTTGCGGAGGCCCCGAGCCGCGCGGAGGCTGCGGCGGCAGCGGCGGCGACGGCGGCTGTGGTGGCGCGGCGCGAGGGCGGCTGGATTGGGCGCGGCCCTGGAGCCCCCCAGGCCATCCGGGCTCCGGAAGACGGCGGGTACGGACGGCCCCTCCCTCCGCGGTCCCGCCCCC
>NC_058130.1:53704223-53734688 GCF_016433145.1 Gracilinanus agilis
CCCCCACCCCTCCTCCCTACAGCCTTCCATGAACACTCCCTTTGCTGGCCCAACTTTTTTGTGCCCTTCTCTTCCCCCAGTACTAGAAACCTAATCCTACTCCCATCTCCCCTCCCTCCCCACTCCAGCAGGTCCTCTTCCTCAGGCTGTCTGCCTACCCCAGTACTCTTCCCCTTAACTGGAAAGCCCATGTTAGTTATTCCCCTCCCTGTTTAGAGAATTTCCTATAACTGGTTTCTGTCCTAATTAATTCCTCCTAATCCTGCTACCTACTTCCCTGGAAGTAGACTCACTGTTTCTCTGTCTGGGCCCGGCCTTCTTCCCTGATACCTAGTTATCTCCTTGCCTACCCTTCACCCAACACTCTTGCTTCTTACAGAGGCTTCTTCCCCTTTGCAGTCTCATCGATCTTTTTCTCCCCATTTCCTGAACAGAGACAAAGAGGCCACTAAGCCCTGTCCCTTCACCTCTGTCCACAGTACCACCCAATAACCCCCAGCCTTCTGGAGGGAAGATGGCTCCAGTCCTCTGGGGGGGCTTGGTTTCCACCCTGTCGTGGAGTCTGTGCCTCTTTCTGAGCTTCCCGGCACCTGTGTGGCTCCAGTCCCAGCCCTGTAACACCTGCCGGAACCTGGTCAGCAGCTTTAGCAAGGTGGGTGTTTTTCCTGGCCCTTCTACTCCCCCCCCCCAGGTACCTTATGCTTTTCAGGTGTTCCAGAATGGGATGAATCCTAGAGTTTCTTTTGCCCAGGGCCTGGAACGTACCGTTCGGGACAACTTTGGAGGAGGGAACACTGCCTGGGAGGAGGAGAAGCTCTCTAAGTATAAGGACAGGTAGTTTCTAGGGTCGGAGGACTTGGGGCCTCGTGGGCTGCCAGGTTGGGGCCCGACCTCCTTTCCCAAAGAATTGGGGATTCTCCTCTATCTTTCCTGATCCAGGGTGTGGCACATCAGGGGCTGGGAGCATTCCAGTCAGCCAGCTTTGTAGATTGATCCCCCTCTCCCCACTAGGTCCCATGGATGGGGATCCCTGGCTATGCTGGGCTGGGGCAGGGGGAGGGCTGGGCGAGGAACAAGGCCGGACCTCAGCTCCTTCATGTGCTGTGTGACCAGTGAGACTCGGCTGGTGGAGGTGCTGGAGGGTGTGTGCAGCAAATCTGACTTTGAGTGCCACCGACTTTTGGAACAGAGTGAGGAGCTGGTGGAGTCTTGGTGGTTCAGCAAGTGAGTGGGCTCCCTGGAGGAACAGAGGGGTGCCTGGGGGCGCATGATCGCATGGGGGAATGTCTCCTGTCCGAAGCAGAATCCTGGGCCATTGCTGGATGTCTTTTGCCCATATCACGTTCCATCTTGTGTCACTGTTGCTTGTGTTGAGGTGTGGGTCCTCCCCTTCCCCCCTCCCATTAGACTGTGAGTTCCTTCAAGGCAGGCATTGCTGATTTTCATCTTTGAATTCTCAGCCCCTAGCAAAGTGCCTCCCTGTTAATGGAACATAATCATTTTTTTTTAATTGATTTTATTTTGGGAAACAATTCTTGGTTCATCTGGGAAAACAAGATGGTGTAGTTGAACGAGCATTGGGGGCAACTAGGTGGCTTAGTGGATTGAGAGCCAGGCCTGGAGGTGGAAGGTCCTGGGTTCAAATCTGGCCTCAGACACTTCCCAGCTGTGACTCTGGGCAAGTCACTTAATCCTGTTTGCCTAGCCCTTACTGCTCATCTGCCTTGGAATTGATACCTACTATCGATTCTAAGACGGAAGGTAAGAGTTTAAAAAAAAAAAAAAAAAAAGGAAGAAGGAACAAAAGAGCATTGGATTTGACATCAGGAAAATCCTGGAGGTCTGATGCTAACCTGATGTGAGGCCAAGCCAATGAGCTTCTCTGGGCCGTTGCTTTGTTTTCTGTAAAGGGAGTGAGCCTGGATGATCTCTCACCCTCACAGTCTGTGATTCATTTGCCCAGATCCTGCTCCTTGGTGGGTCGGCACTGGGGGAGCAAGGACCCCAGGTCTAGGACCCTCCTCCTTCAGAGAACCTTGACCCCATTCTTTGTGGCATGTATTATCTTGTGCCCCTTTAATGGTGCCCCCACCCTCTCAGGCAGCATCAGGCCCCAGATCTCTTCCAGTGGCTTTGCATGGACTCCCTAAAGGTTTGCTGCCCTCCCGGAACCTATGGGCCCTCCTGCCTGGGTGAGTTATTCCAAGAGCTGCCTCTGGGACCAGAGGGGTGGGGATGTGCAGGGACCCTGCCTAGGATGTGGCATGGACTGCCCGTGCCCTTGGGGAAAGCCTTTCATTTCTCTGAGCCTCGGCTGCTTTCCACTTTCTGGTTCTAATTGCAGTGGACTGGCTTGTGCAGAAGCTTTTCAGTTGTATCTGATAAAAACTGCCCGTGTTCTCTCCAATGATCTCCTCTAACCCTTGTGTAGTTCAGCCGTGGCCTTCCCTTCTCCTCCATCTGCCTTATAATGTGGCCTAACCTTAATCCTTTACCTGCAAATTGGGGCCGGCGGTCCTCGTCCAGCTCCCAGGATGGTTTGAAGAAGAAATGAGCTAGAAAGATGGAGAAGGGTTTTGGAAAAGGCAAGTGGGGCGCCATTTGTTGGTGCGGCCCTGGGACAGCTAGACCCAGTCCTGGCGGAGCCCGAGGGGGACTTCAGGCCGAGGATATCTGCAAAAAGGACGGTAGATGTGGCCGGGGTGAGGGAATAGCTTCTGCCCCCCTGGGTGGGCCGGCGGGGGCTTAGGACAGGCCTCTCTTCCCCACAGCCTGTCCTGGGGGCACGGAGAATCCATGCAGTGGTAATGGGCAGTGTGACGGGGAGGGCACCCGACAGGGCAGCGGGCGCTGCGACTGCCAGCCCAGCTATGGGGGCCCCGCCTGTGCCCAGTGTGGGGACGGCTACTATGAGGCCACTCGCAACGCCAGCCACCTGGTATGTGAGGGTAGGTAGCGGGTCTGGGAGAGGGCGGCCTCTGGGCTGGGGACGAGCCGGGTGGTCTGCTCGACAGCGGCGGCTGGGGCCCACCGTCCGGCCCGGCTCCCATCGAGCCTCCCTTTGTCCCGCCTCCTCCTCCAGCCTGCTTCGGCCCCTGTTCCCGATGCTCCGGGCCCGCGGAGGGCAGCTGCCTGCGATGCAAACAGGGCTGGGCCCTCCACCAGCACAAGTGTGTGGGTGAGTGTAGGCGGCCCTCCACCAAGGCCGGGCCTGCCCCGAGGATGGAGAGAGCTGGGCGGGCGCCGGACTCTCCTCCCTGACCCGCTAAGTCCCTTAAACCTTCTGGGTCCCCGGCTTCTCCTCCCTAAAAGGGGGCTAAACGACTCCCTGCTGCCGGGGGTGTGAGAATCCCCTGAGTAAATGGATGTGAAAACACTTGAGAATACGTTGCTGTAGGCAGGCTTCAGTGCTGCGGGGCTTCGAGGCCGGCTCAGGCCCAGGCCAGAGGGAATTAGGGGCTGGGGGGGGGGGGTCGGCGCTGAAGGCCCCCCTTATCCACAGACATCGATGAGTGTGGGACAGAGATGGCCGCCTGCAAAGCCAACCAGTTCTGCGTGAACACGGACGGGTCCTACGAGTGCCGAGGTCAGATTCCCCTTCGGAGGGGGAGGGCTGGGAGGGAGGCCCCTCTGGAGGGACAGCCGCCCCCTCAGACCACGAGGTCCTATTCACAGCCCTTCCCCGTCTCCCCTCTCTTCCCAGATTGTGCCAAAGCCTGTGCTGGCTGCATGGGAGCAGGGCCTGCTCGCTGCAAGAGGTGCAGCGCGGGCTACCGTCGAGATGGAGCCAAATGCCTGGGTGAGGAGTCGGGGGGCAACACGGAGAATGTGGTGGGGCCAGCCCAGGGGCTCTGAGCCGGGGCTCCCCAGGATCGCCTTCCCAGGGGGCCCGAGCTGACCTCCCTTCCTTCCCCCAGACGTGGATGAGTGCGAGGGGGAAGCCGAGGTGTGCCCAGGGGCTCACGAGCTCTGTGAGAACACAGACGGAGGCTACCGCTGTGCCTGTGCCGAGGGCTACGAGAGAAGCCCGGAGGGCTGCGTGCCCCAGCAGCTGGAAGGTGAGCCCTGGGGGGCCTCTGAGGGCCCAGACCCAGGGACCGGCTCTCCCTCCCGCACCATCTCCCGTGAGATCAATCTTGGCCAACTGACCACAGGCCGTCTGTGAGGCGCTTCGTGATCCAGCCCCTTATCTGGGGCTGAGGGGGGTCACCCCGTCCCTGGGCCTTGCCTCTCGTCTGTGACTCCCCCCTGGCCTGAGTCCTTTCACCTCTCTCGGTCCGGGCTCTTCCCCAGCGCTGATCTCTCCTCCCTCCCCTCCAGAGCCCAAGCCTGGGGGCTTCTTCTCGGAGGTGACGGATGACGAGGTGGTGGTCTTGCAGCAGATGTTTTTCGGGGTCATCATTTGTGCCCTGGCCACTCTGGCGGCCAAGGGCGACATGGTCTTCACCGCCATCTTCATCGGGGCTGTGGCCGCCATGGCAGGGTACTGGCTGTCCGAGCGGAGTGACCGGGTGCTGGATGGCTTCATCAAAGGCAGATAGATAATCCGTCCGGGTGGGAGGGCTGCCCTCCCGCTAGCACCCAGGGCCACGAGGTTGGCTTAGGGCCAGCCCCAAGGGCTGACGCAGGGGAAGCCTGGAACAGATGGCTGGGGGAGCCTGGATCCTGAGGGGAGGCAGATTGGGCAGCTTGAGGTTGGTACGAGGAGGGAAGAAGCCGAAGTGGGTCAGCAGCCTCCCAAGCCCGCCGGAGCCAGGCCTGCTAGGTTCTGGGCAGCCAATCCTCTGCCAAGCTCGGTGCCTCTCACTTGGCTTCCTCTAGCCAGAGGCCAGGGCTGCACTTACATTGTTTTCTGTGTGAGAACTGAGCCAGGGGCCTCCCCTTCCTCTGGCTTCTTCCTCAGCCTCCTCTTCTCCCAGGGCCTCCCCTCCCTTTGCACGGGGGCTCCAGGCCTTCCAGGGGCGGACAAAGATGAAGGGGAGTCGGGGAGGGGGGTGGGAGTGAGATCCTGGAGGGGAGAACAGGCCCCACTTAAGTGATTTTTAAGTCGTTTCCCTATTTTGGTAGTGCCTATGGCCTTGGCCACTCAGCTGGGTCCCACCTTCTTCCTTCTCCCCTCTCCAAGTCCTGGGAATCGGGAGGCAGAAGGAGGTGGTTCCTGCAAGGGGAGGGAGCCGACGGGCTGAATCCTCCTGCATGGTCCCCCCCTTGCTTTGCCCACACTGACTAACCTATTTATTCATCTCAGGAAAATAAAGTTCTTCATAAACCTAGCATGGACTCCAGCCTGTCTGAGCCCCCTCCCAGACCCCCAGGGCCCACAGTGCTTTAGTGGAGGCCCTGCTGCATGTGTCCACGTCCTCCCCCCAAGTTTGCCCCTCCAGGTTTTCCTTCATTTCCTCCTGCCTTCCCCATACCACCCCCCTCAGGCTTGCCCCACCAGCCCACCTTCCCACGCATACATTTCCTGGACTAATCTTCAGAGTTCTCTATTTTGTTCCCTGTCTCCCACCACGTACCTCTTCATTGCCTTTTGTGTAATGCTCTTTTAAAACATGTCCCAGAATCTTTGGGCCAAAATAGGACTCTCCCCATTTTACAGATAGGAAAACCGAGTGTCACCAAGGTTAGATGAGTCCTTGTAGGCCCTGTGAGTCGGATGCCAGAGCCTCTGCTTCCTTACCAGCCTTGGCTCGATGCTGAGGAAGGAGCTTTATCTCCCTTTGGAACTGGCAGAGCAAGGACAGGCCATTGGGGTCGAATGGTGGAAGGAAAGGGTTTGCTGTCTTCTCCAGGGTGAGAGCTTCAGGAATAAGGCTTAGGAATGCCGTCTGTGTGTGAGAGGATCCCGGGAAGGAAGAAGCCCCAGGGAGCCAGAGTGCTCCCCCTAATCCCCATCCAGCCTTTGTGCGTGAAGCCTCCCCAAAGTGCCCAGGAACTAGCCCTAGGACAGAAGGGACCAGAGAAGCCGTCCACACCCTCACTTTACAGATGAGGAAACCGAGGCTCAGAGGGGCCAAGTGACTAAGGAGCAAAGCCAAGATTTTAATTTACATCAGTGATTCCGGAGTTCCACAATGGGGCACCGTGGCTGTGGGCCAGGGCCTGGCTCTCCCTTAGCTTCTCATTCTGGCTTCACTGGGTGACAGAAAGCCCAGGCTGGACTGGGACAGAGTTGGAGCCTCAAGATTATGGGGGGGGGGCACGGTAATGCCTGTGGCCAAGCCCAGGTCTTGGCTAGGGCTGAAGAAGGATAGGAAGGGGTGGGCAAGGCAGGTTGGTTTGGAAAGTTTATTTTTTCTTTCTTTCGGCACAAAGCGGGAACTTTTGGAGCTGGTTCTCCGGGAGGCTTCTTGCAGTGCCCCTAATCTGCACTCTTGCCCCAATGCAGCTCTCCGATGCTTTCTTCCTTGGCTCTGTGCCCGGGGTGCAGCCGAGGGTGGTGGCCGCAGCACCTTCCCCAGACCTCCCCCTCCACTCCGAGAGGCTTCCGCCCTTGGGCAAGATCAGTTTAAAAAAAAAAAAAGTAAAAAAAGAATCCCAGGTTTGGGGATGGAACGCCCCGCCCTCCCTGGCTGTTTTGGGGACGGAAAGAGGGAGGAAGCCCCGGCTCCCCAAGGTCCACCCGTCCCGGCTTGGGTCACAGCTCTATGGTCTCGCTGGAGGCGCTGCGCGAGTCCACCTGCTTGCTTAGAGCCAGGAAGCTCCGACGGGCCTCGCGCTCCGAGTCCCCGGGCTCTCCGACTGCGGGCGCGGGCTCCGGCTCAGCCTGGGAGGGCAGCAGCTGAACGGTACTGGGCAGTTCGTCCAGAGGCAGACTCTCCACTGATGACAGCCCATGGCGCCACGGGTTCCAGCTGATCTTGAGGGAGCCCTTGGAGAAACTATCCAGCGAGCTCCCGGACGCTGCACCGGTTTCTGGCTCCGGAGCCGGTTTGGGGACAACCCGTATGTCGGTCAAGGAGCAGCAGCGACCCTGAGGGGTTAAGCCTGAATGGTCAGGGTCGCTGCTGCGCCTTTGCCTCAAGAGGGGACCCCCGGGTTGGGAGAGGGCCGAGGCGTCCTGCAGAGAAGCTGCGGAGTCCCGACGGCCCAGACCGGCTGGATACTGTAGGCTGGAGCGCAGGAACACGCTGTCCCGGACCAAGTGCTCTCGAAAGAGGGCCTCGTCGATGCTCCGGCTTAAGTTGATGGGCGAGGGCGGCCGCAAGTCCAGCTCGCTCAGGGACAGTCCCACGGTTTTATCCAGACACACGCTGCTGCGGGAGCGGCCCGGACCCACGTTGTTGGGGTACCTGGGGCTCCGGCCAGCCCGAGCCAGAGAGGCCGCCGAACTGGCGGGGCTAGGAAAGACCTGGCCGGCTCGCAGCTCATTGCTGTCCTTGGGGAGACGGGGTCCCCCGCTCTCCGCCGGATTGCGAATGAGGCTCTTGCTGATATCTGTGCCGCCCCGCTCCAGCCCAGCTGTGCCCGTCCAGTCGTAGCAGTTGTTGGGATACTCGGGCACCTCGTTTTTACCTGGTGGGGGGCACGCGTAGTGCAGAAGCTTGCCCCAGCACGTGTGCTCGGTGGTCCTCGGGCCCCAGCGGCACGAAGCGACCCCAGCCACCAGGGCCAAGGCGGCGGCCCAGGCGAGTTCCACCAGGCGTAGCCAAAACTGCACGCCCCACCAGGGCCAGGAGAATCGGCTGGGGGTCCCCGCCAGCGGGTACAGCCACACAGCCGCTGCCAGCTGCAAACCGCTGGCCAACAATCCCAGGGCTCCGCCCACAGCCAAGACCCTGGGCTCGGGACCCGGGGTTCGATTCCTCCCTTGGCCCTCGGGGCCAACCTCCACCATACCCAGTAGCCAGCGGCGACACAGGAGCAGCGTGCCCAGCGCCACCCCGGCGCCCCAGGCACAAGACAGTCCCTGCACCAGCAGGTTAAGAGGAGGGCGCAGCCAGGGCGAGAGCAAGTCTGCTCCTAATAGGAGCGCCCAGTGCACCGCACCCAGCGCGCCCAACAGGCGCAGGCTGCGCAACCGGGGCGGGAGCAGCTGCCCTAGGCCCAGAAGCGCCAGCGCCCCGAGGGCCGTCACGAGCAGCGGGAAGGGCAGATTGTAGAGCACCAGCCCAGTGCGGGCTGCCAAGCGGCCCCGCGAGCCGTAGGGGTCGGCCAGTAAGTAAATGGCGCGCAGCAAGGAGGCGGCTAGCACTAGAGCTGCGGCGGCCAGCGCGTGGGCTCGCCCGGGCATGTGCGGTGTGACCGCGGCTGCCACTAGACCGGCCAAAGCCAGGAAGGCCAACAGCAGGAAGAACGCTCCGGCGCCGTACACGTGCAGCTCCCAGGCGAAACTCAGCGTGTGCCGCAGGGACCCCCAGCGTAGCAGCGGGGGGCTCGTCTCATTGGCTTGAGGACCGCACGTCCTCGGGCCGCAAGTGGAATCTGGGTAAGGGTCTGAAGGCGCAGGGCTAGGAGATGGCTCGGGAGCGTTCGGCTGCCCCAGAGCTCGCTGGGTGGTGACACGGATCAGACCTCTGCGGGAAGTGGTGAGGGGGGGCTGGGAAGAAGTTGGAGGGGCCGGAGGATGGCTCTGGGGAGGCCGCTCCCCGGGCTGTCTTTCCGCTACACCTGTAAAGAGGACATCCATGAGCTCTCTGCCCGCCCCTTGGCCACCACCGCGGTCCGCAGGCTTCCCCCTGGGGCTGTAGAAGGGGTTCTCTCAAAATAAGCTCGAGCCTCGAAGCATTATCGCCAGGATCAAAGGAGATAATAATGTAAAAGCTGCTTAGCTTTAGCCCAGTGCCTATCTCATAGGAACTGCTATTCCCTCCCCCGGCCTGGCAGGCTGGTCCCTCTTCATTAATCTTTGTAGCTGAGGCCCTTCCAGAGAAACTGGCACTCGGTGGAGCTGGCCCCCAGGCTGTAAGAGCAACAGAATGGAGAGGTAGACAGAAATTGGCTGGGCCTTGGGAAAACTCCCCAACCCCTAAGGCCACCAATGAATCAGCAACAATGGCCAAAAATGGAAAAGAGGAACAGCAGAGCAAAATAGAACTGTTAACCTTCTAGGAAAACTGACTCTAGGCCTTCTGATGGGACCAGAGGTGTTTCCTGGGCTCCTCCAAATCAGGAATCTTCTTTTCTGGGGGTAATTGGGTGAAAGGGGTCAGTCCTCCCTCCCCCTGGATATTCAGACCCTCCCAAAGTGTTCCCTCACCTGGTAGGCCAGCACCTGGGGGGCTCTTTGTGGCATTTGTCATCTTCTCAGGGGCAGGAATGCTTGCAGTGCTGAAATTCAAAGAATGTGGAGGTTCCACAGCCCCTCTTACTCGCTGAGGGGAAATCAGCTCAGCTCCCTCCAAGAGCAGGGTCTCTGAAATAACAATAATACCATTGGGGGGTGGGGCGGGAATGCTCCCAGGATGAAAGAGTGCCCTCCCCAACACAAGTGGCAGATGTCTATCGCTGACAGTCTTAAGAACATTGCCTGAAACTGAGAGATTACCTGACTCTTTCCATGTTTGTGTAGCTCCTGAAATTTAGAGGAAGAATTTGATTACAGCTTTTACTGCCCCAGAATCCTGAACTCCAGCCACCTTTAAGCACACAGCGGCTTTACTTAGCCTGTCTGTGTATCAATTCAGATTTGCCAAGGAACTTTTGATTGTATGACCTCCTTTGGTCTCACCATAGGATTTAGAACTGGAAAGGACCTTGGAGATCGCCTGGTCTAATGCTTTCCCTTTTATAGCTGAGAAAACTATGGCTCAGAATGATTATTTATCAATTTGTTCAATCTTGCAGGCCATAAATTGAGGTTGCTATTGGAGCCCCAGAACCTCTGATTCCCAATGCAGTCTCTTGTACTGCTTCATATTATTTTCACATTATTTATTCTTCACATTTTGCAGATGAGAAAGCTGAGGCCTTTAGAGCTTAAATATGTCTACAGTCACAGGACAGAGGCTGAACTAGGGAGCTCTCGAGAATCTTGGAATTTGGCTTTCTTGGAGGCAGAGCACAGTCTCTGAGCCCCTGCTTCCTAGAGAGAGCTGCAGGAAATAGCATGGAGGTCAGGCTTAGACAGGGCTTCTTGTGTTGAGAGGAGATGCTCTGGGCATTTTTTCCTGGTTTGGTTCCTTCCTTGCCCAAAGGAACCCAGTAGGGTCTAGGATGGAGAATGGGAAGGTTGTAAGTTTTCATGAACTATGGGAGAAAGAGCCTACCCGAAGGAGCCAGTACCTAGAACCTCCACTTGGCACCTACCTGGCCCAGGAGACAATGGATCTGTGGTATTGGAGCCAGGGGAAGCTGATGGTGACATGGAGCTGGGGAGAATTGTAGCAGAGGAAGTGTTCCTCTCATGGTCGGAGTCCTCAGTCTGGGGGCTGAGCAGAGCCTTTTGGGTGCTGATCTGATGGGCAAAATGGGCACTCCAACGTCCGGTCCTGAGGTCAGGCTCTTCAGCCAGGGCTGAGGGAAGCTGATTGTCTGAGATCAAGATTGGCAGGGACCTAGAAGCCTGAGAGGAGACAGCTGGAGCAGAGGATGTCAGCTCAGGCTTTAGGAAGGTTTCAGGCCTTAGAACAGGAGACACTGAATTCTTTTCGATGATAACCTGGGGGGCCTGGGCTTCTTCTAGACTCCAGCTCCTCCTAACCCCTGGTTTAGGGGAGTCCTGCTTCCTCTCTTCTGTGGAACCCTTCCCTCTCCAACTTTGTGCTTTGGCTGTCAGCCCCTCTCCACCTCCCACTGTGGAGCTTAAGACATGGTCATTTGGGAAGGGGACAACATCATTGGTCATGGTCCTGAGGGTGTCAGAGTCCATTTGCATAATCAGCTCTCCGCCTGCCTCTGGGATCACAGGACCATTCCTAGATGGCCAGTGCTCATGGTCAGTTGTCGTGGAAGGCATCCACGAAAGAGCTGAAGCCTGGGCAGCCAATGATCCTTGAAGACTAACGTCCACATCCCTGCTCACTACCTTCCAGCCCAAGTCCTCCCTAGGAGTCCCTTCTGGGATGGAGCCTGTCATACCTTTGGACAAAGCCTCTACCTTCGCCTGAATTGTGGACACCTCTTGGTGGGATCTTTGGGCTCTGGGCTCCAGGGCAAGGGTTGGAAAGAGATGAAGATTTGTGGACTTCTCAGGGGACCCAGCTGCAAAGGGAAATGGGGTCTCTTGTCCTAGAGTCTGCTCTGAGTTCAAAGGGTCCTTTCTGTCTTTGGAAATGGGTCCCTTTGAAATCCAAAATTTGATTCCCATGTTCCTGCCCTCTGCATCCCCAGTGCCTAATTTATCTACCAAACTCTGTCCCTCCTGCCTAGAGGGAGGCCCCATCCACACAGCCCCAGTGGTACTATCCTGACCAGGAGGATTCTCAAGACTGACTACTGAGCTCAGAGGAGGAGAAGTAGACAGAGGCAGGGCTGGGCTACTTGGAAAGTTTCTGGGCCTCCCAATTTCTCCTGACCCCACCGCAGTCCTCAGCCAAGGAGGCAACGTGGGCCTGAGCCAGTCTATGAGGTCTGTGCCAAGTTCGCCTCTGAGCCCAGGATTTAACCAGGACTGGCCCTGAGAGTTGAGGTTCTGGTGCCTGGGCCCAGGGGATTCCCCATGGTCCAGCTGGGAGTCCTGAGGAGGGTGCCTTGTGCCTTGAGACTGCGTAGGAAGCTGTCCAGCCTGCACTATGCAAGGGAGGAGGGTTGGCATAAGAAACAGGCTCCAGAGGGAGATGTGAGTCGTGGGGGCCATGGCCAAGGCCAGCTCTCCAGGGCTTGCCTTCCTTTGCCTTCACTTTTCTCTTGACAAACCTGTAACAGAAAGGAGAATGTGGGGGAGTGTAGAGAATTGGGGGATGCAGTGCCATGTAAGCTCCTTGAGGACAGGCACAATTTCTCAGATCTTTGTATCTTCTGTGCCTCAACAAGCCACACACCTAGTAGGAGCTTAATTGGTTCCTGAGGAATCAAATTGATTTATTTATGTAGTACCTAAAGTTTTTGAAGTATACCCTCTGGGGTTGTATATAACATCCTCATTTCACAGATAAGGAAACTGAGGTTAAGTGCCTTGCCCAGTGTCCCCAGCTAGTAAGGACAGAGCTGAGGTTCAAAACCAGGTTTCTAGGTCTCAGAACCTAGTCTTTCTTCTTCACTCATTCTAGAATGGGAAGGCCATTGGCCTGGAAGTCAGGGGGCCTGAGAGCCAGTTCTACTTCTAACGTTTCAGTAGCTTGACCTTGGACAATCACTTGGCCTCATTGGCCATCTATTTCCTCATCTATGAAACGAGATCCAATAGTCTAAAAATGAACAATCTGGAAACACTTAAGAACTCCTCTCTCTCTCTCTCTCTCTCTCTCTCTCTCTCTCTCTCTCTCTCTCATATATATATATATATATATATATATATATATATATATATAGTATTTTTAAAGGACCCTGTTCGCAGGTGTATGCCCCATCCCTCCTCTTGTCTCTGTGGCTCCTCAGGGCTAAAGGGCTAGCTAGGCAATCCTACCCTCTTCTTTCCTAGCAACTCTCCCTTCAAGGCCTCAGAGAGCCAGACTGTCAGCATCCTCTGTCCTGACCTTCTTCCACTTCATGGCTGCCCAAGGGATGAGCACCTTTCCCCAACCCCTCCATCCTCCCAAGAAAAGCCCGAGTAAGGTTCCCCGAAAGCCCTACAGCAGGAAATCTAATAATAATATCAGGAATGCAGCTAGGTAGCACAGTGGATAGAGGGTCAGGCTTGGAGACAGACTGGGTTCAAATCGGACACTTCCTAGCTGTGTGACCCTGTGCAAGTCATTTAATCNCTCATATATATATATATATATATAGTATTTTTAAAGGACCCTGTTCGCAGGTGTATGCCCCATCCCTCCTCTTGTCTCTGTGGCTCCTCAGGGCTAAAGGGCTAGCTAGGCAATCCTACCCTCTTCTTTCCTAGCAACTCTCCCTTCAAGGCCTCAGAGAGCCAGACTGTCAGCATCCTCTGTCCTGACCTTCT
This sequence comes from Gracilinanus agilis, assembly GCF_016433145.1. NCBI lineage: Eukaryota > Metazoa > Chordata > Mammalia > Didelphimorphia > Didelphidae > Gracilinanus > Gracilinanus agilis. The sequence continues at coordinate 53,717,224 of NC_058130.1, forward strand.
TCCACTTCATGGCTGCCCAAGGGATGAGCACCTTTCCCCAACCCCTCCATCCTCCCAAGAAAAGCCCGAGTAAGGTTCCCCGAAAGCCCTACAGCAGGAAATCTAATAATAATATCAGGAATGCAGCTAGGTAGCACAGTGGATAGAGGGACAGGCTTGGAGACAGACTGGGTTCAAATTGGACACTTCCTAGCTGTGTGACCCTGTGCAAGTCATTTAATCCCTCCATTGCCTATCCCTTGCCACTCTTCTTAAAATTGATACTAAGACAGAAGATAAAGTGTATTATAATAATAACAATAATAATGTCAGGATCTCATTTTATATATTACCCTTTCATACCTAAGACCAGAGGATTAAAGGTAGGAGGGGGCTTAAAGATCACCTAGTATAGATGCATTTATACTGAGGAAACTGAGTCCTGGAGATGGAAAGTTGTCCCTTTCCAGGTCACACAGGATTTGAACTCAAGACCTCTTTTTTATTTTTGAGGAATTTCGAGCCTGTTTTCCTGCACCTGCATATCACAGGAAGACAAAAAGAGGCTCCACAGATCAGGAGTCCACAAGCGGGGAGCACTAGGGCTGCCCCCAGTGAGTTTTTGTACTGAAAACTAGGCCACATCCATGTGCTGAGTGGGAGTGGGGGAGGAGGAAGGAAGAGGAAGTGGGAGGTGGAATCACAAGGAAGGTTGTCTATTCCCACCTTGGAAGCTGCCTCCCAGGTCAGTTTAGGGCAGGCTATTTGTGTCTGGAGAGGAGGAGGGGAGGGAAGCCCCTTGCTTTCCCACCAATGGCTGCTGTTCCTGGCAGTCCTGGGGCTACTGTACTGGGAACCAGGTCCCGTCCTCCTATCACATTACCCCTCCTTTCCACCCCCACTGTGATCCTTCTCTGGTGCCTGGCACAGTGCCCTCTCTGCAGTGCCCAGGCTCAGCTTGAACAGGGTGTGTGTGTGTGTGTGTGTGTGTGTGTGTGTGTGTGTGTGTGTGTGAAGGGGATTGGCACCTTCCTGGCCCGTGGAGCTGAGAGGGGGAAAGGGCAGTTCTGTAGTCTTAGGGACAGGCTAGGATCCCTGGCATGCAATGCCCCTGGGCGGAAGGCACCCCACAGATGGCTCCTTGGGGGTACAGGGTTCCTTACCTGGGCACTAGCCCTAGAACCCCCTCATTCACCTTGCCTCCATCTCTGCTGCTTCTCCCTCTGCTCAGTATCCTCAGAGATGCTCAGACAAGGCTAACTGAGCCCTGCACTGCCGATGGATGGGCTTGGAGCACCATCTCCAGTCACTGTAGCCAAAGTTAACCCTTTCGAGCAGACATCTTTCTCCTGTCCACCCTACCTCAATCTCCTCCTCTCCCACCATGAGCAGAGATGCACAAGTCAGTAGAGATGAGAGGGATCTACAATCACCTGCTGCCAACCCTCATGTTACTGGGGAAGGAACCAAAGCCCAGTGAAAGCACCTTGGCCAGGGGCGCACAGTTGGCAGATATTGGAGCAGGGATTCGAATAGAGATTTCCACATTTCTGAGTCCATCATTCTTTCTGCTATCTAGCAACAGCCTCTCCCCAAAACAAGCTTTCCCTCTTTTTGTCCTGCTGTCTAATACAAAGGGGGGCAAAAACTTAATCTGTTGCTCTGCTGGACTTACCTGCAGGATTCTGGCTCTTCCAAAGAGGTAAAGAAGGACTGAGGAAGGCAGACTTCCTAAGCTAGGACTAGCTTCAATGGACCTTTATTTTTCTAGGCTCAAGTTCAATCCCTGCCTCTACTATGAATTGGTTTTATAGTCTTAGACCACACTCTGGGACTTAGTTTTTCTATCTGTCAAATTGGGCTAACAATATCTGCTCTACCTGGAGTCATCATAAAAATTTAGAGTGTCTCCCATGGGTAGGACACCATTGTGAAGATCAGATTAAATAAGACAGCATTGAAGTCTGGTGGGAACATTGGACATGGGTTCAAATCCTGCCCCTGCCTCTTACAACCTGGATGATTTAAGGAATATTACTTTCCCTCTCTAGGTCTGTATCCTCATCCATAAAATAAGGAGGATGAACTTGATGTCTCTAAGACTGCCACTTCAAGCTTGAAAGCCCAAGATGCTAGTTGGGAAAAGGTTGTTTTTTTTTTTTAATAAAGCAATATATAAATGAGAAATCCCATTTTCATTAATATTGATGAAAGGTTCTGAAATGACCTTTGAATGCTTTATAAAGTCCCTGGTAAGGGGCAGCTAAGTGGCTTAGTGGATTTAGAACCAGGCCCAAAGACAGAGGTCCTGGGTTCAAATTAGCTGGGTGACTCTGGGCAAGTCACTTAATACCCATTATGTAGCCCTTGCCACTCTTTTGCCTTGGAACCGAATACACAGTATTGATTCTAAGACAGAAGGTAAGGATTTTTAAAAAGCCCCTAGCCTCAGGATTAGTCCCTCTCTGCCCAGGTCCCTTAGCTCATGGCTATGGTCCCATTGGCCAAACTCTCAGTATGACTCTGGTTTCCCTTGCCTATATCCTATGGCTCTTGTTCACCCTCTACAGATCTGTTCCCACCTGGTCCCCCTTTCCAGGTCTTCCTTGTTGGGTTATTTTTAAGGCTAGTTTTGGGGGAGATAGGGTCAGAGTTGTTGACCAAAATGTGGGAGACCTACTTTAATCTTAACTAGCTCCCACAGTACTGAAAAGGAGCCGTGACTAAAAATAGAAGTGGCTGGCATTTGTGCTTCCCTGATATTTTAGTACAAGGTAAAAACTACACTATGTAGAGGCCATACATCTTGGGATTGAGCAAAGGATCACAGATTTAGAGCAAAAAGGGAAGACGGCAGTCATCTCATCCAGTTTCTTCAATTTACAGAAGAAGAACTGAGACCCAAGAATTAAAATGACTTGGCCAGGGTCACACAGGTATTAAGTAGCAGAAAGGATTAGAACCTAGATCTTCTTACTCCAAATCCAGTCCTCTTCCCACTATAGTTAAAGAAGCAGGGGGTAGAGGAAAGCATCTAGATTTCAGCTGCCCATTCATAAGAGCTCTATCCTTTCTCTCTCATTTCCTTAATTTCTAACGGCTTGGTCCAGTGCGAATCCAGCTGCTCTATGTGTATTCTGTACTAACCTTCCCTAAGAGCCCCTGTTCACCTACCTGTGGTCAGAGGTGGAAGAAGGCTTGTGATTCAAACACCTTACCCCACCCCAGGGCAGGTCCTGGAGGATCTGTGATGTCAGTGGCAGCCCTCACCTTCACCCTCTTCCCTGCCCTGCTTCTCCAGGTATTGTGGGTGTAAGTGTCCTCTCTTGCTGTCCCACCCCTCACTGGAAGAGCCTACCTCCTGTTCCATCCTAGCCCCGCCTTCTGCTTGACCAGGCACCCTAATCCTATAATGTTTCCATGTGCTGGATTAAGAGGGATTCTGAGATTCTGCAGGAAGAAAAGATGCATTTTTCTAGCTCAGCGAATGAAGCCAAAATGAAAATTAATCCTACTAGAGGAATGAGGCTGGGTGTGGATGGGTGTGAGTGTGGAGGCCCTGAGATTTTATAGAAAGGAACAGCAAAACTTTGGTACTTTAGTGGGGGAGGTAAAGTCCAAAGAGTAAAAGAGGTCAGGAAAGCATCCCCTTAGAGAGTCAGGACTTAATCCTGTCTATGAAGAGGAGGGGGACTCTCCAAGAGATCAGTGGACAGATTTCAGTGAGTCTATTACATTTAAAAAAACATTTTGATAGGAGGCAGCAAGGTTGGTCAGTGGATTTAGAGTCAGGCCTAGAGAAGGAGATCTTAGGTTCAAATCTGGCCCTAGACACTTCCTAGCTGTGTGACCCTGGACAAGTCACTTGTCCCCCATTGCCTAACCCATATCACTCTTTTGTCTCAGAACTAATATATAGTATAGATTCTAAGATGGAAGGTAAGGGTTAAAATTTTTTTATAATTTAATTGTTTTGTTATTGGTTTTCTTTGTAATCCTAAGTATTTTCTTTTATGCATTTTAAAACAATATTTTGAGGAGCCCATAGACTTTTATCCAACTGTCAGGGGAGTCCATGACACTACAAAGGTTAAGAATCTTTGGGCTGGAGGCACTAGAGACCCAAAGCATCTGTGAGTCAAGACAGACCTATTTTAGTTCTGTGCCTAAATCCCCTAATCCCCATGGGGGCAGGAGAGAGCTGGGGTGGGATGGGGGTGGGGGGAGAGCAGTATGGGATCGGGGGAGAAGGACAGTGATAAAAGGAGCCTGAGCTCAGCGGCTTACCTAGAAAATCCTTGCAGTTCTCAGGAGCTCTGGGAGCCTCCCCAACCCAGCATCCTTTGCACGAGAACATCTCGGTTAGAGAAAAGGGCCAGCCATCCTAGGCAGAGGTCCGCAGCTTCATACCTTCCAAATGCAGCCTCTTTTCTAGTCCATGGCCTCCAGTGGCCAGAGTAAAGAGGGGCTGAACAGGTGACTCCCTAAGCACACAGAATCTGGGTGTGAAATCCCAACAGCCAACCCCAACGTTTGTCCAGCAGCGACCTAGGTGTTGTCCAGATCCACCCACCAGCGTGAAGAGCCGGACGCACACCTGAGACACCCAGCGCCTGCCTTAGCTTCAGGAAACTGAAATATGCCGTTTGGTCTTGGCGGTGAAGGTAGGAGTTGGGGAGGAATCTCAGGACAGTTCCGGACCGACCTCCTAGAAGCCACCACATAGACCGGGAATAAGAACAAAGTTCCTAAGCTGCCAGAACTCAGCCAGCTTTCCAGTGAAATGGATTGGGGGAGGGCGGTGAGTCCTTGGTCCTCCGGCAGAGGAGTGAATGTGTACTGGAGCATCCCTACCCAAAGCCCTCTGGGTGCTCCGCCTCAGAACGATGCTCTGCTCCCCCACCCCCTACCCCTTGCGGGAACCAGAACCAGAGCAGGAAATAGAAAATTGCTCTTCTTCGAGGCTAAGGGACAAAAGGGTGAATCTAGGCTAATTCTCTCATTTTGGAGCCTGAGGCCCAATTATGGGAAGTGACTTGCCCAAGGTCACACGAGTAGCCCGTCACAGAGCCGTAATTCCACCCCAACATCTCCATCTTCAGCGACTTCTATCACCATCCTATCTCTGAGAACACATAGAAAGCCTCTCAGCTTTTCAGACCCCGAGCCCATCCCCGTTCCCCACTCCCACGCCCCGCCCACTCCCACGCGTGCTCGAGGACAACCTGAGTTAGCTCGGAGGCCCGGGGAAGGGGTAGGGGCGCCTCCAAGAGCCCGCCTCCTGGCCCGACCCATTTCCTGGACCCCTCGCGCCCCTGCTGCGCTTCACTCACCTGAGGACTGGCCCGAGTTGTGCTGGGAGGGCGCCCTCCCCCGCGCCCGCCCCCGCGGCTGGCGTCAGTGCGGAGACCCGCAGCCGCTGCAGCAGCCGCAGCCGCAGCCCAGCCCGGCCCGACCCAACCCAGCCTGGCGCGTAGGGATGAGCTCCGGCCTCTGATCCTTCCCTCCCTCCCCCCCTTCCCCGGACCGTCACCCGCCACCGCCACCTTGGACAGAGCCGCCGGGAGCTGGCCAGCCTGGCTGCAGGCTCCAATGGGCGGGGGTGGGGTGCGTGGGGGAGGGACTTGGGAGCCCTCGCCAGCCCCCTCCCGCCCAGGCACCCGGGGAGCTCGTGCTGTCACCGCTCCTTCAGGCAGCCAAGGTGAGAGCAGCAGCAGACAGAGGGGGGCGAGCATCTGGTACGCTCTTCTTACGGGAGAGCTACCAGGACTGGGGTAAGGAAAGCCGGCTTCCCGTGCCAGCTTTGTTCCCAACTTGTGGGTGAAGTCATTGGGAGAGGTGTCTGTCACTCCTCGGTGACGAACACCTCCTCGGCCTATGTAGCCCTCCATCCCCGGGGCTGCGCACAGACGGATACGTTACTCAGTTGCACAATGCTCGAGCTAGAAGGGACTCTAGATACTGGGCTAGCCAAATCCCCTTATTCAATAAATACACTCATAGAAGCCACTGGAGCTGTGGTGAAGTCATTCGTTAGGAGGATTCCCCAGGTGGGGAAAACCCCAACCAATGAGGACCCGCACCTCTGCAGTTCAGGGTCCGACTGCCCTGAGAGGCTCAAGGTATTTAGCCAGTCTGAGGTAGGACTCGAACTCATGTATTCCTGGCTTTGAGGCCACTTGCCTATCAATTATGCCAAGCTGCCTTTGATTTTTTTAAAATTACTTTTATTTTGTTATCCATTTCCCCAATACATTTTAATTAATTAATTTAGAATATTTTCCCCGGGGTTGCATGATTCATATTCTTTCCCTCCCCCCTTCCATAGCCAATGAGCACTTCCACTGGGTTTTTCATGTATCATTGATCAAGACCTATTTCCATATTATTAATATTTGCACTAGAGTGATCATTTAGAGTCTACATCCCCAATCATATCCCCATCAACCCATGTGATCAAGGAGCTGTTTTTCTTCTGTGTTTCTGCTCCCACAGTTCTTTCTCTGAATGTGGATATCTTTCTTTCTCATAAGTCCCTCAGAATTGTCCTGGATCATTGCATTGCTGCTAGTAGAGAAGTCCATTACATCCGATTTTTCTACAGTTTATCTGTCTCTGTGTATAAGGTTCTCCTGGTTCTGCTCCTTTCACTCTGCATCAATTCCTGGAGGTCTTTCCAGTTCACATGGAATTCCTCCAGTTCATTATTCCTTTGAGCACAATAGTATTCCATCACCAACAGATATCACAATTTGTTCAGCCATTCCCCAATCGGAGGGCATCCCCTCATTTTCTAATTTTTTTTGCCAACACAAAGAGTGCAGCTCCCAAACACATTTTAAAAAAACATTCTTTAAAATGTTTAATTCCAAATTCTCTCCTTCCCCCTGCTTCTCTCCCACCCTTTGAGAAGGCAAGCAATATGATATCCATTATATATATGAAGTCAGGCAAAACATTTCATTATTAGCTGTGCTGCAAAAGAAAGCACACATACACACAGAGAACAAACAAACAACAACAAAATGGGGCAGCTGGGTAGCTCAGTGGATTGAGAGCCAGGCCTAGAGACAGGAGGTCCTAGGTTCAAATCCGGCCTCAGACACTTCCCAGCTGTGTGACCCTGGGCAAGTCACTTGACCCCCATTGCCTACCCTTACCACTCTTCCACCTATAAGTCAATACACAGAAGTTAAGGGTTTAAAATTAAAAAAAAAATACAACAACAACAAAATGAAAAAGTATGCTTTCCTCTGCACTCAGAGGTCTTAGTTCTCCCAAGCTGCCTTTTATAAGAATTTTGTTCTTTTTTCTATCCATTTCTTAATTCACCCCCTTATTCCTTTGACTTCTTCCTTGTACAAAAGAAAAAAGATGAGCGAAACCCAACCAAAAAAGCAAACAATTTGAAAGAGTCAGTAATATTCTGTATCCCCTAAGTGCCAATCACTTTTCTATTAGAAGGTGAGTGTGTTTCATCATCTGTTCTCTGGGACCAAATTTAACCATGATCATAACTGCATCAGCCGAATTTTTGGTTTTGTTTCCTATTACATTTTGGAGGAGTTTATCTGTAAATAGTACTCTTTTGCTTTCTTCACTCTGTATCAGTTCATAAAAGTCCCCCAAGTTGTTTCAGATTCTTTACATATACCATTTCATTACTGGGAGGTAATATTCCATTATGCTCATATAACAAAAAAATTTTAGTTCTTTCTTAGTATGGATTCCTCATGAACCCCCTTGTTCCTCATTTCTTTTCAACCACAAAGAGCACCACTCCAGAGATCTTGGCATACATGAGACCTTTCTTCTTTCATTGCCTTCCTTTGGCTCTCAATAGTGGGATGTCTGGGTCAAAAAGCATAAACAATTGTGACTTTTCTAACAAATTCAAATCATTTTCCAGGTCAATTGGACTGTCACAGTTGCACACACACACATACACACACACACAGAGTAAAATTTTGTCAGTATGTCTTCTTCCAATTATTCCAATTATTTACTTTTTCTTTAAACATCTTCAATTCAGTTGTTTTAATTTGTATCTCTCATTAGCAATTTGGAACATTTTTTTCCATGTGGCTTCTGGTTATTCACATTTCTTCTGAAAATAGTCTGAGTATATTCTGTGACCTCTGACCACAATGAGGAGAGTGATTTTTGGTCTTAAATATTTGTCATTTCCCCATGTACCCATATAAACTCTGGCTGTCTATATCCCAACTTCCACTCACACTGATAAGTTGAATTCCTAGAGCCCTGATAAGCCACATTTCTTCCTTAGAGTTCTAGGGTTATCCCTGAGGGGGCAGCAGTATATTTTTCTGATGCTATCAGCTCTAGCCCCTATTCAACCACATTCCCTCTAATATCAACCCCCCACTTAGTATCTCCTATATTACTGATTGCCCCAGTGATCACCATTCTAATTTTACCTGTCCAATTTACATCAATTAGTTTTTAGAAAGGGAATCTTAATGATTTGGATAACTTTGGAAAACTTCTGTGGAAATTTATTAAAATTTAAAAATAATGTTTTGCATGATATTACATGTTTAACAATTTGGGTCATATAACTTCAGAAAACTTATGTGGAAATTTGTTATTAAAACAAAATAAAATAATGTTTTGCATAATAATACATGTATAACCCAAAATGAATTGCTTGCCAGTTCTGAGAAGGGAAAAGGAAGAAGGGAAGAAGGCAATTTGGATCGTATAATCTCAGAAAATTTATGTGGAAATTTGTTATTCAAATAAAGATAAAAAAATAAAATAATGTTTTGCATGATAGTACATGTATAACCTAGATTGAATTGCTTAGCTCTGAGAGAGGGGAGGGAAGAAGGAAGGGAGACAATTTAGATCATATATCTTTAGAAAACTTAAGTGGAAATTTGTTATTAAAATAAAATAACATTTTACTTAATATTACATGTATAACTTAGATTGAATTGCTTGTCAAATCCAAGAGGGGGGAGGGAAAAGGAAGGGAGACAATTTGGATCATATAACCTCAGAAAACTCACATGGAAATTTGTTATTAAAATAAAAATAATAAAATAGAAAGGGATCTTAGAGATAGTGTAGTAAGAACCCAAGTACAAATGCCATCCTTTACACTTGGGACATATTCCTCTCCCATCTTAGTCCTTGGGAAAAATGGCCCCAAATTTAATGCAATCATTACACTATTCATGCCACCAAGTTAATTTCTGAATACTGCATGGCCTCACCAATTGACAGTTGCTCCATTGTTGCTGCAAGACACAGGATCTTGGAAGAGCTCCTCTGTTGGGCTCAGTACCAGCCCCTCACCCTGCTTGGCTGCCAGAAAACTCTAGAAGTAGGGACTCTAGCTCCTGGATGTCTGGTGGAGGTCATTTTCTGATCTTCCAAAAGTCACCATTTTACATGATCCTTCACTCAAGAGCATTAAAAGACACATTCAAAGAGGCCAAATGTGTTCATCGCCTTGTGTAGGCCTAAGTTAGGAGAGCATTGGTGCCTGGTGCCTGACACTCATTCCCCAGAGATTTTCAGCAGTCATTGCCATGATTACCACCAAGAAAAAAGAATGCAAGGTTGACTCAGCAACCAATCAAAGGGCTTCCCTTTTGCACACAGTAAACAGAGAGGCATGGTTATAGAATAATGATCTGAATGCCTTCCATTATGCATGTCTGAAAACAGGCTCACCAAGTACCCACTGGTAGGATTGTATCCCACAGAGTCCTGCTTGCTCCCAAGCTGAGTCCTTGGCTTGGTCCCCATTACACTGCTTTATCTTGGCAGTTCAACCTCTAACAGATATTGGATGCAAAGATCACCCCCTTCTCCCTATGTGATAACATCATTTCTGATTCTACTTGTTTTGACTTCATTTATAAAAAAAGTTTTAAAATTGTATATAATCCAAATTGTATATTTTCTTTTACGGTTTTCTCTCCACCTTGTTTGGTTAAGAATTTTCACTCTTGTCATGTCACAGTGGTTGCAAACAGTGTCTCTCTTTTTTAAAAACACTTACCTTCTGTCTAAGAATTGATACTAAGTATTGATTCTAAGGCAGAAGAGCAGTAAGGGCTAACAATAGGGGTTGAGTGACTTCCCCAGGAAGTATCTGAGGCCAGATTTGGACCCAGGACATCCCATCTCCAAGCCTGGCTCTCAATCCTGACAGTTCTAATTGTTAAAAAGTTTTTCCTCAAGTCAAGCCTAAATGGATCTCTTTGCTACTTCTACCCATTTCTGTTCCATGGGATAAAACAGAACAAGTTTTACCCCTCCTCCACAAGACAGCTTTTCAAATTCTTGGAAAAGTGACCATGTTCCTCATCACTCTTTCCCTTTCCAGATTAAACAATCCCAGTTCCTTCATATTGGCCCCATGACCTATTCTTGATGAAGCCCTGCTGATTATTTGTAATCAGAGATTAAATCAGTGCCTTAGTGGTTGTTGTGAGGAGCACTTGAGATATTTGTTAAGCACTTAACACAGTGCTTGACAGAGTAGACACTATAAAAGTTAGCTATTATTGTCATAACCACCTAATTTTCTTATTTAAAAATTAATTTTTTCAATTACATGTAGAAACAATTTTTAAAATATTTTTTGTGGTGGGCAGCTTGGTAGCTCAGTGGAGTGAGAGCCAGGCCTAGAGACAGGAGGTCCTGGGTTCAAACCCGGCCTCAGCCACTTCCCAGCTGTGTGACCCTGGGCAGGTCACTTGACCCCCATTGCCCACCCTTACCAATCTTCCACCTATGAGACAATACACAGAAGTTAAGGGTTTAAAAAAATATATATTTTTTGTGACATTTTAGAATTTAGCTTTTGTCCTCTCCACCCTTCCTGAAGCAGGAAGTTTGATATCAGTTATAGCTATACTTTCATGCAATACAAATTTTTAAAGATGTTATTTCTATTTATTTTAAAAGATATTTTATTTTCCCAGTTACATGTAATAACAATTTTCTGAAATTATAAGATCCAAATTATCTCCTTTCTCCTTTTCTTCCCCCCTCTCAGAGATGGTAAGCAATTTGATCTGGATTATACTCGGATTGTCATGAAAAACATACTTCTATATTGGTCACTGTTGTAAGGGAATACTCATATAAAGCCAAAACCTCAAAATAAAAACACAAATAGACTAATGTGAAAAGTGGTATTCTTTGATCTGTATTCTAACTCCTCCTGTCTTTCTCTAGGGGTTGAGAGCATTCTTTGTCATAAATCCTTTAGAATTGTCCTGGATCATTGTATTGCTCAGAATAGCTAAGTCTTTCACAGTTGATCATTGTACAATATTGTTGTTACTGTGTACAATGTTCTCCTGATTCTGCTTACTTCACTCTGCATCAGTCCATGAAGATCTTTCCAGTTCTTTCTGAAATCATCCAGTTCACTGTTTCTTATAGCACAATAGTATTCCATCACCAATAAATACTACAACATGTTCATCCATTCCCCAAGTGATGGACAATCCCTCAGTTTCCAATTCTTTGCCACTACAAAAACATTTTGGTAAAAATATTTTGGTATAGGTAAGCACTTTCCCTTTATCTCTAATCTCTTTGGGATACAGACCCAGTCATGGTATTGCTGGGTCAAAGGGTATGCATAGTTTTGTGGGCCTTTGAATCTGGTTTCATATTGCTCTCCCCAATAGTTTCTTATCAGTTAATAATTCCACCAACAATATTAGAGTCTCAATTTTCCCACATCTGACATATGTCATTTTCCTTTTTTGGTGATTTTAGCCAATCTTATAGGTGTGAGGTAGTATCTCAGAGTTGTTTTAATTTGCATTTCCCTAATCAATAATGATTTGGATCATTTTTTCATATGAATATGGATGGTTTTAATTTCTTCCTCTGAGAACTGCCTGTTCATATTCTTTGACCCTTTATCAATCAGGGAATGCTTTGTATTCCTGTAAATTTGGCTCAGTTCTTTCTATATATTTGAGAAATGAGGCTTTTGTCAGAGAAATCTGCTATAAAATCCCCCCCCCCCAAGTTGTTGTTTCCCACTAATCTAGGTTGCATTGGTTTTGTTTGTACAAAACCTTTTAAATTTAGTGTAATCAAAATTATCCATTTCATTTTTCATAATATTGTCTATGTCTAGTTTGGTCATACATTTTCCCCTTTTCCTCTACTTCATTTTCTAGATATTCACCAACCATCTCCTTTGTGATTCTTTCTGGAATTTCCCCAAGAATCAAAATCAAGCTTTTTTTTTTTTTTTAACTTAACACCCTCCTCTCCCCCCTTTTACTTTCTGTCTTAGAAACAATTCTAAGAAGGTCAAGGGCTAGGCAACTGGGGTTAAGTCATTTGCCCAGGGTCACACAGCTAAGAAATATTCCAGATTTGAATCCAGGTCCTCCCAACTCCAGACCTGGCTCTATCTACTTTGCCACTTAGTTGCCTCTTGTAGACTATTTTCTTCTTTTTTTTTGAAAACTGATACAACTTCTGTCCTCTAATCTAGTGCCCCAAATTCAGTGACTTTGGGAAGCAGAGAGAAAGATGATCTTTGATGGTTAATTTCCCCCCTCCTAGTATATATAATCACAAGATTTGTTAACACCCCAAGATATGATCCCAAGATAAGAAGTGTTAATGTGTTAACAAGGTATTAATACTTAAAAATGTATAAAGCTCTTGATTGAATTAGAGGGTCAGCTCCCCTTCAAATAGGATTGATTGGTGTTAGCTAATAAGAGTTGAATATTTCCCAGGTGGTCCTTAAAAGTGAGTTGACACAATTCTAGTATTCTTTTTTGTTGTTGTTCAGTCCTGTCTGACTCTTTGTGACATAATTTGGGATTTTCTTAGCAGAGATACTGGAATGGTTTTCTATTTCCTTCTCCAGCTTATTTTATAGATGAAAAAACGTAGGCAAACAGGGGTAAGTGACTTGGCCAGGGTCACACGCCCTTAATGTACTCAGAGTATTCTTTGTACTCATTGAATATATTAATAGGGCTGTATCTGTTAGATTAGGAAATGAAGTCTTTAGGGAATGGAGTATAAGATAGGAAGTTTATACGTTAAGGGTATCCAAAAATTTTTTGGAGTTAGCTTTTGAAGAGAACCAGCCTAGGTGATAGGAAGTTCCTTAAGAGAGGGAGTCTCCTTATGGCTGAACAAACTGTGGTATATGATGGTGAAGGAATACTATTGTGCTATAAGGAATGATGAATTGATGGATTTCTATAAGAACTGGAAAAACCTCCATGAATTGATGAGGAGTGAAATGAGCAGAACCAGGAGAACATAGTACATAGTAACTGAAACATTGCGGGAAAATCAAATGTAACGGACTTTGCTACTAATAGCAATTTACTGATCCAGGACAATTCTGAGGAACTTATGAGAAAGAATGCTATCCACATCTAGAAAAGAAATGTGGGAGTAGAAATCCAGCAGAAAACATGGGATTTATCATTTGTTTATATGGGTATTGTAATAAGGGAATTTTAGGATATAATAAGGGGATTTGCAGGATGTAATATGAAGTTGAAGCTAGGGATAATCACTGGTAGGAACAGGGAATAAGGCAAGGCAAGGGACTCAAGGCTGGAGGTAATCAAGGGAATAAACTAGGTAGTAGGGAAATTAAGGCAATATTGTGGATGAGGCAGGTATAATGATGAAGGTTGGTAGTTGAGGTGGTAGGAGAAATAAGGGAATGTCTGAGTTCAGGGAGTATAACACTGAGGTAACAAGGGTTGCAAGGGAGAGGATGAATTAATCTAAGGCAGGCAAACAGCAACAGGGAAATACAGACTGGGACTTAGCTTAAAGACAAAACACTGAAGGGAAATAGACTGATCCCTTCAAGTAAAGGACACTTTACAGAGCCAAGATAGAGTCAGCCAAGACAGCTGGAAACTGACTTCAGGCTTTAGTCAGTTTCACAGGAAGGGACTAGTATTGAAGTTACACTTCCTTCAAAATGGACACCCTCAGCTTCCCCCAAAACTCCAGAGTGTATGTTATTCCTCTCTCCCTCTCACTCTTACTAATTAACTAATGAAGTAGCCACTAGGTCTTGTTTAAACACAAATGGGGTTTATTGTCTTCTAGGATAGATTGGCAGGGTAGAGGATTAAGGTAGCCCTAACAGCCGCTTAGAGAAACCTCAGGTGGGGGAAGGGAAACAGGAATGTGAGACTGAGAAAGGACCTGCCTTAACTCAGCTCTCAAGATGGTTTGTAATCAATGGGGTTAGGAAGCTGGATACAAAGACTCAATTGATAATTTGTTGCAAGGCTCCTATTCACTCTTCTCAGACATTCAGATAGGGGAAATGAAGGTAGGAATGAGGTAGGGTAGGGAGATTCTAGGGATTTAACTAAATTAACAAATCTCAAAAGGAAACTGCAAATCTAGGCCAGGTTTCATTCTCAAGAAGGAGCTCAGCTGGACCCTGGTTCCCTGCACAAGTTCCCAGGACCAACTGAAACTTTTTCCCAAGTTTCTAAACTCTCCTGAACTGACAGAACTCTGAAAAGACTGCAAAACTGTTATGCTCCCCTCTCTGTACCACAGTATAAAATTTGGGGTTTGGGTTTTAAAAGATTACTACAAAAATGAATATGGAAATAGGATTTGAGTGCTAATATATGGATAACCCAGTGGTATTGCTCCAAAAGTGGGAGGGAAGAAGGGAGGGAGAAAAGAAGAATCATGTGACCATGGAAAAAAATTTTTTAACCAAAAAAAAACACATTTTTTTTTAAAAGGGACTTTCCCTAAGCAGCTAGAGAACTGAGAAAGGCAAGGAATAGGTAAACTTAGTATAACTACTGGAAATTTTAAAGGGCTGGAAATAAGGAGAATTGAATTCTCAGTTCTGGCTCTGCCACTAACCTGCCTAGTGGTCTCAAACAATTTAATTTACTTTTCTGAGCCTTATCTTTTGCCTTTCTAAAGTGATTGGATGATCTCTAAGGTCTCTTGCAGCTTCAAAATTCTATAATTATATGGATCAAAACTTTGTTTACTTCTCCATCTGGCCTGAGGTTAGACCAAGTAGAGGGAAGGAGGGAGGAAAGAAAGAAAGACAGAGGGGTAGAGCACAGTTCAAGGTTTCGGAGGCCAGAGAGCTGTAGATTAAGGAGGGACTTTGAGAAGGCTCTGATGACCAGATGGTAATCAGAAAAGTTGCTTGTATGCTCTGTCACATGGGCCTGAGGAGAGTCTGAAAAAGGAATTTTTTTCTGATGTTAGAATGAACTTGCCCTTGGCCTTTGCTTGAGCTATCACTCCGCCATTTCAGCATGTGCTTATCCTGATGGCAAATTAGTCTCCCATGTTCTCATGCTTATCAGTCTTATCTTGTCCTCTAGATGGTAGAACTCTAAAGGGCAAAGGGCTGAGACTAAAAAAAATTTTTTTTTAATAAAAACTCTTCACCTTCTGTCTTAGAACCAATATTAGTTCTAAGGGAGAAAAGCAGTCAGGGCCAGGCAATGGGGGGTTATATGACTTGCCCAGTCACACAGCTAGGAAGTGTCTGAGGCCAAATTTGAACCCAGGATTTCCCATCTTTAGGTCTGGCTAGCTTTTCCCCTCTCCCTGGAGCTGAGACTTATACAGAACTCCACAGTAGTGAAAAGGGGAAAATTTTTCTTTCCTTTTTATTAAATCAATTTTATTTTATTTTTCAGTTCTGAATTTTTTCTCTGTGGCCTCCCTTTCTCCCCTGATCCCTACATTAAGAAATCAAGGAAGGAGGGGGCAGCTGGGTGGCTCAGTGGATTGAGAACCAGGTCCAGAGACGGGAGGTCCTGGTTTCAAATGTGGCCTCAGACACTTCCTAGCTGTGTGACCCTGGGCAAGTCATTTAACCCCCATTGCCTAGCCCTTACTACTCTTCTGCCTTGGAGCCAATACCCAGTATTGATTCTAAGATGGAAGGTGAGGGTTATATAAAAAACAAAACAAACAAACAAACAAACAAACAAATCAAGGAAGCAGAATCAGAAAAATAACTTATACAATAACAATCTTGAAAAGAATTTGAAAAGCTTAGGAACTCTGAGCAACTATCTTCAGATGGAGAGATATACAGATTGAAGTATATATATATATGTGTGTGTGTGTGTGTGTGTGTGTGTGTGTGTGTATGTACACATATATATATGAGGTATATATATGGGCATCTATTTATATCGATATCTCTATATATGCAGACAAATCTATCTACTGATAGAGATAATTAGATAGATGTAACTGGATGATCATTCCAGCTCCTTAATGACAGGGGCTGTCTTTTTGTTTGTGTTACTATTTCTCAGTATATAGCATATGGTAAGTCTTAAAAAATGCTTGTACCTTGCCTTGTCTAGGTCACATAGGCAGTAAGAATCAGAGGTGGTAGAACAGCTAGATAGCACAGTGGTTAGAGTACCAAGCCTGGAGTCAGGAGATGCTGCGCTCAAATCTGGCCCTAGACATTTCCTAGCTGGGTGACCTTGGGCACGTCACTAACTCCCAGTTGCCTAGCTCTTGTTGTTCTTCCAGCCTTAGAACTGACACTGAGACAAAAGGTAAGGGTTAAAAAAAAAAAAAAAGAATTAGAGGAGGTGGAATTTTAACCCGTGTCCTTGTACTCCAAAGTCAGCAGACTTTCCGTGGATTGCCTTCAGCTGGGATCAGAGAATGTTTAGTAGATGAATCAGCAGCTAAGCTGAGCCTTGAAATACAAGAAAATGAGAGCGAAAAATTTAGAGTAGATTCCAAACCAGTTCCGTCTTTAAGAAAGCATTTTTGACAAGGAAAACTCTAAATCAAATGTCCCCAAGTCACTCTTGAACGAATATCTGGGAGCAGAACAGACTCTATCTATTATCTGGGGGTGGGGGGGGGGGCAGAACAGATCAGGGACAATTTTTGTTATTTTGATGTTCTCCCAAAAGAACATTACCATGAATTCTTGAAAGGATGAGGGCTAGTCCTTTCTGATTCCCACTATCTGACAATGCGCAGGAGAGAGAAGAATTGAAACTGATAAGAAAGATGAAGGGAAGATATTATGATCTAAATATATAAAAGTCCTCCGGACACAAACCATTCCCATAAAACAGGATCTATTTGAAAGGAAATGTGGAGGTTGGGAATGAAATATAATTATACAAAATAACTGCATAAAAATGTATAAATATATCATAAATATAATCTTTAAAATATATACTTATAAAAACATATTTATATATAAAAGTATATATCCTTATAAATATATACATTTATATACAACAGTATATAACCTTATAAGCATACATATATATTTATATATATCCTTATAAATATATTTATATATAAAAGTGCATATCCTTATAAGCATATACATTTTATATAAAATATATAAATATGTATTTATATATAAAAGTATATATCATTATAAACATATAAATTTTTATATAAAATATATAAATATATATTTATATATAAAAGTATATATC
>NC_058130.1:53739324-53961733 GCF_016433145.1 Gracilinanus agilis
TCTCTATCTCTATCTGTAAAAATACCAGCACTGCCTTTAAGGAGCTCCATCCCTATCTTGTGACCTCTGAGATTTCTCTCTAGATTATTTTGCCCCCATTCCAGTTCCTATAACCAACTTCTTATGGCAATGGTCTCCAGTTCCCTCAAGATCACTGCTTACCCTCCTTTGATTGCTCTCCATCTCGTCAGTGTCATCCAGGCCTGTAGTGCCCAGGACTGACCATGATAGTGACCATGATAGTGACCACGATAGTGCCGAGGGAGTGGGCGCTGCTTCTCCTCTTCTGGACAGTCTGCTTCTCAGTGTAGCCTGGAGCCAGGTTAATGTATATGGTGTTAGTAGTTCATGTGGCTCCCCTAATCTTTTTCATAGCAACTCTTGTATAGTTAGCAATTTCAGATGGAAGGGAGGCTTTTTTGTATATTGTGTATTTGATTTTTTAAACCCAAATGCAAGACTTCACATCCATCCCTATTAAGTTCATTTTGATTACAATTATTCCATTGCTCTTTTCCATCGAATCTTATGGGATCCTGATTCTGTCATCCACTGTTTTCTAGTTCTTATCTGTATGACATTTTCCAGTCTAATAGTTTATTGCTATTTCAGTTTTCAAATTCAACAAGCAGCACATTAAATGTCATCTAACTGATCCCAAGCTACCAGACTCCCTTTCTCATCCAGCTTTCACCTGGGCTATCTGACCATTTGTCCAGTCACTCACCTTCTTCCCTCACCAGGTACACTATATTTCCTCCCACTTTTCTACTTGCTTAGGGCTCAAAAACTGACTAGCAGGGGGCAGCTGGGTAGCTCAGTGGATTGAGAGCCAGAACTAGAGATGGGAGGTCCTCGGTTCAAATTGGACCTCAGACACTTCCCAGCTGTGTGACCCTGGGCAAGTCACTTGACTCCCATTGCCTACCCTTACCACTCTTCTGCCTTGGAGCCAATACTCAGTATTGACTCCAAGATGGAAGGTAAGGGTTTTAAAAAACAAATCATAATTCCTGAAAAGATGTGTAAGTTGTGTGTCCTAATCCCCCCTATGTAGGAGTCTCCCCCTATTAGAATGTAAGTTCCTAGAGGGCAGGAGCTCTCTCAGTTTGAGTTTGTATCCTGAGCAGGTATCCCAATGCTCATCATCTGACAAGGACTTAATAAAAGGGTTTCCTTTCACATTTGTATCAGAAAAGAAAAACAGTAAGAATATAAGATAAGAGGAGCGATCGTTGGGCATTCCATCATCCAACCAGTTATGAGCCCAACCAAAAGTATTATGATCAAGCCTGTGTCTGTCTTGTCCACAAAGACTGCTCGGGAGTCTCTGGCTGCTGCCTGGGTATGCTGTGCTTACATCGTTCCTTGGATTTACCATTCTGTTACCCTTTCAGAAAAGGAAATGAGGTTAGTCTGGCATGATCTGTTCTTCAGTCTTGTGGGTTTGTCATGATCATTGCTTCCTTTCTGAAACACAAATATCCCTCTACGGGCTAAAATCTCTCCGAGAATTCTAGAATGTGTTAAGACATACTTGATCCATTTGGGGTTTGCGGATGAACCGTTTCATTAAATACAAGCTTTTCTGAAGAGGTAAATTGATGGGGGCTTAGAAGCAGCTGCCGTATTCTTAATTGGAGGATGTTAACTAGAAGCAACTTAGCATCATCTAGTTCAACTTTTTCAACTGGGGCTCCTGATTCTCAATTCAGTCTTATGAAGTATCTACTTTGTGCCAAGCACTGTGCTAAGCCATTTATAAGGTGTTGGATCCTCACAACCACCCTGGGAGGTAGGTGCCATTATTTTACAGATGAGGAAACTGAGGCAAATGGAAGTGAAGTGGCTTTCCTAGGGTCACAAAGCTGGTAAGTGAAGTAGAAAATCGTCTTTTTCCTCCCTAGCTATATGCTGACAATTTCTTGCTTAATTTTGTTGTAAAAACAATAAAAAGAATTGGCTTTTGATTGTATATGGCTCTTTGACAAGTCCCTCGACATTAAAAAAAAATTAAATAGCTTTTGTTTCTTATCTTACTTTCATTTCTTAATTCATTTTTCAGTCTGTTTGGATCTTCCAAATCTGTGAAGTATCCTATCTTGTGATTTTTTTACCCCTTAATGTTCTTTGCATTATGGTTGTCTGTCCATGGCCAGAGTCTCCGGGATGAGATCCTTTCCCACAATGTAAACAGCAGAATTCTACTCGGAGGTCACAGCTGATGGCAGTGATGTGTTAAGTCCAGAAATACAGAATACATTTGATCTTATTTAATGGCTGAAAGCAAATCAGACTACAGAAAACACACACTAGGACTTCCCCTTTCCCCTAAGTAAACTGTACCATCTTGGACAAATCACTTCAGGTGCCTGGAACAGAGAGGCGATGTGGTGAGAGTGGAGAGAGTGGCTGGACGTGGGAGTCAGGAATATCTGGGTTCAAATCCTGCCTCAGACATCTACTAGCTGTGTGATCCTGGCCAAGTCACTGAACTGTCAGTGCCTCAGATTCCACATTTGAAAAATAAGGAAGTTGGACCCAAACCACCTTTATGGCTCTTTCCAGCTCTAAATTTATCAGCTTACCGAGTCTCAGGTTTTGGCCCCATAACACAGAATTGATCTGATTTATACCATAATAGATTCTAGAGCCAGAAGGGACATCAAGGGATTGTCTGGTCTATTTGTAGGCAGATGGGTATTACTATCAACGTCTCCCACCTCCACTCTCTGTATCCGTTTGCCTGATATCTTATTTGGGTTTGTCATTCCCTTTAAGGCTCAACCCTGGTTTCACCTTTGAGAAGCCATTCCTGATTTCTTTGGTTGTTAAATTATCTTGTACTATTTATCTGCGCCTGTGTTGTGTTCCCCTCGGCGAAGGTAAGAAGCTGGGCCTATGGGGTGGCATAGAGGCGAGGGTGTCAGCCTGGAGATGGGAGGTCCTGGGTTCAAATCTGGCCTCAGACACCTCCTAGCTGTGTGACCCTGGGCAAGTCACTTGACTCCCATGGCCTAGCCCTTACCGCTCTTCTGCCTTGGAGCCGATACACAGTATGGATTCTAAGATGGAAGGTGAAGGTTTAAGGAAAAAAAGCAAGCTGGGGCTATTTTAAAAATCTGCCTTCTTTGTATTTTGGGCAGAGTAGCTCCTCCACCACCACTGATGCTGTACACCGTTACACGGGTGTCTGTGGGCATTATCACTGGAGCCTCAGCTGAGACTTGTGCCTCAGGGTCGGCATGGAAGCCAGGTGTTCCTGCCCCCCGTTTACACTGTCCTGCGACAGTGGCCTAACAATAACCAGGCACCGAAGGCCCAGAGGCAGCGCCTGGCCCAGGCGTCACCCTTCTAGGAAGAAGCCGCTCGGAGGGGCGGGAAGACAACTCGCTTGGGAATCGGGCCACCCTGGGCTCCATCCCGGTTCTGCCGCTAGCTCTGGTGCCAGCGCAAGCTGCTGGGCTGTACCATGCGCCGGCTCGGCACAGGGTCCTTAAAGGGCCTCCCGTTTCCTGCCTTAGTAGCCCATGACCGGCCGGAGACCGCCCGGGCCCCAACGCACAAGTCTGCCGGGGAATAATTTCACAGATCAAAGAGAAGAGAGTTCAGCCGTTTAATGTGCAGTTGGTCAGGTTTTCACTAGTAACAGCTCTCGCCACATGAAGAGATTCAGAACCACACGGTAAAACAATGTCCTCTATTACATTTAACCAAGTCAAAATGATCATGGCTCAGCCCGTCACGGGAGTGGGCAGGATTCAATCTGCCCCTGCCCAGCTCACTAAGCAAGCAGCAAATTCCCATTTATTTACAACAATCCCCAGGAACGGAGTCACAATAGAGGGCCCAGATGACAAGCTCCCGAAAAGCCAGGGGCGACAGAAGCGCTCTAGCGGCCCTCTGCCAGTGAAGAGCGGCCACCGCTGACCCTGCCTCGGAGGGTTCAGGAGGCCCTGCAGGACCACGCTGGGCCCCACCGCCAGAACACCAGCCTTCCGAGGCCCCGGAGAAGCGGGAGCTTCCCGACACCCTCCAGAAGCTGCGGGTTAGAACGATGGTGGTGGGGAGGGGGCAGCCCCGCCTGGAGCTGTGGCTGCACTATCCTGGGCAGGTTATGGGGTTCTGAGCCTGTGCCTGCCCTGCTAAGAAGGGTTTCGTATCTCTGGCAAGCCTGATCTACCAAGTGCTTCGTAAACTGTCGCGTGCCGTAAACGGGAGCTCTTGTCCCCGGGGGCAGTAAGAAGAGCTCCAGAGAAAGATCGGAGCCACTCTTATGTACTCAGTAGGGGGACTATTCGTTTTGGCAAAAGGTGCAGCCTTGCTATTCGTTTATGCTCTCACTATGGGACTTTCTCCTCTATTACCAGAGACATAAACTGGAAAATAAATTATTTTTAAAAAGAGTTCTCCAAGTCATGTAAAAGGCTTTAACTTCTTGTGACTTCAAACATAAAAGGGAAACAAGTTCAGACAAGACTAGGCCCTAGTTGGGTGTCCAATGCATGCTCCTCTTTATTCTGAGCTTCTCAAACACAAACAATAAAAATCTTTGACTTCACTGAGCACCAGCAGTGCAGCAGCGTGCTGGGGCGCCAGAGCTGGCTGAACCGATGTCTGAGCCTTCAGAAAAGGGAGGTCTGTAGCTCCTTTTTGAACATGCCTTCAAAGTGGAGATCTTGGGCCATGAGCTCTTCCTCAACATCATCCAGTGCCCACTGATGATCAGTTAGTTCCAGTGCTTCCCACTCAGTCTGTGAGGAAAGAATGGAGCAGGTTTGTGAGAGAGCAGAACAGGGCTGGAGAGGTGGGGAAAGGGCTGGAGTTGGGTAAACCCTTTTAGCTTAAATGATGAGGCAGCTCCTTTAAGGCCTCTAGGAATGCTCTTAGCATAAACTACGTTAGAGGGCTGGATATGGATAATAAAAAGAACTGCATGATAAACCTCATTATACAGGATCACAATAATTTGACACTAATTAGACCAGAGAAAGACAGATTTGCTAAGAAAATAGAATGAATTCTTTTAAATTACTTTTATACAAATGTCCTGTTAAAATACTTAAATTGATTATTGGCCAGTCCTCTGGTTTAGTTAAAGAGGTTTGCAAAGAGAAACAAAATTAAATAAGTTACATCTTGCTTTATTCTTTGACACAAATCATTATAAACCTTTAATAATTTATTTCCCCTTATAAGATTCACCTCTTAAATTGACTTTATTCAGTAAATTAGATGACTTGATCTAAATGAAGCAAGCTTTATATATCAGAATTTAATTTTTTAACTAGGATCAAATTTGGCCATAAATAGACCAAATGAACACAAAGACATAAAGGTGGGTGCTCCTACTGCAAGAAAGGATGTTTAAATGAAAACTCTGAATATAGAATCATATATACACTAAGATCTTGGTTTTTTATTTTTTAATTTATTTTTAACTTATAACTTCTGTCTTGGAATCAATAATTGTGTATTGGCTCTAAGGCAGAAGAGTGATAAGGGCTAGGCAATGAAGATTAAGTGACTTGCCCAGGGTCACAAAGCAGGGAAGTGTCTGGAGCCAGATTTGAACCCAGGCCTTCCTATCTCTGGGCCTGACTTTCAATCCACTGAGACACCTAGCTGCCCCCAGATCTTGCTTTTTATTTTTACTTTTTTGGAATTTTTTTTATTAAGAAAATTTTCCATGCTTATATGATTCATGTTCTTTCCCTCCCTTCCTCCCACCCCCTCCCATAGCCGACGTGCAATTCCACTGGGTTTTACATGTGTCATTAGATCTTGCTTTTTTTTTAAAAAAAAAAAAAAACTCTGGCAGGTTTCTTTGAAAGGCACTGTGAGTAATGCAGGTACTGCTATACATTTTGAAGTCTCAGCTTCCCTCTTCCCAACTCCCCTCCAACAGTAGAATTCAGAGATACCTTAAACGCTTTGTTGGTGTCTGCAGGCATGGCCATTGCCGCTCCGGTCATCTGTTCCTGCATCACCCGAGACTGGTCTGCAGCTGCAACATAATGAATACAAACAAGAGCACTCAGAGCACTCTTCTAGGGCTTTGCAGGTGGCCCACCTGCAAAATGAGTGCTCAGCTGAGATCCTCTCGGAGGCCCCTGCTGGCTTTTAGAGAAATACTTACAAATCTCCGTCTCTCAAAGGGTATCAGAGCTGCTAACAAATAGGTCCGCATGTTACAGTGACAGTTATGGGCGGCGGGAGGCCATCCTATGGCCTTTTCCCGCTTCTTATCCTCTTTGACCTCTTCCTAATGGAACTTGGCCGGAGCTGAGTGCCCTATTGGGATGGGACTGATGGAGCAGCCCCCCAGGGCGGCCAAAGCCCCGGCAGGCACATGGGAGATCAGGATCAGAGTTGGGGTGGGGGTGAGAGGGCTGGCAGGGTCTGTAGGGTGTGTGTGTGTGTGTGAAAAGAGCCCTGCGTATCTGACTAAATACAGGAACTCTAGGAATTTACATATATATCCCTGCTGGAAGCCAGCCAGCCAGCAACTCCAGGGGTCTGGAAAGGTGTACAGTTTAGGTGAGAAAGCAGAGAGTCAGAGACACAGTGGATTTTCTGGAAGCTGTTCTGTTCTACTTCCTGTAGAAATCTTTATTTTATACCTTTCTCTCACAGTCACACAAATGCTCGGAAAATTTACACTTCAAATTCAAAACAGAGAAAAGAAAATCAAGATTATACTTGGTGTCATAAAATTTTGGCATGCAAAACGTATTTCTACCTATAGCTAGTCTAAACAGTCCTCAAGGCTACCAAACCTTGCTATCTAAGTTTTATTTTTATAAAAGAACCTTCAACATATTTCAAAAGTGGATTAGAGTGTGAGAACCCCCAAATTCTGAGGGAGAAGTCTACCATGAGAAAGTAGTAAAGCGTAAGAATGTTTTGGTTTCATAGGGTTAAATTCAGTGTGAGATACAATTGAGGCAAAAAGGTATTTTTGTTTTGCCATGCTGTAGCCTTCAAGCTCTGAGAGAGCTTGAAGCAGCTCCTGTTATTTTACTGAGTGAGTAGTTATTAACTCATTAAATGCTGGTTGATTATAGAGTATATAAGGGAATTCTATAAGAAAGTTCTACAAATGGATTTTTATAAAGAAATTTTACATCTATACTACAAAACTTGAGGCTATCCTAAAAATATAGATTGTAGTAATTTTAACAATAAAAAGTATTAATCAGAAGAGAGTCACACAGAGTGGTCTAATTGGATATCCAATCATCCTGTGGCCTGATTTTCAGAAAATAGGGATTAATATAAGGCTTTGCCGTTTACATTGACTGGATGAACTCTGATGGAGACCCTTACTTCTCTGAGGGGCTCTGGGCATATCCCCACCCCACAACATGCAAATATTTTTAAAAAGAAAGGCCCAAATAATTCTTTGTTAAGTTTTACACAAAATCAGCAAAGGAATAGCTACAGACTAAGTTCCAACCCCAGCCAGATGTCATGGGTATGAAAGAAAGCCAGGGATTAGGCAAGAAAGAAAAGGTCAGAGGGAAGGAACCTGGGGGAAAGCATGGATTTAGATAGATCTGCAGCATTAGCTGGCAGAGGAGAGAGAAACTACCTAAAAATTACAGCTGTCCAGAATGGTCATATCAAGTACATCTCTGAATATGTACTTTACTGGATCATTTTCCATCTCCTGCTCTCTAAGCAGCCAATACCCCAAAGTTCTGTCTCAAACCATCTTCTTTCTTTTTTTCCTACATTCTCCCTCAGTCATTTCCTGAGTTCCCATAGGCTCAATTTTCATCTTTATATAAATAACCTCCAAAGAATTATTTCTATTTATTCAACTCCAGTCCCATATTTTTAACTGCCTGCCAGACAACAGCCAGGTGTAGTACTCAGCAACACAAACTCAACGTGTCCAAAACAACACAAATTATCTTCCTGCTCTTCCTTCCTCAAATGGAGGAAATGATTTATTCCTTCAGTTAACTATAGCTGACGAGGGAATAATGTCTTCTTAATGGAACTTTTCTTCAAATCATTTATTTCCTTGCTTTAGTGAATAAGGTACGATGACCAGGATTTAATTTTTCTTGATGGCTGAGGGTCATCATTATGAAGATCCATCATACTGTCCTACACAAGCCAGAGATATGGAACATTGGGCTGCAAATGGGTTATGTACAAATAGACCCTAAAATAACTTGCTTTACTGACCAGGAAGCAAATCACAATTAGGAACTTGTTGTCTACCTTTTTCAAAAAAATGAAGTGTAACTCAAAGTATCCTTCCAGTTAATCTTTCTGCCAAATGAACTCCCAAATTAAAGGCTAAAGCAGTTTCTTTCTATCTTACCTTCCCCCCAAATCTATCCTTGCTGTTTTTTTTTTTAAAAATCAGAGTCACCTAACTCCTAAATAGCCTTCAAAGGCTGATTTTTTACAGCTTCGTTCAATATTTGGTGAATGCCTCCTACATGTGAGGAAGGTACCATGTCAAGTACTGGGGGAAAGAGAAGGCAGAGGCCTTGGTCTCACTGAGTTTGCAGACTAACACCATTGAAGCATCAAGTCCCACTTCAGCCACCTTGTCTCTGCCTCTTCTTCTTTAACATAGTTGGTGGGCTCAAAAGGAAGACTGTCCTTTGTCACTCCCTGTGTCTGTGCTAACATTTTTGTGAGGGCCTGCTCCAAGGCCCTTACCTCCTTCTTCACTGGAGATGACTTTCAGCAGGCATCGAGTCTTGCTTTCTTTCAGCACCCACTTTGGGTCTGACTTTGACACTTTTTCAAGAAAGACCTGTGGATTGGTGAACCATAGGTATATGCTTGTGTGCACTAGAGAGAAGAAAGGCCAGGGACAGGAGAGCTCCCTGAGCAACTTCTTCATTAGGAAGTATTTGGCAAAGAACCTGGGCAGCTAGCTGTCTTATGAGTCTTGATAAGACATATGTTATAGCTGCATCAATATATTCCTACTTAGGCCCTTTATGAATGCCACACAAAGAAGACACTACTCTCTAGGCCAGGGGGGTCAGCGACCTTTTTAGCCGTGAGAGCCATAAACGCCACATTTTTAAAAATGTAATTTTGTGAGAGCCTTACAGTGCTCACAGTGCCGCTCCTGTAACAGCGCCTGAAAAAAAATTGACTTTATGGCTCCTGCAGAAAGAGCCAGATATGGCCTTCAAAAGAGCCATACATTGCCAACCCCTGCTCTAGGCTAAAGCAGCAGGCCTGCCACCAAGTTCTTTCTTTCCCTCACCTTCTGTCTTAGAAGTGATACTGTATATTGGTTCCAAGGCAGAAGAGTTAGGCAATTAGGGGTTAGGGGGGGTGTTCAATGACTTGCCCAGGGTCACACAGCTAGGAAGTATCTGAGGTTACATTTGAACCTAGGACCTCCTGCCTCCAGGACCGGCTCTCTATCCAATAAGTCACCCAGCTGCTTCACCACCACTGTCAGGAGCTGTTCTCACCTCACCATTAGCACCTTCATGGGACCCTCCTTTAAATGATTGTTCCTTGTTGTTTTTTACTCTTCTTCCTATGGCTATTGTTCTGATGCTTGTAGATTTATAAAAAATATTTGTTCCTTTTATTATAAATTTATTCAAGAAATACAAACATTTTAACAAACAAAAAAGAACCAAAAAGAGGAGAGGTACATGAACATGAACTTCTGTCATGTATCCTTTTTTTAGGTGTAAGTTAAATTTAGCAAGTTAGTAACAAAACTGCCCTGCTTGCTAGTGTTCCCTGGTTTCCCCAACTTTTCCAGCTTCTCTTCTCTGGCTGTCTCTCCACTCTGTTCTCCCTCTTTCCTTAGCTTCCTCACTCATGGAATAGAGGCATCTGGAAGGTACATCTTCGATAGCCCTCATCAACTACATCATGCCTTCTCTGCACTTTCTGATTTGGGTTTTTATACAAACTAAAGGTACTGGCTATCCAACAATTTCCCATTGACTTCCAGGTATGAACATCTTCTAGATTTACTAGGTTACTGTATGAACAACTATAAAATGAAGAAATAAAAAAGGCACTCAAGAAAACGAAGCTGGGAAAACTGGATAGAGGCAAGTAAATAAATATTTAAAGGTAATTCTATGCTGGAGGAGATACACAGGGACTGATTTTCAAGATCTCAAGAAAGGATTCCAGAATGCAAAAGATCAAGAAGAACTCAGAAGACATTAGTAAGGACAGACCTCATGTGCTACTCTCTCTTCTATAAAATCTTATTAGAATAATTTCATCCCCTTGAAAAGGGAAAAGGTAAGCTTTTGCAGATGCTTCTACAGCAGATCACACGTGCATACAAATGACAAAGGGGTAGAGAATCTAAAATTTATTTGATCAAATAAAGAGCTTTTGATTCTGCAAAGCAAAATGCAACCTTAAAGGCTCTTTTCTAACAAGGTGTCAACATTATATAAGACATCCTTAGCAGATGCAAACACACAGATCAATCAGTTCAACACAATCCTATGTTAATAGTGCAGGGTACAGTGGAAACAAGCCTGTTGTGGCTGCCTGCCACTGTCCTAGAGTTGACATGTGCAGAGTCTGATAAAGGGATTTCCTATGGAGAAGGAAGAGGGTAGGGTGAAACCTGACCACATAAAACCCCAAAGGTCAAAACATGACTTCTTTGATGAGATCCATCCTCACAGGGAAAGCCAAGGCGAATAAGAATGCATATCACTTAGATTATGACATATAGTGTGATAAAGGCCATTGAAGTATTGAGGACAAGGGCTTCAGGGGGACAGTAGTATGGGCCGAGAATGGCAGGGATGGGTAGAGATGGTCAAACTGCATTTCAGAAACTGCAGCTCTCCATGATCCCAAACTGCTCCCAGCACCAAAGCTCATCTTTTTAACAGAAATGTTCTCCATAGTTTCTCCAGATAATAACTATGGTTTCAAATCTTAGAATATTAGGATCTCAAAAAAACACAAAAATACAAGTGACTCAAGGGCAATGGAAAGCTGCATGGGTACAAACAGCCTACAGTGTATCAACAATGACGCCCATGGAAGTAGTAAACCAGACATCCATAACATGTAGGAGAGGGGAGGAGGTCTCCAGGGTGCTGCTAAAGAGAAATACTCACGATGCAGGAAAGAAGAAAGGACACACAGGATAAGGTATGGAAGAACTGAGATCTGCATCAGTGGAAGGAGTACACACATTAAGGAATCATAGATCCCTCTCCAATGATCACAAGAAAGACCGTCCAGATCTTACTGACAATCTTGTTCTTGAATTAGTGTGCTGTCAGTGTCATGTCATTCCCTATGTTCAAAGCATCCAGCTTATCCTCAGTGCTGAATGCTTCTGTACTTCACTGTAGTGACTGAAGAATCAATCAGAAAAATGAGCTGGTGGCATAGTGGATGCACTGGTTAGCTGTGTTGCCACATGAGAAAATCCACATTGGGAGGGCAGTTGAGTGGCTCAGTGGATTGAGAGCCAGGCCTACAGACAGGAGGTCCTAGGTTCAAATCTGACTTCAGACACTTCCTAGCTGTGTGACCCTGGGCAAGTCACTTAACCCCCATTGCTTAGCCCTTACCGCTCTTCTGCCTTGGAACCAATACACAGTATTGATTCTAAATGGAAGGTAAGGGTTTAAAAAAAAAATCCACATTGGTTCTTTTTTTTTTTTTAAACCCTTGTACTTTTCGGTGTATTGTCTCATAGGTGGAAGATTGGTAAGGGTGGGCAATGGGGGTCAAGTGACCTGCCCAGGGTCACACAGCTGGGAAGTGTCTGAGGCCGGGTTTGAACCTAGGACCTCCCGTCTCTAGGCCTGACTCTCACTCCACTGAGCTACCCAGCTGCCCCACTTTGGTTCTTTCACTCAGATATGAATGATAATCATTTCTGTGGGAAAAGTCAATTTTCATTTATAAAATTCATTTATAGAGTATTCATCTATAGAACTAAGATTACTCACCATTATCTTGGCCCAAAATGAGTGAATAAATGCTTCGGAGTCCAAATACATTGAGGAAGTACCAGGATGCAGAACTTACCCTAACAAAACAGGATAAAACATTGAAAATATTATAGAAGGAATTATGTTTGGGAATGTGTTCCCAATTCTCAAGATAAATTAGAATGACAAAACTATATCCATTGGCATCTGTCTAAGAAAAGAGAAAGGGGGGGCAGCTGGGTAGCTCAGTGGATTGAGAGCCAGGCCTAGAGACAGGAGGTCCTAGGTTCAAACCCGGCCTCAGACACTTCCCAGCTGTGTGACCCTGGGCAAGTCACTTGACCCCCATTGCCCACCCTTACCAATCTTCCACCTATGAGACAATACACCGAAGTTAAGGGTCTAAAAAAAAAAAAAAAAAAAAAAAAAAAGAGAAAGGGCTGAGTTGAGACCTTGGCAGCTTTTATAGAGTAAAAGAGAGCCCATCCAATATTTTGTATTCATTCTCAAACAAAATTAAAGACAGGCATTAAATAAAGAATAGCAGCTTTACAGTTACTCACTGTAGGCAAGTAGTTATTTGCATTTTAACAGGAGGAAAGACTTAGGCCAAGAAAATGAATGACAATGGTAGCATCTCAGGCCAATAGAAAGGGGGCAGAGAATTTTGGTAGAGCAGGAGGGTTTCCCCAGCACTGTTGACCTCATATCTAAGACTTTTTTTTTTTTTAAATTCATAAGGCTGACACTATACCTTTTTTTCCTGAATTGTGCTACCTTTGAGGGCTTGGTATTAGGGTGGCCATTGATACCTGCTCTGCCCCATATCTCACAGATGCAACAATTCCTCATGTACCTTGCTGGAAGTGAAGTAGGATTATCATATGTTTGGAATCTATAAATGCACTGTGAGAGCTTTAGGTGATATGACACTGAAAGACTGCCTCAATGAACTCCAGAACTCAGAACCCCTTTTCCTTTATACACATTAAGTTTGGAGTTCAGTAAAAGAATGTTCTTACCAGGATGCATCTAAAGTTAGCAATTCAATTCCTTGCTGTAGCATAGGCTTAAATCGGAGGGTCAGAGGAAATGGGACCTTGGCTGTGAGGAAGAAAGAACAAAACTTACCAAAACTTCACAACAGTTTTCCACTATTATATTTTTAGAAAGGTTTAAGTGTTAATGTACACAATATTTTTCTCCCTGAGTAGATATGAAAAATCTTCAACAAATGTTTCCTTGTGAAAATGAATTTTTAAAGGCTATTTGTAACGATTTCTAGCAAATTATACATTATTAAGCTACTGGTTTCCTTGGGCTAAATCAGATCCTCTTAAGAATAGTTCTTATATCCCTTTGGTAGTAGAGCCTAGTATTTCAACTGTGAATCAAAGACTAGAATGGAATTTACTAATCTGTTGAACTCAAAAATGAAACCTATTTTTTTTTAAACAGAACTGAGAACAGAGAAAATTTTTTAAAGATAGTGAATTAGTTCAAACCAGAAACAAACTCACATGTTTTCTAATGGTTTGGAACATCAAAGTATCCTTTGAACTAACAGATATTTCATTTGATTTGAATCCCCGTTGAGAAGACAGTCACAAAGAAAATAAAGCTAAACTGGCTTCTACATCATAAATAAGGTATTGGTATAGGATGAACGAGTAAAATTACGTTAGTTTTAAAAATGGCCTTGAAAAACACTATTAAAATCTATCAATGATCAGATTACCTGGCCCTTTACATATACTAGGAGAATTTGGATTTCTCTGAACAAGGAAAAAAGTGAGGTGATGTAGTGAAAAGAGCACTAGCTCTGGGGTCTGAAATTTTGGATTCTAATTCCACCTATGCTACTTACTACTTGGCTAGGTATTGGCTAAATCACTTCCTGTCTCTGAGACTCAATTTCCTTCTCTGTAAATGAGGGAGTGAAAATAGATGGTGGCTAAGGTTCTTTCTAGTTCTTAATCCAAGGAACAGAAGAACAGAATAAATTCCCAAAGCTTGCTGTGCTGGACACTCACTTACTTGTGACAAATCCCGAGAAAGTCATGTTGATCCATCCACCAATAAGAATCATTGGAAGTACATTTGTTACATTTCCTTTCATCATGTCTGTGAGCATGGTAGGATCTAAGAAATAAACAAACAGTCTAGGCATCAATATTTTCTTTTCCCAGTGAATTTTGGATTGTTTTCTAAATGACTATATCTGGGGGCAGCTAGGTGGCTCAGTGGATTGAGAGCCAGGCCCAGAGATCGGAGGTTCTGGGTTAAAATTTAGGCCTAGACACTTCCTAGCTATGTGACCCTGGGCAAGTCACTTAACCCCCATTTGCCTAGCCCTTACCACTCTTCTGCCTTAGAACCAATATTGGCTCTAAGACAGAAGATAAGGGCTTCAAATAAACAAACAAATAAATAAATGTATCTAACATTAACGAGTGCCTCACATAAGACATTACAAAATAAATGGTTACCTTTAACTCAAGAAATGAATATAGTAAAAGAGAAGGCAGTCAGCACAAAATAACATTCTAATCTACTTTAAATATCTATGTTCAATTTATTCCTAGGGCAACAAAACTTGACAGACATTTATGAAATCAAAAAGAGTAGACATAGCAGACAGTTTCTAGCAATTACAGCAGCCCAAGAATGAAATGGGTTGCCCTGGTAAATAAGAAGTGAATTTCCTCTCACTAAGCAAAGGCTTTCCCAATAGTACATTCTATGAGACTCTTAGAATTTAAAAATTCATTGTCCCCCACCGTTTATTTAAAGTGGAAGAAAGCTAATGAAATACCTGTCATAGGAGATGGAGGCACTACCTTCCTCTTTGTTTTTTTGAAAAATCCATCCTCAGGATTGTTGAAATAATACTTTCGTGTCAAGAAAGACTAAAAACAAAACAAAACATGCACACATTAAAAAAAATTCAGAGACAAAATTACTGAATATAGAGATATGCACTAAAAAGGTTATGATGATGATGATGATGATGATTATAAACACTACATCTTTTGCTAACTCTTAGCCAAAATATCTACTTTTAAAAAAGGAGGTGAGGGGCTGACCTCTTTCCTCTATAGTCAGACTTAGCTGATGAGTTGGCTAGTACTGTGACCTATTTTCCCCTTTCTTTTTTATTATAAAATGTAGCTCTGTGGATTGAAAAGAGGGAAAGAATACACTTGGAAATAAAGGTGATGGGAAAACAAGATTAGTAATACATTGAATGATATTTGACCAAAACTTTTTTTTTTTAAATTTCCTGACCTTGGGATGTTCAGATTACTCAGCAACCAAACTGCTATCTGAGTAAGCCTGTTTTAAAATGAGTTTCCTAAGAAAGATACTCACAGCAAGCAGCAGGAAGCCATTGACTCTCCCCAGACAGTTCCCTCATAAAACATTCAGATACTTACAACCACGGACTACAAATCTGTCTAGTCTGAGATGCCAATAAAAATGATAAAGTACCTGTTTGGGAATGTATTTTCCATTTTCCCTGAGGACTCTACTTCGAATTAAGACTTGACTGGAAAAAGAAAAAAAAAGAAATCAAAGAAATGAAATTATCTGAATGAAATACTGGAAAAGACACTAGATAGAGCTACAAATTCACTTAAATACAAGTTAGGTCTCACTTGGCAATGGCTCTGCAAGGAAGGGAGTTACCATTCATAGAGCACCCACTATGTGCCAGACACTGAACCTACTTTACACATAGTATTTGATTGTCATAACAATCCTACTGGGCAGGTGTTATCCTCATTTTATACTTGAGGAAATTGAGGCAAACAGAGGTTAAGTGACTTGCTGGGAGTCACACAAATGGCTGAGGCTGAATGTGAACTTGGGTCTTCCTGACTCCAGGTTTAGCACTCTATCTGCTATGCTACCTCGCTGCCTCAGTAGAGAAACACCAAAAGACAGATGTTATTAGTAACACTGGTTTTCAAAGACTTCTAAGGAAGACAGAGTAGGATATTTCACCAAGTTTTCTATTAACTTTAAGTGGGAAGAAAAAGAGATTTTTTTTTTTCTGAATGGAAAGAACAGCTGGTCATTGCTCAGAAGATGGGGGTGGGGTGGGGAATAAGTTTTGGAATAGTTCTACGGAGAAATGCCTATATGACTTAAGAGCTTTTCCTTGCTGCAAAGATATACTATTGTAGCAAACCATAAATGGAAATGCCAACAGCATCCATTTTCTTTTTCCTTTTCTTCCTGTTAAGAGGAATGTGGTATATTCTTCAGTATCTCAGGGGTATATCAACAAGGACAGCACAATGTCCTCCGGGAAGATATACTAAAAGTAGCAGTTAGTACAAAGAGTACCACTCAATGGGTAGTTTGCTACATAAGGTGCAAGAATTATATTCTGAAGGGTTTCTAAAATACATTCAAGACAGAATAAAATCTTAATTAATTAGAACCCCCTTTTAAGCACTGAAAATTATCAAAGCCCCAACTGCCTGAGTTGAATCACAAAAAATCTAGTTAGCAACGACCACTGAGTTCCCCCACTCTACTCCAGTTGTCTCCTCTACTGTCCCTTCTATAGATAATTGATCCCACCTCTGTGGCTTACTTTATTATTATCTCTTTCTTGATCCCCAAACACTGTTTCATCCTCTAAGTCTCTTTAACTTTCCCATTTTTCAAATTTTACTCATGCCATTTGCTGATGACAATTAGCATATTATATGCAATTATATCCAACTAGCATACTATATAACAGGGGTCGGCAACGTATGGCTCTCGAGCCACAGCTGGCTCTTTTGAGGGCCAGATACGGCTCTTTCTGCAGGAGCCATAAAGTCCATTTTTTTTTCAGGCACTGTTACAGGAGCGGCACTGTGAGCACTGTACGGCTCTCATGAAATTACATTTTAAAAAATGTGGCGTTTATGGCTCTCATGGCCAAAAAGGTTGCCGACCCCTGCTATATACGATTCTAGTCTCAAAGTATATCACAGAAACAAATAATTAAATTAATATTAGTAGTTTTGAGAATGGCTGATTATGGTCTCTCAAAGTCTATGCCACTAAAGCAAAAACTTTGGCAGGCTCCACCAAAGAGTAAGGCCTTAAGAAAGGTTCAGATTAAAGATTACATGTCTGAACAAGCTAAACTCAAAGACTTGTGATGCTAGCCAAAATGATAAAAATTTCAGCTAGGAACTTTTTTTTTTTAATCCCATACTTTCTGTTCTAGAATCATTACTAAAGTATTGGTTCCAAGGCAGAAAAGCCATAAGGGCTGGAAAATTGAGATTAAGTGACAGGATCACACAGCTAGAGAGTGAATAAAGTCAAATGTGAACCGAGGCCCTTCAATCTCTGAGCCTGCCTCTCTACTGAGCCACCTAGCTGTCCCTCAGCTAGGAACTCTTGAAGACAATTAATAGAAAAATTGTGACTTGCATTAGATGGAAGAACTACACTGACAAAATTCAAAATTTAATATTAAAAATATTAAACTAAAAAAAAGTTTGTTCATAAATTGTTTCATATATTGTTTTTGACTAAACTGAAAACTCCTAACAGACGTAGACTCTGTCTCATGCATTTTATATTCTCCCAAACCTAGTAAAATGCTATTCACAACCTTGATTACCATCTCCTTTTAGACCCCACTGAAGGTAATCCAGGACTCTAAGCCCAAGAGCATAACTCCATCCCCATCACCAACAGACCTGCTTCCAGCCTGGTCCTCCAAGCCATCATGGAGGAGGGTGACACCAACTGCCACCAACAGCTAGTAAGCCCAAGAGCCACCAGAATAGCACCCCCTCTTCCCCAAATCAAGCTCCCTTTTAGCCCAGTTTCCAATGCTAGAGTCCGGAGAAGAGGCCCTGGCAAGTGCTGCCTCCTCAGCAAACCCAGCTACAAAGTCCTTGGCACTGTCATGTGGCTCAGGCTCAGAAACCAAAATGGTTTTATTAATGGAAATTACATTTTAAATGATGCGTCACAAGTGCTTTTCTGCTGTAGCCTAAGGACCAGGAGTCCTTTCCATCTGACTTGCAGCTGAAA
Source organism: Gracilinanus agilis (assembly GCF_016433145.1). Lineage (NCBI taxonomy): Eukaryota > Metazoa > Chordata > Mammalia > Didelphimorphia > Didelphidae > Gracilinanus > Gracilinanus agilis. The sequence goes on from NC_058130.1 coordinate 53,757,309, forward strand.
CCTCCTCTATGAATTGTCTCCAGAATGGAAGCTCCTTGAGAACAGGGGCTGCCTTGCTTTTCTTGTTGAATACCTGGTGCTTAGCACAGTGCTTCACACAAAGAAAGCACTTAGTAAGTGTTCTTTGATTGTTCATTTACACAATATATGAACTATCATTATTAAATTATATAAAATATAAATATTGTTAATTATCATGTACTATATATTAATATTCACTTATATAATTGATGCATGGCAGAAGGGACAGAGTATTGAACCTGGAGTTGGGAAGAGCTGGCTCTAACAGTTGCAAGCTATGTAACCATGTCCAAGACGGCACTTAACCCCGTCCTTCAAGTTGTAGTTTCCTCATCTGTAAAATTAGGAGTGAAGCACCTACTTCATTGAGTGGTTTGGAAGTTCAAGTGAGATAATATAGGTAAAGTGCTTAGCAAATTGTAAATTACTATTGAAACGTTAGCTGTTATTTTTTAAACCGTTACCTTCTGTCTTAGTAACAACTCTAAGACAGGTCTAGGGCTAGGCAATGGGTGGTAAGTGAATTGCCCAGGGTCACACAGCTAGGACGTGTCTGAGGCCAGGACTTCTTTTACACATAACTTTTTGTCCAGCTTCCCAGTGTATAAACCTTGGAGTTTTGCTCTTCTCTCAATATCCACTTGATCATCAAAGTCTGCTATTTCTTTCTTGGAAAAGCCTTTTGGATTCATCTTTCCTTTCTTTTCTCATTCCCAGAAGAATTTCCCCAAAAGCCTCTATAGCACCTCATAGTATCAAGTTCATTTTCCTCTGACAAACTTCAGTAATTACCCAATAGACTCCTTACTCCCTTGGGCTGGTCTTTCTGTCCCCTGTACAAACTGCACTTGTTTTGACTCTGTGCCTTCCTTTGCTTATGTTGTTCTCACCCCCCTGGAATGCCAACTTCCTTCTCCAAATGCTATTCTTCTTTCTGGCCCTCTAAACTCTGAAAACTTCTCCATCAAGTTTTTTTTTAAGATTACTCTGGCTTAAGTGACCTTTCCTTCTCTGGGCTCTTAATGTTCCCATAGCCAGTAGAAGACAGTTTAGCACTTAATTGCTCTCTGATTACTTCACACACGTGAGACTTGCCTCCCTAGCCAGATAGCAATCTCTTCAAGGCCAAGAGCCAAACCTTCTACTTCTTTTGTGTTCTCAACAATGCTGGGCACAAAATAAAGGTTCAAAACAATGGACTTCTGGCAATAGTATATCCCATTTCCTAGCTCTTTTCTTCTTTTTGTTCTTGTTTAATCATGTTAGAAAGAACTTTGGCTAAAGATTGTTCCTTTTTGCCCAGCAGACATACAGAGCAGATAGAAAAATCTCCCTAGGGAGTTTCCTCATCATTCTTTCATTTGAAATGTCTCTTTTTGGTGTTTCCATAATCCTCCCCCCCCCCCCCCCAACAAAGTATAAGCCCATTTAAGGTAAAGTCTGGCCTCTAAACCAATTATTTTCTTTATTTAAAAACAAAATCAGGGGGCAGCTAGGTGGCCCAGTGAATTGAGAGCCAGGCCCAGGGACTGGAGGTCCTGGGTTCAAATCTGACCTCAGACACTTCCTAGCTGTGTGACCCCGAGCAAGTCACTTGATCCCCATTGCCTAGCCCTTACCACTCTTCTGCCCTGGAACCAATACACAGTATTGAATCCAAGATGGAAGGTAAGGGTTTAAAAAAAACAAACAATCAACTTTTACCTTCTGTCTTATAATCAATACCAAGGCAGAATAGCTGTAAGGGTTGGGAAACTGGGGTTGTGACTAGCCCAGAGCCAAATAGCTAGGAAGTGTCGGAGATCAGATTTGAAACTGGTATCTCCCATCTCTAGAGCTGGCTCTATATCCCCTCCTTCTTTGCTTTGGGAAAAAAAGCAGTTGGGTGGTTCAGTGGATTGAAAGCCAGGCCTAGAGATGGGAGGTCCTAGGTTCAAATCTGACCTCGGATACTTCCTAGATGTGTGACTTTGGGCAAGTTTCTCCCCAACCCCCACCCCCATTGCCTAGCCCTTACTGCTCTTCTGTCTTGTAACCAATACATAGTAGTGATTCTAAGATGGAAGGTAAGGGTTTAAAAAAGAAATGTTCACGATCCTTTCTGTTTTCTTTATTTCTCTAGTCTGAGTGGCAACCAAACCACTAATGATATTCATTTTACAGGAGGTTTGTTTGTTTGTTTGTTTAAACCCATACCTTCTGTCTTAGTATCAATTCTAAGACAGAAGAGCAGGAAGCTAGACTTTTGGGGTTAAATCACTTGCCCATGGTCACAAGGGAAGTGTCTAAGACCAAATTTGAACTCAGGTCCTCCTGACTCCAGGCCTGGCACGAAATCTATTGTGCTATCTAGCTATCCCCATCCTAGAGCATGTTGATGGCTGTTAGCTTGAAATCTCTGCTATCAGTGACCTGATTCCATGCAGGCCAGGAAAGGAAAAAATTTCCCTTATTCTATCTCTCAGAACTTTTCCATGTATCCTCAAGCCACTTCTTTTTATTCTCTCCTCTAACATCCAACCCATCTTTCCTTAATCTGATGGGACTGGTTTAGATAACTTCTAAGGACTCTTTCAGATTTAATTCCATGATCCTAAACTCCTTGATCTATTTGCATCTATATATATTTTAGTAAAGTGGCTTGGCAATCTCTTACTCATTTAGCATTTGAAAAAATGAAAGTTTGACTTCAACACAAATTCAGACTTTTAAGATGAACATGTGAACTCAAAAAAAGATGTATAGTCAAAGTAATAAGAACAGTAAGAATAAACGTATTACTAAATTTTATGGTTCTACTAATATTGGTTACATAACTACTACTGAACTCATAAGAAATCATAGAAACAAGACTATTTTTTAAAAATTCTGAATAGACAAAAAATTAGCTTGCCCCCAATGTGGCAAAATTCCTGTCTACCACAGTCTATCATACAGACATTTATCCTCAGAATTAAGCTGGATATTTTGAAAAAAGATCCTGAGAGACTCAAGCCTATGGAATTCAAACAGATCGTGAAGATGTTCTTTGTTGGAAAAGTATTCTTTTTAAAGCACAGACAGTAAGTGAAACAAACCCTTCTTCAATACTAGCTAAAAGTAAACCCTCATTGTCTTGAGGGCATAGGCACAATACATCTCATTCTTAAAATTACACAATTCTTTTTTTAAACTTTTCACCAATTTAGAACAAGAAACAATCTGAACTTCTCTCCAACAAATTGCAGCTGAGTGACACAATCCAGATGATCTTTTTTCAAAACATCCCAAACAAAATGTCTTCTTAGCAGCGTAATTAATTAAAACTAGTTATTCCAACTGAGGGAAAAAATAGGACTCCTGTAGTCTCCTTGTCCCCAAATCTTCTTTATGCCAATCTCCCCAATATAAGCTCTGGAATTTCTTCTATACCTCAGATCCATCCCTTTTCCAAATTTCTTTGTTTCTGTTGAGAATATTGATATCATTCTAGTCCTCCAGGTTCATAACCTTTCAATCATCCCTAACTCTTCCGGTTCCCTTATCATTCACATCCAAACAGTTGCGCAGTCTTGATTCTACAAAGTTTCTTTCATTTACTGTCTGTCTACTCACTCAGCCTCTCAGCCTCTACTGTAAGTCAGCCCAAGCATTACCTCTTGCTTGGATTATCCCAAGAGCTTCCTGATTTGTGTTTCAGCCTCCAGGCCCTCCTTTCTTCAATCCATAAACCATACAGCTATCAAATTACTATTTCTATAACACAGATTTGATCATGTCATTCCTCTACTCAAAAAATCTCAACTTCCTTTTGCCTCTAGAACAAAATAAAAAATACTCATCAGGGCACTTCAAACCTTACATAATTTGGCTACCATCTACCTTTCCAGTCTTATTTCATATTCCTTCCTTTCACACTCTCCATTCCAGGGAAACCACCCTATTAGCAGTTCCCCAGGCATGATATTGCATCTTCTGCCTCTATGCCCCTGATGGCGAACCTGACATGCATGTCAGCACTGACACGAGTAGCCATTTTCCATGGCACGTGGCCACATACAGAGTAGTCAATATAGCCAATGAAATTCAGTAACAAAAAAGTCACTAACAGGCAGGTTAGTTAAAGACTTCCCCCTCCCCCTCATTTATCTTAGTTCGCAGCACCCCACACAAATTAGATAATATCAAGACCAAAAAAAGAAACCGACTGACAGGTGAACAAAAAAGTCACTAAGCAGGTAAGTTAAATAATTATTTTTAGTTTATTAAATATAGTTATATATTACAGTTATACATTTTTGATATTTAAACTATAAATATCATGAAATTATGTTTTTTTTTCCTTGAAGGGACACACCACCTGAGTTATGTTCGTTTTTTTTGGTGAATTTTGACATACCAAGCTCAAAAGGTTGCCCATCACTGCTCTATGCCATGGAAGAAGTGGTTCCTCAGGGCCTGTAATGCAGTCCCTCCTCAAATTTCCTTCACAGAATCCTAGCTTCTTTTGAGATACAGTTCAGGTGCTACCTTTCCTGATCCCTCCAGGTATTAATACTTTTGATTTTTTTTCTCCTTTGGAAGTTATTTTGCATTTTTAGTACATATAGTATTCCCTCCCTTTCCCAATAAATGTAAACTCCCCAAGGTCAGACTGTTTTGTTTTTGTCTTTGGATCATCTGTCATTATCCAGAGTAAACGTTTATTGAATCTTTTCTCCCTGCCCCATTCATAATCTTTACCAAGTAAGAGCCTCGGTGGGCTACAACTGGATACAAGAACATAGAATGCTGTGAACTTCTACTTCTTCTCAGGGGCTGGAATGAGTCAGTGGGGATGAGACAATAGAACAGGTTTGGCCTAAGGGTAACTGTGGGAAGGATTTCTCCTCACTACCTCTTCCCCTTCGCTTTCCCCCACATTTACAAGGCACTCTGGGGCAAAAGACCATAAAAATGTCATAATGGGGAATATAACAATAAAAAAAAGCAACCTATCTTGGCTATATCATTCCTAAAGGTTAAGGCACACAACCTCTTTGCTTACATTAACTGGCCTCTCTTAATCACTTGGGTTTTATCTGGAAGTAGGACAATTCAGGGTTTTCTTTCAAAATCAGATCAACTAAAACCCAACCACATGGAGCAGCTCTGGCATGCATGCAGGCAGAGAGGACACGGTCCCACCCTTTTGGCCTCTGAGGAACTCCAGGAACCACAGGCTGGTAAATGTGTGAAACAGACCAGGCTTTGGAAATTGTCTAATCAAGCCGCCCTGTTTTATAGAGGATGAAATTTATGCTCGCAGAGGTCCAGAGACTTGAGCAGCTTTCTAGTCACAGACTGAGGGCAGAGACAGCAACAGAATGATAGCTCACCTACATATGTGCTTGTTAAAAATCTATCTCTGATTCTTCATGACCCCATTTGGGCTTTTCTTAGCAAAGAGATTGGAGTGGTTTGCCATTCCCTTCTCCAGCTCATTTTTAACCAATGAGGAAACAGAGGCAAATAAGGTTAAGTAACTTGCCCCATGTCACACAGCTGGTAAGTGTCTGAGACTGCATTTGAACTCAGGTCTTCCTGACTCCAAGGTGAACAATTTATCTATTGAATGGCCATCCTGCCTGCCTGCCTCTTTTCTCTGTGTGTGTGTCTCTCTCTCCCTTTAAATTTACAAAACATTTCCCTCACAACAACCCTGAGTAGTATATTTCAAATATTCAAGCCTTTTTTTTTTTTTTCAAATAAACTCAACAAGTATTTATTGAGTGCTTACTGTAAGCCAGGCACTACATGAGGATCTCAACCGAAAATTAAGTCTAGGGTTCAGAGGTATCAAAACCCAAGTTCAGTCCAACCAGATTAACATGTAATAAGGAAATCTTTAACGAAATAAATAAAAATACAACATAGCTAATATTAATATCTAGTTTTGTTTTTTAACCCTTACTTTGTTTTAAATAAATCAATTCTAGTAGGAGCATGAATCATGTAACTATGTTAAAATTGAATATTAATAAATGTTTAAAAATAATAAATAAATCAATTCTAAGGCAGACTCCAGGCCTGGAGCTCTATCCACTCTATTACCTAATTGCTCCTTAATATCTAGTTTCCTAATGCAATGTGCTGCCAGGCAGAGATCCATTTCTATTTGAGTTTGACACTGCTGGACTAAGTGACTTTTTTTTTTAAATACTTATCTTCTGTTTTGGTATGAATTCTAAGACAATAGAGTGGCAGGGGCTAGGTAATTGGGGTTAAGTGGCTTGCCTAAGGTCACACTCTAGGAAATGTCTGAGGTCACATTTGAACCCCGGTCCTCCCGTTTCCAGGCCTGTTGCTCTATCCCACTGTTCTACCTTGCTGCCCCTGGCCTAGGGATCTTGATGGTTCCTTCCAAATATCATGAATTATGAACTTCCTTGGGTAAGTCATTTTCCTTTTCTGGGCCTCCTTTTAGTCTGAACTTCCTTCAAGTATCAGTTAAAATTTCACCCTCTTTTGCTCCTTTCCAGTGTTAGCATCTCCTCGGTAGATTCTCTCTAATTTATCCTAAGTTTTGTGTTAGCTTGCTAGATCGGGAGCTCCCTGAGGGCGGGGGCTGGCTTTTCTTAGTAAGTTCGGCGCTTAGACCGGAGCCTGGCATACAGCCAGCGTTCAATTGAGGCCAACCGACTGGGCTGTGGCCTTCTAGTATCTTCGAGGAGGCGTCGATGAGGTAGGGGGGAGGGTGGCCCGGCTGACAGGTTGCGGGGCACGGGGTTGGGAGCCCCCGGGCCCAGCGCGGATACTCACCTGTCGGACACCTGCTCCTGGGTGAGCTTCTTGTCGCTCTGCAGCAAGATGGACACATAGTGGCGGATCATGCCTACGAAGAAGGTGATGAACACGATGGGCAGGACCACCCAGAGGCGGATATTGGAGTCCAGCAGCAACTCGGGCTCGGCCATCGTGGCCGGCAGGGATGACCACCGGGAGGGGGGTCTCTGACGGCTTCACAGCCTTCTTCCCTCCCCCCGCCCCGCCCCGCCCCGCAACGTCCCAAAAGGAGAGCGGCAGCGACCACAGCTCGGGCCTCCCTCACCACCCACCAGGCTTCTTCAGACCGCTCCCCCGCCCTCCCCAGCGAGTCCTAAGAGCAGCGTCCGGCCCGCAGTGGAGGCGCCCGCCGATGACGTCACGGAGCCCCGGACAGACTCGCCCCTTCCGGTGACGGCGTCCTGTGGGGTGTATTGGGCGGGAAAGTCGAGCCGGGCTAGCAGCGGGAGCTTGTCGGGTGAGTGAGTGGGGGCTCCCGCGTGTCCCGTGGCCTCGGGCTTTCGCTGACGGCCCCCGGGGGAGGCGGCGGCGACGACAGAGGTAGCGGCAGACAGCTGCAGGAGAGGGAGAGAGAGCCCCCGCCCTGGCCTGGTGTGAACCCGGACCGCTGGGGGGAGGGGCAGCTGGAACAGTCATTCGATTCCCTCCAATCCCACCCCTGGGGTGCCTTTCCCCTGCTACCGCGACGCCTTGGAGGCTGGCCGGCATCGGAGCACCTGGGTTCGAATTCGGCCCTGGTTTCTCGAAGGATTCAGCCCTCTCACCTCCTTCAGCTGTTATTTGCCCCTTCCCACCCCCTCATTAATAATATTTATGTAACCGCGATCTAAGCCGCATTCTGTGCCAAACGCTATATCTTCGCCACAATCCTAGGGCCAGATGGCTGCTATTATTCCCTTTTTACAGATGAAAAAACTAAGGCTCAGAGGAGCTAAGGGATTAACTCCAAGGTGACAGCTATTAAGTGTCTGAGGCAGAATTTGAACTCGGATCTTCCAGACTCCAGGCGATACACTTTCTGCTGTGCCACCTAGCTGCCTCTGTATCAATTTTGTATGTAACATCTCTGGACTCCAGATTAGTGTATCAGTAATCACTTTTTAGAAAAATCAATTTCACATACTTGCCTTTTACTTAATGAAACATTATGTGCTAAATGCTGGGAATATTAATGGAAAAGTAATGCAGTTATATAACATGGTACTTAAATAGGTACATGGCTTAAAACTACTAAGTCTTAGACCCAAATATACATGAATATACACCTATATTGTCCCCATATATTCATAATTTAAGTTTTGAGAACTGAGACTGTGTAGCTTTCTCAGTATTCCTTGTAGCCCATATGGATCTCAAAAATCCTAGAAACTATGAGTATATATGTGCGTATATTCTCTCCCTCTGTCTCTGTCTCTCTTCCTCTCCCCCTCTCCCCCTCTCCCTCCTCCTCCCCCCTTTTTTCTCCCTCCCTCTCTCACTTCCCTCTTCCTTCCTCCGTTTTGGCCTCAAGGGAATACAAAGAAAGATACTTGGTCTCAGTTCCCATGAATACCTTAATAAGTATTAATTGACAGCCAACTTAAAGCAAGAATATGATATGCCAAATAGATGAAAAGTAACAAATACTAAGAGAAATGTCATATATCACTTTTGTTTGAGGGTAGTGCCTGACCCATGTAAAATCTGAACCACATAAGTTAGGTAATACTGCTGGAAGTCTTCATTATTATTTTTTAATGTCATTTCCCCCAATTGCATGTAAACCAAAGTTCTCTCCCTCCTTCATTCCCCACTCCTCTCCAAAATGGTAAGCAATCTGATATAGATTTTATATGTTCATGCAGTCATGTAAAACATTTTTTCATATTATTCATTTTTGCAGAAGAGATTTCAAACAGAAAAGAAAGTGAAATATAATATGTTTTGGTCTACATTCAGACTCCACAGTTCTTTCTCTGGAGGCAGATGGCATTTTTCGGCACAAATCTGGGATTGCCTTGGTTCATTGTATAGCTAAGAATATGTCATTTATAGTTCATCAAAAAAATCACTATTACTGTGTACAATATTCTTCTGGTCATTGTTCATAGTAACAGCAATGTTGTACAATGATCAACTGTGAAAGACTTAGCTACTCTTGGTAATACAATGATCCAGGACAGTTCTAAAGGACTTATGACTAAGAATGCTATCCACCTCCAGAGAAAGAACTGTTGGAGTCAAAATGAAGATCAAAGCATACTATTTTCCACATTAGTTTCTGTTTTTATTTTGGAGTTTTGGTTTTATATGAGTATCCTCTTACAATAGTGACTTAGTAAGTTTTGCATGTATAACCCAGATCAAATTGCTTATCATCCCTGAGAGAAGGGAGAGAGGAGACAATTTGCATCTTGCAATTTCAGAAAACTTATGTGGAAAATTGCTATTACATCTAATTGGGAAAACAAAATATTAAAAAAAAACCCAAAACAATATTCTTCTGGTTCTGCTTACTTCACTTTGCATCAGTTCATGTAAGTCCTTTCTGAAAGTCTATATCATTAAAAAAAAAAAAAAAGAGCCTAGAAATGACTGCTCAATATAGAGAAAGGAAATTTCAGACATCATTCACCAGGACACTGTTATGATAGGAAGAGCTCTGGATTTAGAATACATTGGGTTCAGTTTCTTTCATTGTTTTGTGACCTTGGACAAGTCATTGCAATTTATGAACCTTAGTTTCCTCATCTTTAAAATGAAGGGGATCAATTGATAACACCTTCCTTGATTTTCCTTGAACACAATATTACATCTTCCAGCTTCAGGCATTTTTACTGCCCATCCTCATACCTAGAATTTTCTCTTTCTTTATCTCCAATTCCTGACTTCCTTCAGTCTCACCTTGTGCAGGAAGCCTTTTCTAGTCCTTAACTTTAGTGCCTTCTCTTTAAAATTATGTCCATTTTATCGTATATCTATCTTATTTGTACATAGTTGTTTGCATATTGTCTTCTCTTTAGGTTGTTTCTTTAGACTAGGGCCTGGTTTTTTTTGGGGGGGGGGATTGTTCTTTGTATTGTGCACTTAGCACAGAATTTGGAATATTGGAAAGGGAACTGGAGAAGACTTCTTGTTTTTTTATTCTATATTCTTGCTCTGAATTTCTCCCTGTGAGAAAGTTTTATTTCTACAGCAACAAAACATTTTTCAAGAATCTTTAGTCACTTACCCCAATTACCTAACCCTTACCACTCTTTTGCCCAGGATCTGATACTTAGTATCGATTTTTAGTCAGAAGGAAGAGGTTAAAGAAAGAAATCTTTAGTATGTAGCACATTGCCAAGTGTGTATTAGATGATATTCTAAGATGCCAAGATTCCTTGAATGTTGTTACTTAAAATAAAGGACCCCAGGAAGAGAGGCATGTAGATAATTATGGGAGAGACTTAAAAATAGAGAAATATTAATTGTTCAGGGAGTTGCAATTAGCTTTCCTGGATTTAAATAGGTTTATTGTAAAGACTAGAACCCTTTTGGCTCTGTTAAAGTTTTCCTTTGAGATCCAACTTTGTTTAGAAATTCAAAACCTATTTGAATGGTAACATTCTTTCTGACATTATTATAGGAAATAATTTTGGCTGTAGAAGATATCCACAATGTTTGGGAAAAGAAGACTGTCAAGACCTGAAGACAGAAAGAGCCTGACAGAAGATTGCTCTAGTATGTGAATAGTCATTCATTTAATTCAGCTGGTATTTGGAATGAGTTGTCACTGGTAGTGATCAGGCAGAAACTGATTGCCTGGTTTTTGGGGATGTTACATAGAGAGTTTATGTATTAGAATAGGGATTTCCATTAAATATTTCTAATGAAACTTCTGATTCTATTATTCCATTTATTAAGCAACTCTTTTTCAAAAGCCCTACATTTTGTGTTGAAAGGGACACACAAATATATTATGCACAGTCCCTGACCTGTAGTCAGGTGATAAGATTTTTTTTTTTTATGTTAGCAAGATGATTGATTTACTTAAAACTGTTGGGTAATAATAGCAAGCATTAAGTTAGAAAACAATGGCTTTCATTCAGTGTATATATTCCCTAAAAAAAAGGAACTCTAGTCTATTGATTGTCCAGTTTTATAATTGTGGAGCTTATCATCTTATCTGGTTTTGGGATTTTGCTTCTAACTCTTGAGCCAATATATTGGTTGGAAATATGTTTTGGATTTCCTTTTGTCTAACTGCAGCAGCAAAATGTAAAATTCCAAATGTAAAAAACTGAGAAAATGAACTTTTTGATTTTGGCAACCTAATAATGCTTTATTAAAGGTATTGTAAAGCTTATGGGTTTTTTTTCCTAACTGATAAAAATGTTTAAGTCTAGTATATGTGCTGCCAAAGTGAGCACAAAATATTTACATTTAAATGGTAATAATTTAGTAGTCTGACTGAAAGTAAATGAGCCATTTAGGTAATGTCGTCTGATAGCCCTAAAGGTTAAGAAGCCTCATTATTAACTTTCTTGGGAGGAGACCACGGTTTAGGGCAGTGATGGGCAAACTATGGCCCCCTGAAATGTTCAATCTGGCCATGCTACATTATTCCTAATCTGAAGAATACAACGAGTAGGATACAATACAATGAAACTTTGAAAGAGTTGCCTTAGAAACAGACTGACAGATGAGCATTTCCTTTACTTTGGCCCCTTCTTTAAAAAGTTTGCCCATCACTGGTTTAGGGGATATGCGATAAATTAATTTAGTCTCTTAATTTTCATGTCCCTATTTATTTGCATCAAAAGGGAGAGGATGGATGGATCTGTTGACCATGGCAACATATTGTTTTAAGTTTTACTTAGGGGAAGAAGAGGAGATAGAGAGAAAAGAGGGACATAGAAAAGGAAGATCAACAGAGAGACAGATTGTTACTTCTAATTCTTACTGTTTATTCAGTATGTCTTGAATTCTGTTTGAAGTCGTGTCTGAGTTCCGTATACAAGAAAAACAGAAGTCTTCTTATATTTATCCTTAGACATTGAAGCTAGGTAGAAAATTTCATTTGTCATATCTTCACTTCAAATTTTACACAATTGTAGTTCCTCAGGTAAAAATCAACAAATAGAAACATTGATATAATTTTTCTTTTTAAGCGGTGATTAACCACTTTTGTATCTGGTATTTTTTACTGTATGACCTCTTGTTTTGGGAGGACACATCAAGTTTCCTGTTTTGTTTACATTCAACATCTGTTGCTCTGTTCATGAAATCTGAGATGTTTCTTTTTTCTTGAAGCTAAGAAGAATGAAATGAGTAAAAAGCCAAGGAAATTGCTCCCTCAGGATGAAGTAGTAGAGAATGATAGTGCTTTTGTAAAGCTTCTCAAGACAGCTGGAGTTACTCTTAAAACTGGGGAAAGACAGAATCAACTAGGTAATATTCTTATCTTTATCCTAGGCTTTGCTATTGTATATGTGTGTGTAGGGTGGGATTAAGCTATGTACTTTTGAAATTTAATGTCATTGAGATTACAAAAGGTTGGAAAGAAGTGGGAGAAAGTAGAGAAAATGCTATCAGCCAGGGACCAGTAGAGAATTGTTTTCCAAAAGATGATCTCTAGATCTTTAAAAGAAATTCTTTAAATTTTCCCTTTTTTATAAACTTGAGAAATATCAAGAAACATAGACTTTTTTTTAATATTTGTTAAGTTCATAATAGGAAAACTTGATTCAGGCCAGAAACATGGAACCTGATGAAAATTAATGGCATTGGGAAGGGTTATAGGACTTGAAAAAATAATCAGCATTAAAGACAATCTGCTTAAATTTTAATTTGATGATTGCTTCTGACACCAACTTTTTATTTTTTTATTCTGTAGCTGTGGATCAAGCAATTTTCCAAAAGAAGCTCTCTCAGGCCTTGAGGAAACACCCATCTTATCCCAAAGTATGGATTTCTTGCCCTTTGACTTTTTTATTTTTGCCAGTAGTCCTTTATATTGAAACATTGACAGGCTTGAATAAGACCATTGCAGAGTTGAGATAGATTGGAATGATATTTTTCCACTAATAAGAAAACAAAATCAGGTATTCTTAGTCTTTCTTGTATAATGGACTCTTTTGGCAATCTAATTATATCTTTGGACCCCTTCTCAGAGTAATTTTTTAAATGCATAAAATAACATGCAAAGGAATCCAATTACATTGAAATACAGTTATCAAAAGAAAATTTTAAACCATTTTTATAGATCCCCAAGTTAAGCCCCCCTGCTCTAAATCAAACATTTTACTCCTTTTCCTGAAGGCAGTGGAAGAATTTATTAGTGGCCTGGAGTTATACATAGAAGATCGAGACTGTTTTCGGAATTGCCTTTTGTCTTGTGAACGACTACAAGAAGAGGAGACAAGGTATGGAAAGAAAAGTGTATCTAGTAGAGTCGAGGTATGATTTGGGTACAGTATCTCTCTGGAGTAGAAGAAGGAATCTAGTAATTTCCTAAAATTTTATCATGAGTCACATCACATCTCCTTCCCCCTCCCCCCCACCATCCCCGCCCCAGAGCTTCATCCTGAATTATATCTCCCTTCTCCCATAGTTCAGCTTCTAAGTTATGACTGTGAAGATTCAGAGCCAAAGGTTTTATCTAGAATTATTTCACCAAGCCAGGGTACCACCTATGTTTTAACACATTATATCAACTATTTTCTTGTTTAAGAGCTGTCTTTTCATTGCTCATCCTTTACAGTGAAGTTTGTATCTCTTTTACAGCCTGGCTACTCCTTACTATAAGAGCCTCATTAAACTATTGCTGGGGATTGACAATTTACAGGTAAGCTTTTGACTTTTCCCCAAACAAAAATTTTAAAAATGCCATAATTCATGTCAGTTCAGTGTAAGTGATTCAAGTACTGTTGAGATGAATGTAATGGTGATCTTAGCATTTTCTATGACCTTGTACAGAATGGAAGGGCAGAATGGAAAACAAATTTGGAGATGGCTAATAACATTTGTAGTCCGTCAGCAGTACAGAAACAATTGAATTTCCGTCCCAGTTAGCACTTCTCCACAAACCATTCTCTTCTCCCTACTAGTCTTGTAATATCCCTAAGCATCAGTTGAACTTGTCTTTAAAAATTGATTTGCCATGTCCCTTAGCACAATTTATGGCTCTGCTGCTGCTTACCTGAATCTAATTTCTGGATCTCACAACTCAGTTGGTTCCATTTCATCCAGTAGCCTCCTGTGTTCTTTCTTAAATTCCCTTTTTCCTGATTTCTCTTACCTCTCTGCCCTGTAGATTCTCACTCGTGCATCTCTGCCAAATACACACTTGCAACTCTCCTCAGATTTGATTTTGTCTCCTTCCTTTCCCCTTAAATTCTTTTGTTTCATTAGATGTCTTGAGTATGATTCAGTCAACTTAATTTTTCAAAAGAAAATCTCAAGAGCTGGAAGGTCCTCAGAGGCCATATTTGAACATGAATATACTTATAACATACCCAACAAGACATCATCTGCTCTTTTCTTCAATACCTCTAGTGAAGTGGAATCTCATTAGTTCTGAAGGTGGTCCTTCCTACTTAGAGTGTCAGTTGTTAGGAAGCTTTTCTTTATAGCATACTTAAATCTACACTTTGTTTTTTCTATTCATTGTTTCTAGTTCTACCCTCAAGCCAACCAGGACAAGGCTAATAATTCCTTTTCTAAAAACTTCTTATTATTACTTGATGACTGTTTTAAATATTCCTTTTAATGAATTGGCAATTATCACTAATACTACTAAATAATCATTTTCCTTTGCTAGTCTTTAGGACAAGTTATAGGCTATCACAGTTTTTGTTTTAAGTTAGATATCTTTCTTATAAGCTGAGATATGTAGTAAGAGTTTTTCTGATGGTTTAACATAGGCTTTCCTAGGCTTGTTGGGTCACTACAGGTTCTCTCAATGTTTTGAATTAGGATAACTTCTTACCTTTTTTTTTTTTTTTAACAGCCTCCCATTATCAGAATCTTATTTGAAAAGTTGCCAGAGTTTCTTTATGAGAGGTAAGTAGCATATGTACAGAGACCCAGTGTGCCCTGGAAAGGAATGTCTTAGGAAGCTTTCTTTGAAATGACCTCAACTTTTCTGAAAATCATATTCAATTGAAAAAAAAGTTCTACATAACATTAGGATTCGCTATTTATAAAAATATGGCTAAAAACCCTTGTGTTTCCCCTGTTCTGACATTTCAGTGTTAATAATGATGGACTCAGTATGCCTCGACTCATTATCAATCAGTTGAAATGGCTTGATAGGATTATTGATGGCAAGGTAGGTTTTGTGCTCATTTTTATTTATTGTCTAACTGTTTAAGGATAGACTTTCTAAAATTAAAAATTTCCCCCAATTAATAAACATTATTTTCCCTCTTTTTCCAATCTCTTCTCAACATGGCAGGAAAATCAAAATTCTTGTAACTATACAGATTCCTATATTAGCCATGTCCAAAAACTTTGTCATTTGTAGCTATTGTTTTTTCCCTTTAGGTACATATTTTTCATTAATTCCTTCTTCATGTATTCTAGTTTATTGAGAAATGATTGTTGAGACTTATGTTGGTGGTTAACCTTTTACAATTTATCCAAAAGAATTTTTATCAGAATACAGTGATTAGATTTTATTATCTAAGGGATAGAAGTTTAAAAAGCAATTGATTATTTAAAATTTTTACTATACACTTGAATTAACCCTGAACATATAATAAAATACAAATAATAGCAAAAAATGGTATGACAACCTACAGTTCTTTTCCTATTTCCTCATATACTTCAGGTTTATCAGTTTTAATAGCAAGAAAATAGATTACCTTCTTTTTACTTGTTATATTTTCCATTACAAATAGATAATTTTTAAATGCTTTTATGAGGTACATATAAGCCTACTCAATTGTGATAGTATAATTGTTTTTATATTTTGTGTGTGTTTATTGATCTGTATAAGTTATTTTCCTCATCCCTCACCCCCAACTGAATGTAAGTTCCTTGAGAACAAGGACTATCTTGTTTTTCTCTTTGTATTTCCCAGAAGTCTGGTATATGGTAAACTTAAAGATATATTGAATGAATTAGTAATTGGAGACCTGTCCTTGAACATTGGGGTAGAGCATAGCCTTGGCCTGGAGTTTAGGACTAGGTAGAGGTGATGCAAAAAGCCTAGATAATGTCTTGCGATGGAGTAATTTAACTCAGTTTGATAGGTACGTACCCTACAGGTTGTTCATGTTTCATCATTTGGGGCTAAAAGAGAGGGTCATCCTTCTGTGAGTTGTGATGCAGGTTCACCTATGGCTGAGTGGAATGTGGTCTTAAGGTCGAGGTTGGGTAAAAGTTATCACAGGCTGGTTGTCTGAGTTGTGGCACTGTTGCCTAGTGATCCAAGACTGCTGGGAACTTGTCTTGGATATTTGAGACTAGTGGCTTTGTTTACCAATCATACCAGATATGGTGAAGTTATGGCTGAGTCCTTTAAGTAAGGGTCAGAGCCAGAGGAAAGGTCTATCCTTTTGTTTGAGCCAAGCAGAAGTATAGTCCCCAGAAGTCTGAATATGGTGATGTTTAATAACCCAGTTCTATAAATGGCAGGTCCATAATGTTTAGGCCCATTGGAGGTTTTGCTTTTGGCAGTGGGATCCAGTAAAACTCCAGGCCAGTGTTCAAGTTTCACTGAAAATTATATCCTGCTAGCCCATGCCTAATAAATATGTAGACTGAGGAGGTAGGATAGGAGCAACATCTTGGTGGTTAGGTCCTTCCGGAGAATTCTTGCCTGGTGGTCCAGGAAGAAGGGGAGTATGACATGAACTTCAAGCAAAAATGGAAAAGTCAGGATGAAAATATATACTTTTGGATAAGACAGTTGCATATGTGAGAGCCAGTGATATGTGAAGGATTATACTAGATACTAAGGACACTACAAAATAAATAAGACATTGTCTTTGTCCATAGGGATCTTATAGTCTAGTCCTAGAGATAAGACATGGACAGAAATAACTAATCCAAAGCAGAATGTCAGAATGTGAAAAATGCCCCCAAAGAAGTTTAAACAGACAGGATTGGGGGTGTTTCTGAAGATAGAGATGGCTCTTCCAACTAAGGGGACCAAGGAAGGAGTTTGTAGAGGAGGTGACATTTGAGCCAATTCATTTCTTTCTTTCTCCTAGTCATCTCAGCCATCTCGATCCCTCCCCTACAGCCTTTAAGTATGGATAGAACTTTACTCAAAACTTTGCCTAGTTACATTCAGGAACAGACTTTGGGATTAAGTCTCTGTAATAAGGAGCAAAATTTCAATTTGATGCCTTGTCTCACAGATAGGAATGGAAAGCCTTTCTCTGTTCATAAGGTTGACTTTCTTCATAATTTGGTGTTTCTTTAACTTCTAGGACCTTACAACTAAGATTATGCAGTTGATCAGTATTGCACCAGTGACCTTGCAGCATGACCTCATAACCAGTTTGCCTGAGATAATTGGAGATGCCCAACATGGTGACGTAGCTGGAGAGCTGAGGTACTGAAATAGTATTAGAGAATTCCTTCAACAGAATCTTGTCCTAGAAATGGGTTTTGCTATTTTGGCCTAAACGATAGTGTTATCCTTCCTTTCTTAAGATGTTGTTCTCTTTTTCATTTCACAGTCTTAACTAGGGATCACTAAGCATTAGAGCCACTTAAGAATTAGAATGTCTAGACTCAATAAGATTGGTTTAAATAGCCTAGACCCACTGTTAAATTCAGCCAATAAATTGACTTTTGCTACTGTGCTGACATCTCCCATCATATCATAAGCCAGTAGTAGGAATCTCCTGAGTGCCAGGAGAAGAGTTAGTAATACCTGTGGGCTTTGGTGTAGTCAACAGAAATAAAAGGAAGAAAGTAAGGAAACAAAGGAGGAGAAGAGAGGAAGAATGAAGAAGAAAATACAAAGAGAAGAGGAAAAAGTTCACGAAGAAAATTTCACTACTGTAAGAAATAAAATTAGGACTATAGTCCTTATTTTTCCCTAGAGTTTTATTAGTCTTTACTTGGATAGGTAGAGGCAGAGAGTTAGAGAGAAAAGCCTTTTAGCCATGTGGGTACTCTCCTCGTGGCTCCCTCAGCCACCTTCTTTTCACCACACGATCCTGAGAGAATAGAGAGAGCCCACTTCCTAGAACTCCCTCTTTTATTCCTTCTCTATTCCAGACCAATAACCTGATCCTTTCTGGGTCAAGTGCCTAGGTCACTGTCTCATGGACCAAGCTCACTGATGTGACGTAGCTCTAGCAGTCTAGCAGGACACAGGTAGGGCCTCAAAGGTGATCCTGGGAGGGTGTTCCCCTCATACACTACCTAGCTGCCAGGCCCATATGTAAGGCAGATTAATGGCAGAGACCAATTCAAAGATGGTACAGATGCCTGTGGGAGGAACACTGATACTCGATTGCCAGCTCTAGGTGTTCAATTTCTCCTACATATGCTGGAAACAGGGAGATGTATATTAGAGTAGTGCAATATTTAGCTCTAATTATTACTTTTATGTATCAAATATGGCCAGGAGGGTTATGTTGGAATTAACTTTGACTGAACTCAAATTTCCCTGTTCTGCATTATATGAGAAAAGTTCATTAACATGGCATTTGGAAAAGTACAGGCATCCCTTCTCCAATAAGAGGGTTTGGGGCATGGTGCCCCCATGATCTGGAAAGATTCATGTAAAATTTTTTGGCTCTCCCATCATACCAGAAAAGAAGTCTGAATTTTGTCTTTTTCTTTGATGGGGTAAAATTTATAATACCTTACTGTAAAATTTGGATTAAGTATTTGGTCAATATGTTGATATTATACAATACTCTACATATATTTTATGCATTTCTAAGTTTCCTAAATTTTATCTTCTGCTGTTTTTTGCATGTAGCCAGCATTTTCTGCAAAATTTCCCAAAAATTCTAATTTTTTTATGTAACCTTTTATATACTGAAACCATGATGGGGAAAGTCACATTTTGGAAGGAATGTCTATATTTTTAAACTCTAGTGATGAAAAAAAAGCTCCCTGGAAAAGTTAGCTTTTCATCAGTATGTGGTCAACTATCCATTTGTGTCTACTTTAAAGTCCTTTTACATGGTAAAAGTGAGAAACCCATATTTTCACACAAGGCACATTTTTCAGCTAGGCTGAGGCCAAGGACCCATTGCAAATGCAAGCCCGAGTCTTCTGCCATCCTAGATGACTAATTTATCTCTTCTCACTGAGGAGGGCAAGTCTTTGTCATCATCTAGACCAGTGATGGCAAACCTGTGGCATGGGTGCCGAAGATGGCATGCAGAGCACTCTCTGTGGGCACACAGCCGCCCTCCCCTCCCCGGAGTTCGAGTTCGTTACTAGAAAAGCAGAGGGGCTTGGGTGAAGCTGCTCCCCTCCCCCTCTCCACCTTGCCTGATGGCATTTTTTTCACATGACCCGCCCCTCTGCCCAACAGCCCAATGGTAGCACTTTCTCTTTCTCCTGTATGGGGTAAAGGGAGGTGGGGCAGGACACGGCACACAGTCTGGGGAGGGGCAGGCACAACACTTAGTTTGGGGGTGAGGTGGGGTGGGGCTTGGCACTCCGTCTCTAAAAGGTTATCCATCACTTCTAGACCATTTAGTCCCGGAATATTAAGGGAAAAGATTGGACATGGGGGACTAAAGTTACTCTGTCATACTTCTTTTTCAGTAACTTGTCAAATCATCCAGAACTTAAATGCTATAGCTTTATTTATATTTAAGTTCTTAAAATGTAAGAGTTCTTTACTTCTATATAGAGAAATGATAGGCTCAAAGTTCATATCAGTGCATATATTTTTCTTTGCTTTGGACATGGACTGTGTGGGCATATGTTTTCCGTGACTATACATGGCTTGTAACAGGTTGTTTTTTTCTCAGTGGGGAGGGGAGGCAGCAGGTGGAGGGGTAGGAGGGAGATAATTCAGATCTAATAATAAAATAAAAATGAATTTTTAAAAAAGATGTTGCCGGCCTACTGTCAGTGCTACAAACATGTTTTGACTTGCTTTTCCAATGTTGTACATAGATTTGAAGCTGGCAGGAGCCTCAGGGTCCATTGAGGCCATTGACAGTCCAAACCTATCCTTGGACTGATGAGGAAATAGAGTGGGGTTAACCCTGGTAGGTTTAAGAGACCTGCCTAAATCTTCGAGAGCAGCAAGGAGCTGAGATGGGATTATAGAGCTCTGTCTTCTTGCTTTTTTCCATGGTGCCAAGCCAACTGCACCTATGGACCTTTATGAGCTTGACTGTTTGGGCTTAAGGCCTAGCCTGCCTACAGATTAAACCAAAGGGCTCAGCCTAATTAATGTGTCCTTTGAACATGCTAACCAGATTTTTAAAAAGTCGTAGTGGATTTATAGTGAAGGAAAAGCAAACTATGTCCTCAAGGGACAATTCTCTTAAACTAAACAGACTTATTCCTTTGTCTTTTTTTTAAACTCCATTTATAATGCTCCCATTCTTTCAGTTTGTGGCTCAAAAAATTCCATGCTCTTAGATTGATAGGGCTGATAAATGCGAGACAGATGGGAACAGATGGATAACAGAATGCTGCTGTAGAGTTTGAGGTGGGGAAAAAGGCCTTTTGGATGTCATTTCTTGATGTGAGATTATTTTGATAGAAAAAGTGTCCAATCCTAGATATATTCTTCAAGATTACATATATATACCTATTGCCTTATATGAACCTGAATTTTCCTAAACTGAGGATTATCCTTTGTGATAATGCCTCCCTACCTGACCCCAGCCTTGACTCAAATCGCCTGTTTGTGGAGTCTCCTGCTGTACTGAGGATTTTTCAAATCTCTGGGATGTTCCCCTTACCCCCACCCTCCACAAACCCTACAATTCCTTAGGATTATTTCTGTGTTCTTATGACTATGTTTTTTTTTTATTATTATTTTTTATTATTTTTTTTAATTTTTTTTAAACCCTTAACTTCTGTGTATTGACTTATAGGTGGAAGATTGGTAAGGGTAGGCAATGGGGGTCAAGTGACTTGCCCAGGGTCACACAGCTGGGAAGTGTCTGAGGCCGCTTATGACTATGTTTTAAAGAGCAAGAAGTCTTTAGCAGGCCTAGAGGTTCATGGAAAGTCTGAAATGTGCTGCTCCTGCATTTGTCTCCCTGGAGAATGGTAGGACTTGGCTTTGGGGAATGTGAGGAAAGGGAGCTCTATAGCCACCCACCAACAGTATAGGACTTGAACCAACTCCCTGGGGAAAATCATGATAACTTTGGAGTAAAGGGAATCTGGATTCTAGGAAGGCTTCCCCATTAAACTAAACTGATTAAACTTTGGATTCTAAAGAGAGGAGGATTTTCCAGAGTTTGTTGCTATTCGATCCTATCCAGTTCTTCATTTGGGGTTTTCTTGGCAGGGATACAGGAGTGGTTTGCCATTTCTTTTTCCAGCTCATTTTTCAGATTAAGAAACTGAGGCAGAGTTAACTGACTTGCCCAGGGCCACCCAGCTAATAAGTATCTGAGGCTGTATTTGAATTCAAGTCTCCCTACGTTGAGACCCAGCTCTCTATCCACTGTGCCACCTCGCTGCCCCTATCCTAAGTTTGCGTTCATTTAATTCTCTCTTATTTCTTACATAATTGCTCCTTCTTTTACACAGTGACCTTCTGATGCAGAATACACCGCTGACAGTCCCAATCCTGGATGTGCTTTCTAGCCTCCGTCTTGATCCAAAACTTCTGTCTAAGGTAGTAAAGGAGGGAGAGAGACAGACCCAGATGGTTTCAAGTAACAAATGCCTTTTAAGAAAATCATTGAAGTGGAAATTGCATTTTGAAAGAACATTAATTATCTTGTTAATTTTTTTTAGGCCAGATAAGACAAATAGGAACTTTATTATTTTAGAGTTAAGCTGTAAATTAAGCTGCAGCACACTAATGGTCCATTTTGTTAGATACTCAGATTAAAACCAAGAGGTGTTTTTTTGTTCTTGCTGTTGCTGATGGAAATGTACTAAATTAAATGGTCTAAATCCCTGAAGTTTATGTAATCCCCTTTCTCCTAACTATGGAAAATTCCAGCTCTAAAATCTGAGAAGATAATCATAGCATTCTGTGTATCATATGTCTTTAGTAATTATCTTTTTAACATTCAGTTTCTTTAAGCTGAGATCTTGATTTTAGGTCTCTTAGGTCTTCACCTAAGCCCTGGAACTCCTGAATGTTTACTGAACATCAACTGCAAACAACATTCGATTGTTTGAACTGTTTTCTGTTGCATGTAGGTACTTGGAAGGACTGGACTTTACCAGCTAAAAACTAGCTGGGATATTTTATTATACACTGTTAATGCTTTTGAATCAATGCCAACAATCAAGCATTATATACAATGGTCAAAAAAAAAAATCCAACACAAACCTAAAACAGAGGTCCTTAATGGTTTGGATTTTTAAAAACATTTTTCCATGGTTACTTGATTCATTTCCTCTCCTTCCCCTTATCCTCCCCCTCTCACAAAGCCAACAAGCAATTCCAGTGGGAGATACAAATGTTATCACTTGAAACCTATTTCCATATTATTTATTTTTGCAATAAAGCAATCTTTTGAAACCAAAAAAAACCCCCAACATTCAGTTTCTTTGAGATTTCAGTTAATGTCAGGTGTTTTCCTCCCCTTTTTACTTATGGGGAAAACAAGGCATAGAGAAACTTTTTTTCTATTTTTTTAAGATTGAGAGGTCTGAGTATTGAACTTGGGAAACTGAGGTAATCTTTTTTGCTTTCCATTTTAGGTACGTCACTTAGTAATGGCTAAACTGTCAGCTGTGACACTGGAAAATCTACCTGTGATCGTCAAGTTCATTCTTCATGCAGTCACAGTCACAGATGCATTAGAGGTACTTTGGTATTATATACTTACCAGCTATTTAGGATGGTGCTAAACACCACAACATACATAGATTCAGGCTTCACCTTTAGGGAGAGTCTCTTCTTAAGTGGAAGAGAAACTTAAAAACATAAAGTACTTTTCACTTATATTCAAAAGAACCAGAAAAAAATGCCTGCCTTTTCATGAATTAGGGTTGTTGTTTTTTCCCTATTTCCAGAATAACTGATTAATAAGTCAGGGTAGCACCTTGGAATACAGACTGGCACTACTAGTCATATTTCTTATAACATCTTATTTACTCTTTTCTTATAGAATCTTAGACACTTAGCATTTTGAAGGTTGTGACACCTCATTATTATCAATCTTTTATATCAAAGAAATTGGTATTTCATTTACTTATAATTCTAATTTATAATCCCCAAATTATGTATAAGTAATATATAAATAAATAATAAATATATGTAACCCCCCCCCCCCCAAATAATTTATAATCCCCAAACTTAAAGGAAGTCAAAATCATTTTAGTGACTTGAGCTTATCCATCGTAATTGATCAGTATACATTGGGGAAATCCTTTGCTTTCTGCAGGTGATTTCTGAGCTTCGGAAAAAGTTGGATCTGGATTACTGTATTTTGCCCCCTCAGCTGCAAACATCCCAAAGCAAATTGAAAAATAAAGGTCAAGTGAGGTATAGTAGTCCTTGATACCTCTTGTTCCTGTTCTCTTTGGTTATCCACCCAATAAACAAAGCTTCTCTTTTGATCATAAGAGCAGTCGCTGTTCTAAGTAATATTTGAAAGGCAGAGCATTTAGCTGGGCAGTTAGCTTCTGGTTCATGACATAAAAGAACATGGTTTTTTCTCCTCTTATAGTTCTGGAAATCAAGAAAATAGTAATCAGGACTGTGTTTCTCTCCTCTTCGATGTGATAAAGTCAGCTGTTCGATATGAGAGAGCCATTTCAGAAGCATGGATTAAGGTAATTGCCCGCTCCTCTAATGAGACCTTTGTGGTTTGTGAGGCCATGCCACTACATAGACTAGTAGAGTCATGGATGAGACCCCCCCCAAAGAGGCAAGTGAGTGTTTGGGTTCTGCTGCCACAGATTCTCTGCTCATCTTAGTCAGCCATTCTGCAGGAAGTAGTGCTGGATGAAAGGATATATGGGTAAGACCTGAATAAACTGATCTTTTGTTTATTCTAAGGCTAGTGGTTTTATTAATTTATCGGAAGCGTACCGGAGAAATTAACTTCTTATTGATTGACAATTATTAAAACACATTAAAAAAACATTAAAGTGTTTTTCCACCTTTCAAATATTTCTATAGACCAAGTGTAGACTGGAAGTTGATAATAAGATGAAGAAAGTATAATCTGTAAATGGCATTGACTTTATAAATGTTTTGAAAAAAGTGGTAAGATTTGGAAATATTTTTCTATAGTCCTAAGAAAAAAGGTTTTATAATAGGAAATACAACTAAAAGTTTTAATGAGTTTTGGTTGGAAAAGTGAATGGAAAGAGAAGGCTATCTTCATTGTGCTGAGTTTCAGTATTATTATCAGCAAATATTTATTTGAGTATCTACTGAGTGCTGGACACTAGGCTAGGACACTATAATGTTAGATCTAGGCATACTAAATAGTCTAAAACTTCAATCTTGCCCTAAGGGGACTTAGAATAGTTCACAGTAGTGGTGACTCACATTGAATCACCCCTTTAAGATTTACAAAGCATTTTACTCACAGTTATACTATGAGGTGGATTGTGAATCATTATCACCATTATATAGATATGGCAACTGGAATAGTGACTTACCTAGGGTCCTTCCACTAGGAAGGGTTGCAGCCTTGATTTGAATTTGGGATTCTAATTCCAGTCTAGTGCCCTTTATAATCTAGCTGGGGAGAGAGTACATAGAGAAATAAATAGCAATGCAAGCCATCGAGACATCAGCTCTGAAATAAAATAAGGTGCTACATTCAACTTCTGAATGTTCCTTTGTTTCTATTCTCTCTCTAGGCAATTGAAAACATTGATTCTGTGTCTGAACACAAGGTGACATTTATCAAACATAATTCCGTAATCATATGCATTTTGGGTTTGAAATTTGGAATTTGAACCTTTCTTAGAAACATTCATTCTTGGGAGTCTGTAGAAACTTTATTCGTGATCTTAGGCCATCTTGGAGGTGACTTCTCAGACAGCATGCCCTCATTTATTTTTCATTGCAATTATAATGAATGGACTTTTACTGACCAAAAAGGAAAAGTTGTATATTTTAAATGAATCTGACCTATTGCACTCAAAGATCAGGTCTTCACTGGTAAGAAGGTAGAAAATTAAAAACTTACTTTAACTCAACCAAAATACTGACATCTTTCTTAACTTCATTCTTATATATTCTCCCTTTCCCCAGTGCCCTCCAATCTCAATTTCACTGGTAAGGGAGGTATGCCAAGATGGGACTAAAACTTCCTTCCACTGGCAAAAAGCCAATTATACTAAACCCAGTTCTGCTTCAATTCTAGAAATTCTGGCTTATTCCAAAGAACTAGAATTAAATGCTGGCTCTCTTGTTGGACCATTTTGTCTCCTTTGCTGATTCTTTATCTTCCTTTTGTCCACTAAAAGTGGAGGGGTCCCTCAAGGAGTTCTTTAGGCTTTCTGCTTAGCTATTTTGTTGGCACTTTGCAGTTGATTTATCTCACTGTCATTTTCTTTATGGAAGGTTCTTGACCTGATGATGCTTCTGATCATCTATAGTGTAAACACTCAGAACAAGAAGTGCATTGAGAAGGTGCTGAGAAACAAAATCCAGTTGGGATGCATCCCAGAGCAGCTGCTTCAGAGCACATTCTGCAGTTACACAGCAGTAAGTTTCAAAGAATTTGAAGGGTTGGACTTTAGAGCTAGCTCATCTGGCTCAAACTCTTGACTGATGCAGGAATACTTTATTCAGTAATATTGACACATAAAGGAATATCCAGCCTCAACTCAAAACATTTCAAGTAATATGTAATGCATGGTCCTGTATCGCTTCTTTTCCCAGCCAAACCCCCAGTAAAAGTTGTCTAAACTCCTCAACTCTTGTTTACTATCATCCCCAGCACTTTTCAGGCACTTAAGTCTACCTTCTGATGCTACCACTTGCCTGAAATGGTTCTCTCCAATGTAAGGATCTTATCTCCTCAATCTGCCCTTTCTCAGACTTCATCCTATTTAAAATTTTTGCAGCTTTTGTTTTCTAAACTACCCCTATTTCTAGAAACTCTCCTTCTTTGGCTTATGTGACACTGTTCCCGCTTGGTTTTCTTCCTATTGATTGGACCATTTTATCTCTTGCTGGATCATTCTTCTCCTTTTACACACAGAAAGTGGCAATGTCCCTAAACGCTCTGTCTTGAGGTGTCTTCTCTTCTGCTCTTTATTTCCATGGTAATCTCATTGACCCCCTTTGTTTGTTATTTATAGACTCCCAGTCTATATATCCAGTCCTAATCTTTCTCCTGAATGTCATTTTCATTGTTGCCAATTGTCTACTAGACATCTCTACCTTGTAAGGCCTGTTCCAGGTAAGTTAGACTAATTGTGTCTGAGATAGAGGGATATTTCTCTCCCAAACCCATCCCTCTAAACTTGGCTGTGTGTTGACTCTTCCTGTGATCCAAGGCTTTAACCCTTTTAATTATCAATATTTTTAATTCAATATGATCACTGCTTCTTGGTAAATCCCCAGACATTTACCCCTACAGAATACAGTCTCCCAAAATAGAGAAGCAAAATTTCTAATCATGTGATGGCACCTGATAGTATGTATATTTTTTTCATTGGTGTTTTAAAATTTTTTTATAAAACAGACAAAATAATGTAATTTTCAGTCAGCATTTTGCAGTTAAGTATGCATTTAAATGACAGGTTGAAACAACAGTTATTAGCCTTTACATCTATATAATTGTCCCTTTATTAAAGAATTAAAACAGTTGGGTTGTAATTAGTTTCTTTGCCATTGTGGTAAAATTCTAATATTAAAAAAAGTGTTATTTAGATTTTTTAAATTTAAAAACATTTTTAAATTTAATTTTATTGATTAATTAAGAAAAATTTTCCATGGTTACATGATTCATGTTCTTTCCCTTCCCTCCTCCCACCCCCACCCCCCCATAGCCTACACACAATTCCACGGGGTTTTACATGTATCATTGATCAAGACCTATTTCCATTTTATTGATATTTGCATTAGGGTGATCACTTAGAGTCTACATCCCTAATCATATCCCCATTAACCCATGTGATCAAACAATTGTTTTTCTTCTGTGTTTCTACCTCCATAGTTCTTTCTCTGGATGTGGATAGTGTTCTTTCTCATGAGTCCCTCAGAAATGTTTTGGATCATTACATTGCTACTAGTAGAGAAGTCCATTACATTGGATTGTACCACAGCATATCTGTCTCTGTGTATAAGGTTCTCCTGGTTCTGCTCCTTTTACTCTGCATCAATTCCTGGAGGTTGTTCCAGTTCACATGGAATTCCTCCAGTTCATTATTCCTTTGAGCATAATAATATTCCATCACTAACAGATACTATAGTTCGTTCAGCCATTCCCCAATCAAAGGGCATCCCCTCATTTTCCAATTTTTTGCCACCACAAAGAGCATGGCTATAAATATTTTTGCACAAGTCTTTTTCCTTGTTATCTCTTTGGAGTATAAATCCAGCAGTGGTATGGCTGGATCAAAGGACAGGCACTCATTTAAAGCCCTTTGGGCATTGTCCCAAATTGCCATCCAGAATGGTTGGATCAATTCAAAACTGCACCAGCAATGCATTAATGTCCCAATTTTGCCACATCTCCTCCAACATTCATTACTTTCCTTTGCTGTCATGTTAGCCAATCTCCTTGGTGTAAAGTACCTCAGAGTTGTTTTGATTTGCCTTTCTCTAATTATAAGAGATTTAAAACACTAAAAAAGTGTTATTTTGGCATCAACTCAAATCTATTTAGCATTAAAATTTAATTTCTACTGCTTCTGTGCTTACATATTTTATTTGTGATTAGCTTCTTTCTTGCAGGTTTTATGTTTTTGTTGTTTTCACTGATGATAACTAAATTTTATTTACTTTTTACTTAAACACATGGGTATGTTTTAGCCTAAAGCACAGATTTCCAAGTTGTGGATAAGTAATTAACCTTTGTACTTCCTTTGGATTTATTGATGCGTCACATTCCACTTTTATATTTTCCCAATAGTTTGTAGAAGGATATATATGCTTAAACTTTGATGCTAGGCTCCTGACAGAAAGATTGGAGTCAGGATGCAGAATCTGAGGTGTATGGTTTTGGACACAACCAGAGTAGGAATTTATTTTGTTTAACTGTGCTTACTTTTTATAAGGGATTTGTTTTTAATTTTTCTTTTTTATAAAGGGAGACTTGGGAGGGAAAGAAAAGTAAATACATATTAATGGAAAAGATTTTAAATTTTGATGGTATGTCCATTGTATATGGTTTGAGTTTGATTGTATGTCAATGATATCTTTATGCCTAGTGATCATGTGTATTGGTATTTGGGTTCTGCTTTCTTTACTCTGCATTACTTCATACAAGTAAACATTCCCATTTTTCTATGCAATTTTCTTTTTTTTCATTCCTTCTAGTGCAATAATATTGTATTAAGCTTATATGCCAACGTTGGCGAAGGTTTTCAAGTTTGTGTGCCCAAATTGCAACTTCAAGCTGTCTGTGAGCCCCCCATATTACCTCAGAGAGCAGGAGGAGGAAGTGCTCTTTTTGGGCAGCTGGATAGAGGGGCAGAACATGGAGCTCCCCCTGTGCTGGCTGGGCATGCGTGCCAATAGTTTGCCAATTCTGTTTTATACCATAGTTTTTTAAGCATTGTTTGGCACAGATTTTGTTACCAACTTTATGATATTACAAATATTTGTTCTACAGTTAGTGTTTTTGTAACTGTACTTATTTCCTTTCTGTCAGTAAGCACTGAGAGGTGTATGATATAAACAGTTTAGTTCATACCTAATTCCAAATTATTTTCCAGACCAGTAGAACAAATTCAGAGCTCCACTAGTAGTAATTAACCTGGATACTCTGCTTTTTAAAATTGATCCTAAAATCCTGTTAGGTTTTCTTTTAAGCCCTTTTGGCTCATTGATCTTAGAGCAAATAACACAATTGGTAGCTAATCCTTTTCCATGTTGGTAATTGTGGGTGAATTTTTGAATATCAATCAGTCCTTATTAAATTTCATCCTGTTAATTTTATTCTGATATATATTTATTCTTATTCCATTTATTTTACCAGCTTATGAGAAGCATTTTTGCATCTTCACTTTTTTCCTCAT
This sequence comes from Gracilinanus agilis, assembly GCF_016433145.1. Lineage (NCBI taxonomy): Eukaryota > Metazoa > Chordata > Mammalia > Didelphimorphia > Didelphidae > Gracilinanus > Gracilinanus agilis. Next base: position 53,786,394 of record NC_058130.1, read on the forward strand.
AAAACTTGTTAAATTACATTTTCAGCTTTGTTAGTTAGAAATTTGACAATTATCACTTTTATCTGCATATATTGAAGTTTAAAATGGCAAATGAGACTGGGCAAAAGTGACTTGCCACTCGAGACCTCCTTCCAGATGTATACAAATCTGGCAATCAGTACTCTCATCTAATTGTATTATATTCCTGTATGGTTACTTTTCTTGGAGTGAAAATATTACTGAATTTTCTAAGTAAATGAATATTTTGCCAGCCTTGAGAATGAAATGAGCAATGTACAAGTTCCTAGAATTCTGACTGATGATTTGAGCCTTCCAAGCTTTTTTGGTTTGACCCAATAAGATGCAGGAATGTTTTGGTTCAGCTTTCAGATTTTGCCCTTACCTATGCTTACATTTGTTTTTATTTGAAAGATCTTTGCCTTGCTTGTTACTACAATATTCTTAGATTATAAGCTCTTAGAGAGAACTTTCTGTTGAATTTTTTTCTATGTTGCCAAGGTGGTTAACTTCATATCCTAGTAAATATTTTTTGATGACAGTGATGATGAAGCTTGCTTCAGAAGTCGTTTATATAGTACAGCAATAAGTGCTTTAATGTTTCCTTACAACAGCCCTGTGAGGTGGGTATCCGCCAGGGGCTGTCCTCCCTGGTCTTTAAAGAAAGTCATCAGGTCCTTTTTTGACTAAAGTAGCTTTATGAAGTTTGTCACTCGAAGTTTCTTGGGTTCAAGCTTTAAATCTTCAGGCAGAACAGGTGGAAAAAACACTGACTTAGCCACCTAATGATGGAAAACCTGAGAAAGAATAGGCCCTGTTAGGAGTCCAGAGGAAAGGTAGGGAGAAGAGCCCCAAAATGGGAAATGAAGAAGAGTGATGTCATGGAAATCTCACTTGCCTTGAGTCATTCAAAGTTGAGCCTGAGCCCTAGCTATGTACTCTTGAACAGGTCATTTGGCCTCTTTCAATTTCCTTTTCATCTATCAAAGTAGGATGTAACTCTCACAGGATTATTGTAGGTATTTATATTTAATGTGCTTTATGAACCTTCAAGTAGTATGTAGATGGTAACTAAAAGTTGACTGTCACTACCCTATACCATTGACTTTCTTTCAGGTTCTCAAAGATGTCTTTCCATCCATTTTATCACTGGCTCAGAGTTTGCTGCACTCCACAGACCACAGTGTGATCTCTTTTGGCAGCCTTCTTTATAAATATGCCTTTATGTCATTTGACACATATTATCAACAGGTATTTTGGAATACAACTGGGGAATATGGGGAAGTTCTAAATGAATAAGTTGTTTCTTTTTCTTGCTATTTTAGAAAAATTATGATTCAGACAGCATTTAGTTTGATTAGTTTTGTTGAAACATTTCTCACCTTGGCTATAATGACAACCATCAGTTAATTTCTGAACTTAAGTAGTTATTTGTTTGTTTTTTAATTTGACTCTAGAGCAAGTAGAGTGAAATATGGAAAGAGGGATAGTTTCAAAATTTAACTGTAAATAGTCTAGTTGTTTATTGAGCCTGGAACTTTTCTCTAGAAGAAAATATAAGAATGTACCAGCAAATTAAGAATGAGCTCCAAGACCAGAAGTTCTTAACTTTTTTTGTGGCATGGACCTCTTGGGCACTCCAGTAAAGCCCCTAGACCCCTTCTCAGAATAATATTCTTAAATGTATAAAACAAAGTGCCTTCGCTCTGGAGAGGAGAAAATTGAGGATAGGGGAGGATAAAGGAGAGGATTTAAATTCCAGTTTTCTTTCTCCAAGCCAAGAATTCTATTCTTTGCACCTCTGAGCAAACTTATTCAGTTTGCCCCACAGCTCTTAATGGATTTACCTGGTGTGAACACATAACTAGTAAGTTTCTGAAAGCAGGGTTTGGCTCATTCTTCCTAATTCTAAGCCCAGAACCTCATCCACTGTACCCCCTACCTAAATATTGGACTTGATGATCGATGATCAATAAGGACTCCTCCAACTTTAGTATTTAGTCATTCTCAATACAAAGATGGGAGGGAAATAAACAAAATGCCAAGAGTGTGTTTTAGACCACTTAGCTCTAGAAAGATCTTCAGAACTGAATTTTATGTCATTTGACACATATTATCAACAGATATTTTGAAATGCAACTACAGAAAATGATGAAGTTCAAAATGGATAATTTGGATTTTTTTCTCTTTTTTTTTTTTTTGCTATTTGGAAAAATTATGCGATTCAAATGTAGCACTTAGTTTGATTAGTTTTGTTGAAACATTTTTCACCTTGGCTGTAATGACAACTACTAGTTAATTTCTGAACTTAAGGGAATTTTTTGTTTTTGTTTTTTTATTTGACTATCGCATCTTCTTTACTTACATTTGCTGGAACACAATTCTAATTGGTGCCATGTAGAGAATTTTACAAATGACAGCCTAGTATAAAATCCATATTTTAACTGATTGCCTAAATTTCTGTATCGCCTCCTCTTCATGAGATTTTAATAGTACTTTGCAATCTAGCTTGCTATGAATTAAAAATTCATTGCCTCTAACCATACCCAGTTTTAGGGCAAAAAAAGGGCATGAGTTACCAAGGGACAAAACTGAAGCTCCATGGGGAAATCAGAAGAAGTAACTTAATAATATGTGTGTGAATAAATAAATATAAATACATATACAAATGCAAACATATCTATGAACAAATTTGTGATTGTCATTAGTATAAGGTATGCCCGGTGAAGAATTTGTACTAAGTGACCTGAAGAATTGCCTTAGTATTGAGAAGTTAAATGAATTGTTTGGAATCACACAGAGCCAGCATGAGTGAGAGATGGCACCAGAACCCATGTTATCCTTCCTTTAAGACCAGTTCACTGTCCTCCAGACAACAAAGCTTCTCACCAGAAATAGAAAACATGGAATTTTTGTACTGGAAAGAGCTTGAGAGATTGTTGAGTTAGGCTGCCTCATTTTATGAAGAAGGAAGCAAGTTGTGAGAGAAGGTTCAATGTGTCCACACTCTTATGTCTAGTTGTGATAAAGATAATGTGGCCAGCACCGAGACACAATAGGTATAGTCTACTGGCAGTGGAGTAGGAAAACACAAGTTGCAGAAGAGACAGGCATGTGGGCACTTATTATATTTTTTGTTTCACCTTTTCCTAATTGTTTTTTTTCTGGCAGGAAGTAATTGGTGCTTTAGTGACCCACGTCTGTAGCGGAAATGATGCCGAAGTCGATATTGCTCTAGAGGTGCTCTCAGAGCTGGTGGTTCTCAATCTGTCTGCCATGAGACTGTATGCTGTCTTTGTGAAGGTGCTGTGCTCTCTGCTGAATCCTGGAATATTCATCAGCCTTGCCCGTCTTTGAGAGGATGCATCTATTCATTTAATAGCTATTATAGTACCTCCTATTGTGGGCAAAATATTTTATGTTTGGGTGGGATATAGAAAAGATAAAGATATTTTCCCATAATCACACAACTATTAAATAGCAGGGTTAAGTGTTTATGATTGGAAGAGGCATTACTGTGCAATGAAAAGATCTCTGGTTTGGGAATCTAAAGACCTGATTTTGAATTGTAGTTGCTGCTTACTTAAGTCTGTGTGATCTTGGTCAGATAGAGTTCTCTTCCAATCGTATCTAAGACAGAATAACAGAAAGGGCTAGGCAAATGGGGTTAAGAGACTTGACTAGAGTCACATTACTAGGAAGTGTCTGAGCTCAGATTCGAACCCAGTGTCTTCTACCTCTAGACCTGGTGCTTTTATCTGTTGTGCTACATAACTGCCACCTACCCTTTCCTCCTCTTCCCTCTTTCCACTGTTAGAGCCATAAACCCATGATCTGGTTGGGGAGGTAGAACACATGCATGAAGCAACAAGAGAATAATCAATTTTGCCTTTTCAAAACAGCCGCAAACTGATATATGAGCCCAGCCAGGTGGGAGGAAGATAGAGGTTGTGCTTGATTTCTATGAGAAATTTCTCTTGGTTATTGAAATGATCAGTGAATAGCCTGAAGTTTTCATTGAAATCATCATTCACAAGTCCTCATCCAAAGTGAATCTGTAGCATCAGCCATTATAACTTGGACTTCTTGTACCATCTGCTCTGACTGCAGTGCTTCATACCTTGTAACACTATGTGACACGTCTTTGTCAAATCTGAATCCTTTCCACCCAATGACAAGAGCTTAAAAATTAACAATAGCAATCAATAAACTACAAGCTGCACCTACAATAATAATGATATCATAGTAATGAATAAACTTTTATTATTATATTATAAATAAATATAATTAACCTATTACTAGCCAAGCCCAGGGAATACAAATTCCAAGAATGAAGCAAATGCTTTTATAACACATTTATAGTCAAGTATAAAGAAAAAGCAAGGACACATAAGTTTATAGAATAAATTTTTAAAGGGAGTTAAATACAAGAGAAGGAGAGCTCTAGACTAGTGGCTGGTTGTGGGTAGGAGGGAGGCTCAGGAAAAGCTTTAGATGCAAGGTGGCCCCTGAGCTGTTTAAGAGAGGGATTCCTTGTGGTCTCAGTGAATTGGGAGAGAATTGGTCAAATATGTACTTAAGGAAAATGTTCAATACCTGAGGGTTATATATAATATGTATATAAAACAATAACCTAGAATGGGGAGACATTCCTTGGAGGGAAACCAATCCACAGCGATAATCTAGAGGAGAAGTGGAAAAGGATAAGTATGTATATTAAGAACAAGTTAGGTCTAGATGGCTCAGTGGATTGAGAACCAGGCCTAAAAATGGGAGGTCTTGGGATCAAATATGATCTCAAGATATTTCCTAACAGTGTGACCCTGGGCAAATCATTTTGCTCCCATTGCCTAGTCCTTACTGCTATTATGCTTTGGAATCAATACACTTTTAATTCTAAGACAGAAGGTAAGGGTTCAAAAGATTATAAAAACTGACAGTAAAGTTGGTGGTGTTATATGTTTATAAATATTTGCAGAATTGGGAAGAAAGAGTAATCTCGGAATGGTAATGGCATGATTGGAACTGAGCCAGCCTTGCAGGATTCTCAGTGTAGCAATTATGAGAAAGAAAAGATCGTTGTTTGGTGAAAATGAGAGAGGAAGCCATGTCAAGCAGGTGATTGGCATTGACTTGAAGGTGGACAAAAACTAACTTTAAGAGAGAACTATCAGAAAGTTGGTCAGTAGGAAGACTTGGTTTGAGGCCACACATAGAATTGTAGTGAGAGATGATGTACATCTTGTATTCCCTCAGAAGAATGTGACCTCCTTAAGTTTTTTGGTTTTTTTTTAAACCCTTAACTTTGGTGTATTGGCTCCTTGGTGGAAGATTGGTAAGGGTGGGCAATGGGGGTCAAGTGACTTTCCCAGGGTCACACAGCTGGGAAGTGTCTGAGGCCAGATTTGAACCTAGGACCTCCCGTCTCTAGGCCTGACTCTCAATCCACTGAGCTACCCATCTGCCCCCACCTCCTTAAATTTTGCTCAAAATGATCACTTCTTTGCTTATTGAGTTGAATCAAGATGAGGCAGTTTGATAAAGGCCAATTGGTAGAGGTTGTTAAGGTCCATGACAGAATTTTAGCTTCTTTTGAAAAGCAAACTGAAGTCTTTTCAGGGTCTATGGAAGTCTTATGGCTCATAAGATTTAGTGATAATATAATCCCATTCTTTCCTTTCAAAGATGAGCAAACTGAGGCCCAGAAAGTAGAAATTATTTGCCCAAGGACAGGCAGTTAGTAACAGATCTAGAATAAGAATGAAGGTCTGACTCCAAACCCAGGATTTTTCTACTATACCTTTATAGGCAGCTCATCTACCTTGGTCTCTGAGAAGTATTGATTCCTATACCTCGTGGTCTAATCACTATAGTCTTCCTCTTTCACAGGGCATTCTGGATTATCTGGATAATTTGGCCCCTTCTCAGATAAGAAAACTCTTCTATATCCTCAGTACACTGGCATTTAGCAAGGGACACGAAGATAGCAGCCACATTCAGGTAAGCAGCGCCATGGTGGACAAAGTTATCATTCTATGTCTCCATTTTCCAGCCAAATTCTTTGAAAAAACTCTCTATACAAACTGCCTTCATTTCTCTCAACCCTCCATCCTTTACTCCCTGATTTCCAGCCTCATCACTCAACTGAAAAAAATCTCTCCAAAGTTAGCAGTGATCTTCTCATTGCCAAATCTGATATACTTTTCTCAGTTCTCATCTTTCCTCAGCCTGTCTGAAGCATTAAATGCCATTGACTACTCTCCTTTCTGGGATCTCACTACACTATTCTCTCCTAATTCCCCTCTTCCCTTTCTTACCATTCCTGTTTCATTTGCTGATTCATCATCCATATCACATTTCCCAGTTTGGGTATTCTCCAAGGTTCTAAGCTAGGCTCTCTTTTCTTCTCTCTCACACATAGAGTAACCTCATCGCTCCCATGGCTTTAACTATTGTCTGTGTGCAGATGGCTCACAGATGAGACTTTGAACTCAAAACAGGCCGACAGTTTACAATTGCTTGACTCGAGTTCAGGAGATAGATGAAGACTAGATATGTAAATTTAAGATGATCAATGTAAGGATCATTAAACTCATATGTGAACTAATGAGAGTCATTAACACATTGGTGCTTATTGATAGCCTAAAATATGTTTGATTTTTAGCAGTCACAGCCATCTTTCTGCTACTTTGCCACAATTAATACAGAAACAGAAAGGAGCCACATAGAGTCAGGGGCTGTTTTGTATTTTTTTTCTCATGGTTTATGATGGCTTAAGAATCACCAAATAGCTAGCTTTGTAGGGATGAATTCTTATACTTACTAGGTAGTCATCAAAAAGTAGACTCTCTCCATGATTATGTAAAACCTTCCCAGTATTGTAGATGCTGTCAGAGCTTGTACTTCCCTGGCATAACCTTTGACAACTCAGGATCACATATTTGCCGTGCCTGGCACTGAAGCAAGGCTACTACTTTGTCTGGTGTCTGTCAATCAAGAACTAACTAAAGCTAACCCTGCTTAGCTAATGAGATTGGATTAATTTTCCTAAAATACAGCTTTGATCATGTCACACCATCACCCAGCTTAAATATTTTTTGTGATTCCCCATTGCTTAACAAAGTCTAAATTTTTCTCCCTGACATTTAGGCATTTCTTTCTTTCTAATCTTATTTTTCTTCCACCATTCCAGTTTATATGTTCTATGCTCCAGGTAACTTATACCTCCAAGGATCCTTAAACATATTCGTCTGTTCCCCACATTTGTGTATTTTTTCATGATATTCTCCACCAAGGATGCCCTTCCCCCAAACTCTGTCCACTGAATTCTTACCTATTCTTCAAGATTAAGTTCAACTACAAATCCCTGCCATGAAGCCTTTCTTGATCCTCTTCTTCCTAGTCAGGAGTTACCTTTTCTTTCAACACTGCTGGGCCTTTGTACTATCTAATTATACTTGAACGTTTCTAATTCTGCCTTTTTAATTGATTTGTGCATGTTTTCTCTTCTCGTGTGTGAGGAAAGTTTCTTTATAAGCTCTGTGAGGGCAAGGACTGTATTTTACAGTCTTTTGTATCCTCGGCAGCACCTGGCAGAATGCTTAACATTTGTTACAGAATATGTTTTTCATTAATGTTTGTTGAATGAATAAATATTGAAATTGATGAGCAGATTGTATTGGAATCCAAAATTCCTAGAATCAGTTGATGCACCCTTATGGAAGTTACTAAGGAATTTAACTTTGAATAACAAACACCTTCTTTGTAACTCTACTGGTGTTTTTCAGTACTGCTATTTGTAGAAGAGAGAAGAGGATTTCTCTGTAATATTTTACATTTTCTTAAGTTATTTCCCTAAAGATATGTCTCTTTTAAGGTGAGAGACAACTTATATAGTGTCCAGTCAGAAGGTACCCATTCTAACTTTTCACCTATCATGAGGCTTTCTTTTTAGATTTTAAAACTCTTACCTTCTGTCTTATCAGTTCTATCAGTTCTTATCAATTCTGTCTTATTAGTATCAGTTATCAGTATCATAAACCATGAGAAAAGTTCTAAGAGTGGTAAAGGCTTAATAATCAGAGTTCAGTGACTTGCTCAGGGTCACTCACACAACTAGGAAGTACCTGAGGCCAGATTTGTACCCAGTTCTCCTGACTCCAGGCCTGGCCCTCTATCCACTGTACTCTCCAGCTGCCCTTGTATATTTCTTTAGAGCAGTGTTTTTAAAGTCTTTGGGAGTAAGGAACTTTTCTGCATTTCTAAAATCATATAGAAATTACAGCACAAGGGGTAATGTTGAGAGAGAAACTGGAGGTGGTGCAATAAACAAAAATTAAGTATGTCTACCATGATTCCACTCTTTCCTGAAACTCCACAAAATGCCTTATGAAACTGGAATTTTGAAGAAACCACATTTATGGAAAACCCAAGTTTAGGGGCAAGAAAACAGTACAAAGATGAAGAGCATAAAATGAGAATTCCATTATTCTTTCTGTAGCTCTGGTAGGGTATCCTGGAACCTGGTGATGCACTCTATCCTGGCATGTGATTCTTTCTATCCATTCTAGCAACATAGGTTCCAGGAATATGAAACAGACTGATAATTTTTTAATCATATGTTTGGGTTTATATGCATGTCCTTAATATCTATACAGATTAATGAAGAAGTAATTTTAGTTTCTTACTATCTACTTGTAGACTAGTTGAAAAACATGTTAATAGCTTATAGAGAATAATAAAAAAAGAGAATAATGACTTTTTTCCTTATTTTTCTGTATGTTTTGTAGGATGATATGTACCTGGTGATACGAAAGCAGCTTTCCAGTACTGTATTCAAATACAAACTAATTGGGATTATTGGTGCCATCACCATGGTGGGCAGTATGGCAGCAGACAGGTGAGAGAAGGGAAAATTTATATTTCCTAAAGTTATAGGTTAGGAATTGGCCTTTTAATCATGGGATCATAAAATTGATGAGGACCCTGAGATCATCTAGTCTGCCTTTCTGTTTTAGGCAGACCAAGTGGTATCCCCACTTGGTTGCAGATTAGATCTAGAGAGAGGCTGTGACTTACTTGTCTGAAGTCAAGAGCTGGTAAGTGGCACAAGGAGAACCATAACCAGCATTAAAGAGAGCATTGTGTAGTAGAAAGAGCACTAGCCTGAGAGTCGGGAGAATCTTGGTTCTAGGCTTAATTCTGACACCAGTTAGCTATGTGGCTTTGGGGAGATCACTTAAATTGTTTCTTAATCTGCTAAATTAACAGTTTGGGCTAGATGAACAGTAAGATCTCTTTCAATTCTAAGATCCCATGTTTTATATGTCCTTCCTCTTAGTCCTCTAAGCAACTAAGAACAACAATAATGTTAACCTCCCCTCAATGGCCCACTCAGAGTCAAACTCTCTTTTTCAATTTTGCACAAATCTATCAGTGACAAATTTCACTGCTTTCACAAGTAAAAGAAAAAGAGTTCCAATTGCTTAATTTGTAGTAGCAAGAATTTGTTACTAGTTTTCACTTTTATAAACAGGTTCATGATACAATAAAAATAGCACCAGTTGATTGCTCTAGAGAAAAATTACCCTTGGGAAGGCCTTAACCTACAAAGAGAAGGAAATCAGTAGCTGTTCATTTTCCTGTTCCTTTATCAAATGAATTTATTAAGCCAACAACAAACTGTGTTTTATGGAAGATGACTCATGGATTGGAGATTCAGACTATGTATAGGATGAGAATTCTATAGTTATTCTAGAAATTTGCTGGGGCTGAAGTGTCGTGTCTCCCCCTCCTCCCCCCATTTTCTCAGCTCAACTTTTTTTTTTTTTGCATTCTGCTGTTCTTTTCCTAGCATCTCACCCCTTCTTTCCTCAATACTAACCAGTATAATTAAGAATCTACATTTTCATAATGATGTTTTCTTTTGTTTGTGTTGTTGTGGCTAATACTCTGTAAAATTGAACTTCTAGATTCTGTAAGGGTTAAAAATTAAAGGTTAGACTAAATGTATAAAAATGTGGTCACTGAAAATATATTACTCAAGTCAGGATGACTTTTAAAGGTAGTTTATTTACAAAAGGAGAAAAAGTAAAAGTAAGGAAATGAGAGAGAGTGTAGATAAATTACTCCAGCTGGTTGGAACCAGGCAGAGCTTCAGAGGCCCTGGTAAAAAGGGGCCCAGAGGTAAATTAAACAAGGGTTCTAGCCATGAGGCCTCCCCCAAGATAAGGGGCCTCTCCAGAGGCTACTACCAACAGAAAAGCCAGAAAAAGGAGTCAGCCTTTTCACTCACCCACATGGTAGTCCTAGAGGAAAATCCAAGAGCAGTCCAAGGGTCCAAGCTGGACCTCCTTCAAGGCCAAGTTTAAAGGCAAAAGACCTCTCACAGGAAGTTTTTCCCAGTTTTAAAAATTATTCTTTTCATCACTTCCTGTGCCTTCCACTTTACATGGACCAGTTGTAGTTTTAGCTTTGCTTAGGACTACCCAGGGGGCAGTCAGTCATTTGTGATTCATCACCCACAATCGAACACATAGGTCAGACTTCCCCATACTTACGGATAAGTGGGGTGTATATGCTTCTGGTGATTAAATCTAAAAGTGAGTGAGGAGAGAGTTAATCCCATCTTCATAATTCTAATCTATCCCAAATTCAGCAAAAGGACTGAAGGCATAGTAAAGTGATAGGCTTGGGGTCTGGTGACTTCTCCTTGGAACTTGTTTGTCAGGCTGTTCCAAAGAGCTCAGGAGATATTTTTAGAATTCCTAAGAGGGTTTTTATGGTGTAGTGGAAGGAGCATTGGACTTGAGATTAGAAGAACTGAATTAAGTCTTGGTTCAGCTATTTGTTAGCCCTGTGACTGTGGAGAAGTCATTTAATCACCTAGCCTCAGTTTCTCATATTAAGAAGGAATATTAATAATAGTCCAGCACATAGCATGGACGTTTTGTGAGTGTTATAGGGAAATCAGGGAAAGCTGGAAGGTGGAATCCTTTCTCTCTGCCTGTCACCTCCACTTTCCCTCATTTCCCTATGACACGAGGAAGACATTTTGTAAATCTTAAAGGACTATAGAAATAATAGTTCTTTTATTTGCTCTTCATAATATACTTTGGTTCCATATTATTTATATTGGTAGATGTTTCTTGATATGATTTTTAGTGCTATCGCTCATATTCAGTGCGGCCCTGATAAGGCCTTTCCTGTGCCTTTATCCACCTCACAGAAAATGAGCCCTGCTGATACATTTGTGATGAAATATTCTGTTCTGCATTTGTACAGCTGAACAAATGATCTTCTACCAAAATCTTCCCTGCTTTTAATTTCCCTGATCCCATTGACTGTCTGGCTCAATCCCTGAAGTTATTTGGGAACATTTCCTCACCCTCACTCATCATATCCAATAAGCTCTCAAGTTTTGCCGGTTCTATCTGCGCAATATCTGTTCCTTTCCATTCCTGCTGCAACTGCCCTAGTGCAGGCCATTGTTAGATCTCAACTATTACACTTACCTCTTAATTGATTTCCCATCTCGCTGCTCTGTACTAGCCTTCATGCTTTTCCCTTAGTAGTCATCCTGGGGCATGGGTCTGGCCAACTGACTCTCCTGCTGTGACTTCCTATTGCCTTACAAGTTAAATATGAACACCTTAACTTGGCATTTAAGGTCCTCCATAATCTGTCTCACACCTAATTTGCCAGCATGTATTTTTATTTGCTAGCCACAGTGAATTTGTAGCTCTCCAGTCTCAGTCTTTTCTTTCTAACCTCTCTGTGTTTGCCTGTTTTGTGTTCCGTATCTTAACCATACTATGCCTATATCACTGCCTGCTCAAATCCTTCTCTTCCTTTCAGGCTCAGCCGAGCTGCCACTTCTTCCATGAATCCTTCTTGAACTTCTAGCCAACAATGATCCTTCTTACTACTAACCTCAGGGGAGGAGCTTTGTTTGAACTTTCCTATATATTTGATTCCATTCCAACCTGTGCCATTGATATCTTAATGTCTGATCCACTTACTGAACTGTAAGCTCTCTGAGGTTATTTCTCTGAGAAGTTCCATTTTTAAAAAATTCTTGTATTCACAACAACTACCAACAGTCATAGATATGTAACTTTATTGGTACCATGGCAGATAGCAACTCCTTAATACAGGCTTATTTAGTTTCTGAAACACTATCAATTTGCTTATGATTTGCCTCTCTAAACTGAACTAGTTGGGGCAGCTAAATAGAAGAGTGGATGAAGTGCCAGTCCTGGAATCTAGAGGACCCAGGTTCAAATCTGGCCTCAGACATTTCCTACTTGTGTCACCCTAGGCAAGTCACTTAACACCCCCCACCCCATCCCATCCTTGCTTAGCCCTTGCTGCTCTTCTGTCTTAGAATTACTACCAAGTCAGAAGATATGGGTTTAAAATAAATAATAAAATAAAATTAACTAGGCCGATTGGTCCTCAGACAATGGAAACAACAGGTCCATTGCTGAACCCCACAGTCAAAGTTTTTAAGGAGTATCAGAATAGAACTTCAGTAGAGACTTCAATATAGAAGATACTTAATATATGTTTGTTTAATTTATTTCCTGTTTTCTAAAGTGATGCTTCCGGTCTTACACCAGATGGAGCAGAATTGAGCAGTGAGCTCTGCAAACAGGTTAGTATTGTGGAGATGTGGGTGGGCCTCTTTGCTTATAACAAGGTTCCCTTACAGCTAAGGGACTAAGGGACTGCCTTATTCAGTAGGCAGCATAGTTCAGAGACTCTGAAATCAGAAGACCCAGGTTCAAATTCTGACACTACTGTGTGATCTCAGGCAGTCACTTAATCTTTCTGAATCATCTTTGAAACTAAGGGGTTGAACTAGATGGTTTCTGAGGTTTCTTCCAGTTCTAAATCTGTGATCCAACCATTTACTAGCCCTTTGAGGTTAGTCTTTGTGGAATGAAACAAGCTCTTGGCCAAAGCAAGGTATTTTTCTGAAAGATTTTGATAGTTTCAGAATGGAAATATGGCTGAGAAGCCCCCACAGTGCTTCAGTAGGAGGACTTGGGGCTAGGGACCGGTTGGACAGTTGGAGAGGTGGCAATTTTGTTATTGTTTTTGTTATTTTTTGACATTGCTCATTGGTAGATTTCATTCTTTCCCTGCTTCTTCAGGTGACCTCTTTATTACAGCTGGTGCACTCTTGCAGTGAACAGTCTCCCCAGGCCTCTGCACTGTATTATGATGAATTTGCCAATCTTATTGCAAAAGGAAAATTGCCTCCAAAAACTCTGGTATGACTAAGTGTTCATAATCACTTCAAGTCTATATGAAGCTAAGAGATTGGGGCTACTTTAGATGATCTTTGCGGGAAGTCAGTGTAGGGGGACAAAAATGAAAAGAAAAGGAAAATGCTGAGAGATGTGTCAGCTCTTCTGGCTGGATTGGCCCTTGGCTTCTCCATTTCTTAGGACTCTTCTTGAAGTGGTCCCTTGCCCAGACCTGCTTCTTTTTTGTCTTCTGAAGGAGTGGATTGGACAGACCATATGTAATGATTTCCAAGATGCATTTGTGGTGGACCTCTCTGATCTGCCAAAGTGGTAAGTGCTCTGTCCCTTGGTTTGGTTCTGTTTTCTTATGAGAGTTCCTCTCCTTCATTAGACTTTTCTTGCCTTAACATTATTCAGTGCCAAGTATCTGGCATTCAGTGGCTTGTGCGAACTGCAGAGTGTCTTTGGCTTTTACCAAGTTTTTAGAATACGATCATTTTCCTCCCAGTCTCAAGGCCATTGCCCTTCCATTTGCAGGGATGGCATCTTGAGAAGTCCCTCACAGTGGTGTTTGTTCTCCTCTTGGTCAAACAGCTGTTTATATGTCATTTCTCTCTCCCCCAAAATAAGATGAGAGTTAGTTAATTGACCTGGTATAATGTTCTGGCCACCCTGACTTCTACTTGATCCTGGGAACTGAGATCCTTATTTTCTCTGCAGTGATTATCCCTTCCCAGTAAAAGCCTTGTATGGCCTGGATGAAGATGACAGCCAGGATGGAATCGCCATCAATCTTCTGCCACTTTTGCTACGTCATGATGATCTTGGGAGAGATATAAGTGGAATGACTTCTAAGGACACAGACCAAAAGTCAGTTAAGTTTCTCTTTTCCAAGGTCTCTGTCTGTGTCTTTTTTTTTTTTTTAAACCCTTACTTTCTATCTTAGAATCATTACTGTGTATTGGTTCTAAGGCAGAAGAGCAGTAAGGGCTAGGCAAAGGGGAGGTTAAGTGACTTGCCCAGGGTCACACATCTAGGAAGTGTCTGAGACCAAATTTGAACTTAGGATCTCCCGTCTCTAAGCCTGGCTCTCAATCTACTGAGCCACGTCAATGCCCTCTGTCTTGTCTTAATGTATACTGACAAGTCCACAGTTCTTAAGTTTCAAACACTTGAGCAGGACGAGTTCTCCTGGGCTGGTAGCAGGGGAAGGGATGGAAAAAATGGGAGGGCTTCTTTGTTCCTTGTCCAGGATGCTGAATATCCCTCTCACTTAGCAGTAAATATTAGGAAAGAGTTTTCTTTTGCCAGTGCTTGTCTGTTCCTTTCCCTCTTCTCTCTCTGTAATTCCTTTGAACTTGACTTTGTCGTTTTCATTCCCTTCACCCCCATCTTCAGGGAGAACAACAAATGTTTGCTAAGCACGTCCTCTTTACCTGGTTCCTCATCCCTAACATCAGTTGGCTACCTGAGCTTCCTTAATTATAATTTAGAAACAAAATTATAAAATGAAGCTGAGAAGCCTTAATTCTTTTTTTCTAGGTTGGTGTCTCCAGTGTGCCTGTCACCCTATTTCCGGTTATTGAGGCTTTCTGTGGAAAAACAACATGGAGATTTAGAGGAGATTGATGGTTTGTTGGGTATGTGAGAAAACCTTGACTTCCACTTTTCCATAATCTTTGTTGATCTTTTCTGTAGGTTGCAGGGGAAAGAATATCACTTGTGCATATTTATAAGGCTACCTTGTTGTGGGAAAATGAGTTATTCTTGAGATGAAAGAGAAGTAAATTTATTGTCCATGAAAGAATTCTTTGGCAAATGTTAGGAAAGGTAGCAAGTAAGAAACAAGACCAGCTCCTGAAGGTAGCAAAATCTGGACTTTTAGTTGGAATTGAAGGAAAGGAGAAATTTTTTTTTCCTTCTCTTTCAGATTGCCCTTTATACCTCGCTGACCTGGATCTTGGAGAGAAATTAGGATCTCTGTCTGTACAGGAGCGTTCCTTTAGATGTTCACTCTTGTTCCTTGTTATTAACTGGTTCCGAGAGGTACGCACACATCTCACACATCTACTGAGGAGGATGAAAGAAATGCTGGGAGGCAGGATCTGTCTTGACTAAACTTCGTACTTGCCTAGTAGCAAGTCCAGTGTTCTGCATCCAGGGAAGTGTTTAATAAATGTATTTATATGTAGCCCATTGTCACATCTGCTTCAGTCCTTGTATCTAAGTCTGGGAAATATTTCCATTTTCTGCTTCTTAGATTTTAGAGTTGTTAATAATAGCATCTCTCTTTTTTTTTTTAAACCCTTAACTTCTGTGTATTGGCTTCTTGGTGGAAGAGTAGTATGGGTGGGCAATGGGAGTCAAATGACTTGCCCAGGGTCCCACAGCTAGGAAGTGTCTGAGGCCAGATTTGAATCTAGGACCTCCCATCTCTAGGCCTGACTCTCAGTCCACTGAGCTACCCAGCTGCCCCAATAATAGCATCTCACATTTATATAGTATTTCACATTTTCCAAGTCTCTTGACATTTATTGTCTTGTTTGGTACCATAGTCTTTTTTTTTAAACCTTTACCTTCTATCTTAGAATCCATAATAAGTATCTGTTCCAAGGCAGAAAAGCAGTAAAGGCTAGGTAATTAGGGTTAAGTAACTTACCCAGAATCACATAGCTAGGAAATTTCTGAGACCAGATTTGAACCCAGGTTCTCCTCTCCAGGCCTGGCTCTCTATCCCCTGAACCACTTAGCTGCCCCTTAGTACCACAATCTTATGAGGCTTGATAGAAGTTTTCTTATCCTTCTTTTATAGGAGAAGGAAATTGAAGCCCAATAAAATCAATTGACTTTCCTAAGACCAAACAGCTAGTTAGTGACCACATTTGGCTTCCTGATGCCTCGTTTATAATCTTTTTACTCTATGTCTTAAGACCCCAGCAGGTTGCTCTTGAGGTGATCTCCTAAGCTCAGGGCCCCAATTTTGCTGCTTCTCATAAATAAATTCACGTCAATATTTAGTATACTATGTGCAGGTCATTACACCGAGTAGTAGGAGATAGATGAAAGTCCTTGTCCTCAGGAATTATCTAGGTGGAGATAGGGCAGGGATAAAACAAGTACATGAGAAATGTATATGGTGCTATAGAGGCCCACATAAGAGAAGGGTCATAGGATCATGAATTTGGAGCTGGAGGGGACTTTAGAAGTCATCTTATCTCACCCCTGAAGTTTACAGGTAAAGAAAATTAGGTCCACGTCTAAGGCAGGATTCAAACCCAAGTCTTCCCCTCTCCAAGTCTACCACTCTCTTCTATGCCATGCAAAGAAACCCGTCCACATGACTTTCTCAGCTGGAGAAGGTCAGTAATTGCATATGAAAGAATGGCAATTGAGAAACCCTTGAAGAAGCAATTAGTGTTTCTTTATTAAAAAGCAGATTGGTATAGTGGAAAGAGCACTGGACCCAGAGATCGGAGCTTCCTCTCCACTAACTTAATAGTGACCTGGTCCTGGCCAAGTCACTACTTGTTTTTGAGCTTTAGTTTTCTTATCTATGAAGTGAGTATAATAATGACTAGAGCACGCACTTCAGGGTTGTGAAGCTCAAATTAGATCGTTTTTGTAAATTGCTTTGCAAATGCTAATAATCCATATAATTCTTAGGCATTATTATCATGCCACACTGTCTAAGAGTATCTGGTGGGCCTTTTCAGGTTGTGAATGCCTTCTGCCAGCAAAAGTCAGCTGAGATGAAGGGGAAGGTGCTTATCCGGCTACGGCACATCACAGAGTTACAGACCCTCCTGGAGAAGTATTTGGCAGGTGAGAAAGATAGGAGGCATGCCTTAGCTTTAAAACCCTTAGGTCCTTTTTACTTAGGCAAATAATATTCCTTTATATCAAAGGATCACAGTTTATTTAGCCCTTCAGTTAGTCAACAAGCATTTCATTTATTAAACATCTACTATGAGCCAGGCACTGTGCTGGGGCTGAGACTCCAAAGACAAAAATGAAAGAGACCAAGTGCCCTCTGCCCTCTAAGAACTTACACTATTGGAGCAGACAGCACATATATGTCTAAGAATTTGCCAACCCCATACAAAACAAACACAGTGTATATTGGGAGGGAGAAATTAAGAAAGTACTGTTTGAGTTGAGTTAGGGAAACCTGGGATTTTTCAAGGTTGATGAGGAAGGGAGCACATTCCCAGCCTGTGCCAAGGTATGGAGATGGAAGTTGAAATATTGTGTGCATGGGGTACCCTCAACAGCAGTGTGGAGGTTCAGAGGAGAGATTTTGAGGGGGAAAGCTCATAAGTCCTGTGTTTGGGCATGTTCACTTTTAGGTGCCTGTATGATGGTCAGTTCTCAATGTCTGATCAACTAGTGCACAGGAGAGCTAAAAGATGCACATTGCAGAGATGGTAATTAAGTCTGTGGGTGCTGAAACAGTCACAAAGAGAATAGAAAAAAGCTCCCCAGACAGACTCAGAAGGCACACATAGTTAGGGAGCAGAGCCTAGGTCAGAGATTGACAACCTTTTGAGCTTGGTGTATCAAAATTCGCCAAAAAAACGAGCATAACTCAGGTGGTGTGTCACTTCGATAAAAAAAACCATAATTTTGTGATATTTATAGTTTAAATAACAAAAATGTATAACTGTAATATATAATTGTATTTAATAAACCAAAATAGATAAATTAATATAGGTAGAATTGTCATCTATAGTGCACAAAGTGTCTACACTACACTATAGCAAATGTTTCATCCTTGGCATGTGGCCCCATACTTGTGTCATCAAAAATGGCTACACATGGGGGCAGCTGGGTAGCTCAGTGGAATGAGAGTCAGGCCTAGAGACAGGAGGTCCTAGGTTCAAATCTGGCCTCATCCACTTCCCAGCTGTGTGACCCTGGGCAAGTCACTTGACCCCCATTGCCCACCCTTACCACTCTTCCACCTATGAAACAATATACCGAAGTACAAGGGTTTAAAAAAAAAAATAAACCCTTAAAAAAAAATGGCTACACATGTCAGTGCTGACACACGTGTCATAGGTTTGCCATCCCCGGTCTAGATAAAGGAAGCTAAGAAAGAGGAGTCAAGATAGACAGGAAGACAAGAGAGCACTACATCACAAAACTTAGGCAAGCTCTTCCAAGAAGAAAATGGGGTTAAAAGCGCCAAACACTATGAAGTGGTCAGGGTGGATGAGAATGAGAAAAGATCATATGATTCAGTTATCAAAAGATCATGAGTAATTTTGAAGAGACCAGTTTCAGTGGTGAGATGCAAACAGAAGCCAGATAGCAAAGAGCTGACAGGTGAAGGAGAGGAGACAGTGAAGGCAAAGAGAGGATAGATTTCTCTAGGAGTTTAGTTATAAATGAGAGGATAGAGATAGAGGATAGAGAAATAACTTGAGGGGATAAATACAGTCAAGTGCGATTATTTTTTAAGGATAGAGGAGATAGGAATGTGTTTGTAGACAGCCAGGAAGGGACCAGTAGGTGGAGAGAAACTAACATTATTGAGAGATTGTGTTGGCGATCTGGAAGATAAAGGAGAGAACAAAATCAAGCATATAGACAAAAAGATTAGCCTTGGTAACTAGCAGGGCCGCCTTCTCACCAGAGCCTAGAGGGAATCATCATTACCAAACATAAGCATTCCAACACCAAAAGAACAAAAAATCCATCATACTTGAAACTATGGACTTGTTACTCACGGATTGTTTTTTAAAAGTTCCATTTTTACATGTTCCTTTCATTTTAAAATGTTATATTTATGCTTTTCCCCTACCATTCTTTCCACAAATATTAAGCATTCATGGTGGGGAAAGCACTCTACTAGGAACTGGGAAAGAGAAAAGTTGAGGGAAAATATAGTCCCTGAGCTTATGGGAAAGAATAAAGGAAGGAAATAAGCATATATTAAATGCCTACTATGGCCAATGCTTTACAAATATTTTCTCCTTTGATTATCACAATTCTGTGAGATGTGCTATTCACATCATTTTTCAGTTGAGGAAACTGAGGCAGACAGGTCTGCCTGGGACTCATCCAGGTTTACAAAGCTAGTAAGTATCTGAAGCTAGATTTGAACTCAGGTTTTCCTGACTCTGATGCCAGTTCTCTGTCCACTGTACTACCTCGCTGCCACCAGCTACAAGATGGAACTTGAAGCATCTTTCCCTCAAACCTGCTTTTCTTCCTGACTTCCCTATTTTTGTTGATAACTCTGACTTCTCCTACTGTCCAGTTACCAAGATCTGTCAGTTTTGTCTTCACAATGTATTTCATCCAGCCCTTCATTTCCACATACTCTGCCAGCACTCTAAGAAGGCCCTTATTCTTTCTCATCTGGGCTATTATAATGGTCTGCTAAGCTGTTTCCTATTCATTTATACCTTCCTTGCCTGCATCCACCCTTCATACAACTAGAAAAATAATCTTCCTAATGTCTCAGTCTAGCCATATTATTTGCCTGCTAAAAATCATTCAATGATACCTTTTTGTCTCTAGCATAAAAGTTAGATTCTTCAGCCTGGCATGGAAGGCCCTCTTCAATATAGCTCTAGTCTTCACTCCTTTTTATGTATCGTATATTATAGCCAAACTAGACTGCTAGCCATTCCCAATCTTGTCCTAAACTTTCCAGCCTCCAGGCATTTTTGTAGGACCTTCCTCCTGCTGAGAATGCATTCCTTTCTCAGCCCTGCCTGCTCAGCTTCTTGACCTATCTCAACTGCCTCCCTTCTCCACGAATCCTTCTCTTCCTCCCCTCTTCCCTCTGCTGAAACTAATCTCTAATATCAAATTTTCCCCAAACATTTTTTGACCTTATTCATACTTTTTTGGGGGCATGTTGTATCTCTCAGCTTAGCTTGTAAAGTCCTTGAGAATAGGAACTAGATTGGCTTTATTAATCATTGTAACTTCAGCTCTTGGCACAATACCTTGAACATATTAGACATCTAATAAATAAACTATTTCTGAAATTTTTTGTAAAGCTGCTTTAAACCAGATTTCTAGATCATCACAAATCTATATTCCCTGGACACAAAACATGTTAGTGACTAGTTAGTTAGTTACTACCTGAAATAGGATGATGGAAGAATGCTGAATTTGAGAGTCAGGAATGTCTAGGTTCTGATCTCATTTCTAACATTTACTGACTGTGTGATCATGGGGGAATTACTTAATCTTTCTGGATCTTAATTTTCTTGTCTATAAAATGGGGTTAAGAAACCGTAGTACCCACTTCCTAGAGCTATTGTGAGAGAATAGAATGAGGCAGTATTTGTAAAGGAAGGAATCAGGGAACATTTAATAAGTTTCTCCTCTGTACCAGACACTGTGCTAAGTGCTTTACAAATATTATCTAATCTTCACAATAGCCTTCATATTTGTCCTGTGAGTTAGATGCTCTTATGATCCCCATTTTATAGTTGAGGAAACTGAGGCAGGCAGGTTAAGTAACTTGTCTAGATTTATGTAGCTAGGAAATATCTGAGATTAGATTTGAATTCAGGTCCTTCTGACTCAACACTCTCTACTATGCCACCTAGCTAGCTGTCTTATAGCAAAACTTTAAAACACAAATAAGTGTCAGCTCTTATTAAATATGGGCATAGGTAACTTTGAGGGGAGCCAAAAATGGAGGCTAGTGTGTTTCTGCTTACTTTCTACAGGGATCCTCTGTTACTAGCAAAAATTCTTTTTATTTGGTCAGTTAATATAATCTGTCTATAATGTGTCTTACACAGCTTGCTGAATTTCTTGGCAAGGCAGTTAATGTAGCATTGTTTTGCCATATCTCACAAAAACTAACCTGTGTGTGACCAACAGTTTTTAGAAACCCTTTCATTGGTAGTCTTGCTAAACTGGGCCAGGGCTGCATGTGGAGGTGGCCAGTAATAGTAGGTGATCAATGACTGGCATTTTCTGTGATGGTTGTTAGTTAGTATCTCTTCTCTCTATTCCAGTAACTCCGGACTATGTCCCTCTTCTTGCAAATTTTGATCTGGAGACTTTGGATGGAGGTCCTCATACCAGTGCTGCTGCTACAGTGAAAAACAAAAAAAAGGCAGAAAAGGGTAGGCATTTATTTCTTCCTACTGTCAGACTTGACACGGGCTATTCCGAACTGACTTAGTGGCCTTGGTTGTCATTTCAGCATCCTCTGACTTAAATGCCAAGTGCTCCAAGGCTCAAAGGCTTAGGGTAACTGTGGACTCCAGCCCCTTCTAACCATGAATATGTTTATTCTGTGTGGTTTGTCCCTCTGCTGATGAAGACCAGAATCCTTTCATGCCTTACACCTTCATAAATTTCTGTGGCCTAACATAAATTCATCATCTAGTAGGCAGCCCTCTGGAGAATATGTGCGGCACCTTAGATGACAGGATGCACCTTGGGAAGACATTTCTTGAGCTGGCCTTTTAACTTTGGACAATCACAGGCAAGACAGGAAAGGAAACATACCATCGGGGGCAGAGGTGGCGATTCTCATGCACAGCAGCATTCTGTAGGCAGGATTATCCTTTGTTGTTTTTCCTTTGAAGCACAGGGAGGAAGAAAACGAAAAGCCAATGGGAGCAAGTCTTCTTCCCCTGAGAGACTTTCGAAGGAAGATGGATCCGAATGTGAACATTCACAATCTGATGATAAAAGTCAACCAGAAAAGGTGACAGGATAGCAAGAGATTGGAAGGACAGAAACCTACTTTGTTTCCTCATAAACTTATAAGCCAGTATATTGTAATTTCTTACTTCATGGTTCCTATCCTTACTTGAATTTAGGCAAACCTTTTCAGAAATACAGCTTTTGCATTAAATTAGAAACATTAATACACTTTGTAGTTATCAAAAAGAACCCATGATTTGGTCCCAGGATTTATTGTATTGTATGTACTGCTGCTGTTTTTGCCTAGGAATTCACAGAGAAGGAAGAAGAGAAGACTTCTGTGTCGCTCCACAATTATACCACTTCCTTCCGAGAGCTAGATCTTGAGGTGTTCTCAATTCTACATTGTGGACTTTTGACCAAGTCCCTGTTAGATACTGAAATGCACACTGAGGTAAGGGATCGGGTACAGATCCTAGAACTAGACAGCATCTTTCTATAAAAAGTTCCTGGACCTTAGAATTATTTTTGAGAAATCATAGAAGCAGGCAGTAAGAAAGTTTGGAATTTGTTTCAGTAGTCTCTTCATATGTCTCTCTGCCACAAAAAATGGGGAGAAAGGAGCAAACGTTTCCTAAACGCCTATTATGTGCTAGACCTTGCTAAATACTTTACAAAGATTATCTCATTTTGGTCCTTTTACCTCAGGCATCCTTGTTAAAGGCAGCATTCATTCTATCCCTGTACAATCTACTAAGAAGATTGGTTTCCATGAGAAATTTTGCATTCTGAGGTATTTAAATAGGTCTGTTGGGCAGCCTGGTTCTGGGTTGGCAGCGGCCAGCCTCACTGTTTTGGAGAAATCTTGCCATGCTTCTCAGACTAGAGATAAATATTCATCACCTGAGATGTCAATTCCAATGTTTGGGATAGATTTCCTTATGTTCTAGGTAAAATAGTTACCCTGGAGTAGCCCATATTCTAATGGAGAGCAGTATACAGTAATTTAAGAGAAAATAAATTTAACATGAGGAGGGAAGCAAATACAGTTAACCATGAATTAAGCACTTTTCATCTTTGGGTTTTTAGATGATCTAGGCTGACTCCATAGGTGAAAGATACATTCATTGCAGGGGAGAAAACTTTTCCCTCTTGTCAGTTTTAATTCACTATAGAAAGTTTCATTCTTTAATCATTTCAAAGTAACATTGCTATACTGTGAAATGGGCAGGTTTTCTTCTTATGCATTAAGGTTTTAGACTTTGGGGAAACCAGAAAGGTGAGAATTCCCCTTTAGATGGAGAGGAAGTGAAGATAAAATGTGGAAACTTCAGATCATATATTTAGAGATGGGAAGGGCCATCAAACCTATCTTGTCTAGTCCATTTTAAAGTTTAGGAAACTCAAGCCCACACAGGTTAAGGGACTCTTGTTCAAGGTCACACATGTAATAAGTAGCAGAGCCAAAATTTGAACCCATGTTTACTTATCCCCAATTCAGAATTTGTCTAATGTATTTATAAACCTGATAAAATGATAAATTTCAATATGAGGCTCCCAAGATAAAACCCCATTATTTTGATGTAGTAAGAACCCTTAAATGAAAGCCAAAGGAATTGACAAAACTGACTTGTTTATGGTTGGAGGACACTAATTACAGTCTGCAAGATGTCCCAAAAGTCTTTGGACAGTTTGAAACTTTAATAATTTCAGAAGGATAAATGGTACAAATTTATGAAAATATTTTGAAAGGTTATTTAAATTTTATCAAGTATTGATATATTTTCTACTAAAATTCAGCACAACCAGAGTCTTATTTTATATATTACTCTAGTTGGCTTTTGAACTTTATACAAACTTTTAGCAGATGCTGCTCACCATGTAAAATACTACATTTGTAATCACCTTAAGTTCATCCAGAGAATGAGGTTTTGATGCATATACTACATTGTATTCTATGGCCAGACAAGAAGTCTAATGGAGGCAGATAGAGGTGACCAAGCAAGATCAACCTCTCTTCTGATGCTGATCTGAGAAAGTATCATCCAGAAACTGTCAATGACAGAGTAACCTGACTTGTTAAAATTAAAAATTTTAATCATCAAAAATTCACAAGGCAAAATAAGTGTAAAAGAAACTTAAATAACTTTTAAAATGTTTTTTGTAAGTTTGTAGCCTTTATACTTGTAAAATTATTCCAGCTTAAGTTAGTTTCATTTTTTTGAGGACAAAAAATAGATCCTAGTAAGAGAGCTGTTAACATAGAGTGTTAGGAGGCAGAGACAGACAGCATGTGAAATCGTTGTAGATACTTGACATGTAGATAACAATAATTCATGTAATTTGAGGATATCTGGCACCTTTTCTCCAAATCTTAGGCCACTGAAGTTGTACAGTTAGGACCTCCTGAGTTACTCTTCCTACTGAATGATCTTTCCCAGAAACTGGAAAATATGCTTGTTCCCACTGCTACGAAGCGAATCTCTTTCCTCAAGGTCAGTACAAGCAACAAGCGCCCAGGGCTTATGGCAGGGGTGGAAATAAGAGCACCTGACTAGCAAGTATTTGCTGATGGTTTCTCTCATATTTGCATCATTGTACAGCTAGCCATTGCTGGGAGATTTTTTCATTCAACTTAATAATGTAACAAGCAAAATTTATTTTAAATGGCACGTAAAATAAGTGTTATATTTAAAACCTTCTGGAGACTGGATATTAATTTAATTATTTATTAGTAAAAGTTGGAGAAAGAGAAAATCACATGATAACCTGATGGCTCCTAATTAATCTGTGTGCCACACTACCCTGCTCCATGATCCATCCCCTTTTTTATAAGGCCAATGGAATCACTCCCATGTCTCTCTTTGGTTGGACAGTCTAGGTCAGAGCCTAGTCATATAGCACTTGGGCCCAACCTCTTCAAGGAGCCACGAGACCTCTGGTGTCCTCCCACAATGTGTGTGCACCCACTCACAGGGTGAGGCTGATACTGATCAAAATGGTTTTTCTGACCGGATAAGGGGGTATAATTTATATTAAATTCACATAAGGAACATGTTGCCAGACACCCACCTGGTTTTCTCAGTATTTTCCATCTTAATTGAATCATGTTCTTACTCAGTTTTCTATTTAACAACCTCTTTTACACTAACCTATTCCAAATTACAGTATTGTAGCTGGTTGCTCATATACAAGACATACAAGCAAGTGGCTCTCCCTGCACAGTAAATGACCAAATTGGAGCTGGGATGTTGCAAGCAGATAAAATGTTCAAATCTACTCAAGTGTGAATGAGCTTAACAGCACTGATTTGGGTGCTTGCTAGTTCTTGGTGTTGCATGACAGTGAAGCTTGTGGATCTTGGGATTCTGTTAGCCTGTCCACTTGGATACATCCTGCTAAACAGCAGAGATACCATCAGTTTTATTTTCTTTCTCAGTGACCAGGATCATGCTTGTTATTGTGGGCACTTAATTAAGGAGTTCTGAGAATGTAACACTTCCCATCTCAGATAAAAACAGTTTAGCATCTATATGGAGCTTTTCACAAGTTATTCAAAGTATTTTCATCTCCATTACTACATTAAATTCTTTCAGTAAGGGCCTACTTCAGTGGTTCCCAAACTTTTTTGGCCTACCGCCCTCTTTCTAGAAAAAAATATTACTTAGCCCCCTTGAAATTAATTTTTAAAAAATTTTAATAGCAATTAATAGGAAAGATAAATGTACCTGTGGCCGTCACCGCCTTCCTGGATTGCTGCAGCACCCACCAGGGGGCAGTAGCGCCCACTTTGGGAATCACTGGCCTACTCTAATGCCTCATGATGGTTTATGGGTGTTCTTAGGTTCCCAAATGCCTGCAGAGTGCTATCTTTGGCTTGAAGTCAAGGTCCAATAAAGGACTATAGATCTTTTGTCTGAGGATTCACCTGAATAAATAATGTTAAAGATTCTCCTTTGCAAAAGGTTGGCTTCTAGGGACTTTCCTTGTGGTGAGAGTACCTCATAAAAGGCCTTGTTCTAAGTCATTGAGCAGTAGGAGCTGCCATTTGTGGAAGAGAGTACCCCCAGGATGAAAGTCACGTCTCTAGAGACTACACATTAGCTGCTGAAGTCTCTGGCTTATGGTTTCTCATTTGGCCTGCTAACAGTATTTTTTCTGTGATTTAGAAATTCTGGGTTTGGGCTGTGATATTTCTAGGAACTTTCATTTGGCATCTCTTTCAGGATGTGACAGGTGGATTCTTTGTATTTTCCCTTTGCAGTCTTGTTCTGATAAATCTGGGCAATTGTCTTTCATGATTTCTTAAAATAACTAGCTCCTTTTTAAAATCATGACTTTCTGGTAATGCAATATCAAATACCTTACATTTCATCCTACCTTTTCGATGTTTTAGCTTTCTTTTTTCTTTTTTTATTTTCTCTTTATTTCTTTTTTTGTGTTTAGCTTTCTTATAAAATTTCTTCTTGTTTAATGGAGTCATTAACTTCTCTTTGCCATTCTAATACAGAGTCTGATGCATAGGTTATTATGTCTTTTGTGTTAAGATGTTAATTATCTTTCCAAATCTCTCCTCCACAATTCTCATGTCTTTTCAGTTCTTTTATCCTGTTCTCTCATTTTTAAAATACTTGTAGATCCTTCATTAAAAACTCTTGTTTCATCTTTCCTAGGAATTTTAGTTGGCCTTGGCCCCAAGCCCTGTTTGATCCTGGAAGTGATAGGAAGTCCTGGAGTCTGTTGAGAAGGGGAGTGACAGTTGATTTGTGCTTTAGGAAAGTCACTTTTAGTGGCTAAATGGAGGATGGACTGGAGTGAGGAGAAACATAAAGTAGACCAACCCACTAGCAGCTATTGTGGTAATCCAGATGTGAGATGATGAGCTTGCATTAGAGTGGTGGCAGTGACAAAGGAGAAAAAGATGTGTATTGGAGAGATGTTGCAAAGGTGGAATCAGCAGACCTCAGGCAATAGCTTGGATATTGGAGGTGAGAGGTAATGAGGAATTGAGGATGTCTCTGAGATTTTGAGCCTGAGAGAAAAATAGAGAAGGTGGGAGAAGGGAAAGAATTAGGGAAAGATAATGAGTTCAGTTTTGGACATTTGAGTTGAACATACAGATTAAGATATCTGTAAGGCAAATGGAGATGTGAGATTAGAGGTTAGCCAAGAGGTTGAAATGGGATAGTAAATATGAGAATCATCTGCATCAAGAAAGAAACTAAATCCATAGATGCTAATGAGATCACCAAGTGAAGTAGCATAGAGTGAGAAGGGGAGGGCCCAGCACAGAACCCTGAGGGACACCTACGATTAGAGGGCATGGCCTGGATAAGGCGGAGTGGTGTCCTGAAAAACTGGAGAGAAGAGAGTAATCAAAGAGGCCAAGGAAAAGGAGGATTGAGAAAAGGAAACTGGATTTGGCAAATAAAAGGTCATTGGTAACTGGAGAGTGGTTTCAATAGAATAAGTTTGGAAGCTGTATTGGAAGGGATTAAGAAGAGAGTGTGAGAGGAAGTGAAGGCACCTATTATACCTGGCCTTTTGGAAGGCAGCAGAGCCAACTCGTACTGTATCTTTCTTTTCTACCATTTTGACTGGTCTCTGGTTTCTGTATTTATACAAGGCTAGAAGGAAACTTCACTCTTCTATGATGGCAAGCTAATGAGGAGAAGAAAAGACTGTTCTGTTCCTCATAGAATTCTTTAAACAGTCAGCGGGGCAGCTGGCTGCCTCAGACACTCCTGACTAGCAATCGGTAGACTGAACTTGCCTACAGTGAACAGGATCTTGCTTCTTAAGGAGCCGTGTGGTAGTCTCTGGTTGTTGGGTTTGGACTTGAATTGTTGTTTGTTTGTTTTTCACCTCTGGCCTCATTGCAGAGTAAGGGAAGTCGGAACATTGGATTCTCCCATCTGCATCAGCGATCCGCTCCAGAAGTAGCTCGCTGCCTAGTATTGCTTCTGACCCCACTCTGTAACCACCTGGAGAACATGCACAACTACTTTCAGGTCAGTAGCCCTTCTGCCTTTTAAGCAACTGAGATCATCTAGACCAGTTATAGCCAAGTTCCCAACCTGTACCTGCCATGCTGCATGGGAGGCCTGCCTTACCCCAGACAGGGGAGGGAAGAAGCACTCTCACTGGACTGCTGGGCAGAGGCACGGGTCGTGTGAGAAATGGCTTCCGGGGTGTGTGGAGAGGGGGAGGGGAGCAGTCTCCTGGCATGCTCTGGCATGTGTGCCATAGGTTCACCAACACAGATCTAGAGCATTGATGTCAAACTCGGCTAGAAATGGGGGCCACTACCCTGTACAGAAGTATTCTTGCAGGCGGCCTAATGATTTAGAAAGCCAGGTATTACCATTGTGTTCTGTTGCATTCTTATTTATTTTGGGAATGTTTCCTAATTATATTTTAATGTCATTTGGCCCTCACTTGGGAGTGTTGCAGGCCATAGTATGTCATTGGCCACATATTTGACACCTCTGATCTAGAAGCTTAAAACATATCACCTAAAATAAACAATTCCATCTCTTTTGTTTTGGTGTTTAGGGGTGGGGGAGTTGGGAATAGGAATAACCATTGAAGAATTTGACCTAGAAACATTTTCCTCCTTTTGTTGAAGTGCTTGGCTACTGAAAACCATGGTGTAGTGGATGGGCCTGGAGTGAAAATGCAGGAGCACCAGATAATGTCATCTTGTTACCAAAGGCTGCTGCAGATTCTTCTTGGCTTGTTTGCCTGGTAAGTATGTGGGATGTGACTCAGGTGGATGTAAAAGTTGCTACTTTTAGTCCTTAGTCACCAATTATTTAGTGCATAGTGCATAGAGAAATTGGACCTGAGTCAGAAAGACCTGAGTTTGAATGTGACCTCAGATACTTAGCAGCTTTTCAATTATGGGCTAGTAATTGAAACCTATTCCAGCTACAGTCTCTTATCTGTAAAATGAAAATATAAGCATTGGGTTGTTAGGAGGATTAAATGAGAAAATATGTAATGGACTTTTCTAATATTAATGTATTTGAATATATTCTATTATAAATAGTAGTTGCTATTATTAGCCTTGATATTGTTACTATTGAGAGGCAAGTATATATTGTGCGAAGTGCTTTTCAGAATATAAAAAAATCAGAATTCCCTGCTTAGGAGCACTAACATGTACAA
Source organism: Gracilinanus agilis (assembly GCF_016433145.1). Lineage (NCBI taxonomy): Eukaryota > Metazoa > Chordata > Mammalia > Didelphimorphia > Didelphidae > Gracilinanus > Gracilinanus agilis. The sequence goes on from NC_058130.1 coordinate 53,815,442, forward strand.
AAGTTCTGTTTTTCAGAGCATTCTCACATACATTGTTTTATACCTACTTCATCTTGTTTGGCTTTTATTGCAGGTATTGTTACCCCATTTAAAACATTTTTTTTTTACTCCCTTATCTTCTGTTTTAGAATCAACACTAAGTATCTGTTCTGAGGCAGAAGAGTTGTAAGGGCTATGCAATTGGAATTAAGTGACTTGCCCAAGATCACACAGCTAACAAGTGTCTGAGACCAGATTTGAACCAGTTCTTCCCAGTTCCAGGACCTGGCTCTCTATCCACTGAACCACCTTGCTGTTCCACCCCATTTTAAAAATGAGAAAACCGAAGGTCATAGCAGCTCTGTGACGCATAACCAAAATGCCACTTTCTGGAGAGGCTTCATCCTCAAGATCCCTTTAAAAACATAGGATATAAGGGGGGCAGCTGAGTGGCTCAGTGGATTGAGAGCCAGACCTAGAGAGGGGAGGTCCTAGGTTCAAATCTGACCTCAGACACTTCCCAGCTGTGTGACTCTGGGCAAGTCACTTAACCCCCATTGCCTAAAAAAAAAACAAAAAAAAAAAACATAGGATATAGGATCAAAAAGATTTCTTGACTTTTACTTGACTATTTCTCTCCCATATCCTGAGTTTCTGAAATTCTTAGATATGCTTTTAGAAAAACCTTTCAGATAAATACTGAACCATTGCAGGTCTTCAAATAATTTTATCAACCCACACATGCCCTCTGTCATAGTAACAATGATACAATGAATTTACATGAGACTTTTCTTTAAAAAGCTCTAAGTATTTATATGGTGTTTTTTATTATTTTTCTTTGCGCCATATCCCTTTGAAGAAAAACTTTGACTTTATGCATCACAACTTATAAACAGAGAAACAGTCACAAAGAGGATAAATGAACCTGGAACTCTTGACTAATACCAAAATTTTGTTTATACCAAATTTTTTCTATGATGTTAGGGGGACTAGATAGTATTATACACATGAATATTTACAGTTTAATTACAAAGCATAATGTTTTCAAGTACGAAATTGAGTATTAAAAGCTGTAAGTCCCATAAAGTTCAAAGAAGGGCATTTTTGTAACCTAGAATTTCTCTGTAAGACCTTTAGTCGAACTTGAAGCCCAGTTAGTGACAAGAGATGGGGCTGAATGTAGAAGAAATGATTAGCATAAGCAAAGACCTGGAAGAAGAAAGAGCAGGAGTCAGCAAGGGGACAGTGTGGAGCTAAGTGAATGTGAGCCAAGGAAGGTTCCAGGTTGTTGTAAATAGTAGACAGGGAAGTTTAGACTTTATCTTGTAGGTATACCATACAATCATGCACTCTTTGAAAAGAGATTACTTTAAAAAATCTGGAAGTGTTCTTTAAAGAAAACTTTATTAATAATCTTATATTTTTACTGATCATGTTTTGAAATGTCTAAAAGACTTTATTGCTCTAATTATCCAGATGTATGTTTGTTAAATTGTTCTTTTGTGAACTGGCTGATAAAGTTGTATGTTGTGAAACAAAATATTATTCATCTAAGATTAATTCAGTAAGGTCCAAATTAGGGAAGTGACAACAAGTATGAAGAGGGCACTTGTGAAAGATAGCTGAAAAAGAATCAACAAGATATGGTGCCTGATTGTTAGGAAAGGAAAAGAGAGAGAAATCTTTTTAGAGCTTTCTTCCTTTGGAGAATCTTGGCAGAACCTTAAGGAACATAATTTGTCCTTGTTCCTGTTCCAGCCACACAGACCCAGAGCTGAACCAGAGATAGTTTCGGTTTGTCCTTTTTCTCATTTCCTGATTATATCAATAAACTTCAAGCTAAGAGTCCCAAATGCTGTTTCAGACCTCTCTTGCCTGAAACCTTCTTAACCTACACTTCTCTTGACTTTTCTCTAGGGGTGGATTTTCTCAGGCTGAAAACCGAAACTTAATGCAGGAAGCCCTGAAAGTCCTTGCCAACAGACTAAAACAGGGAGACCAAGAAGTACCTTTGGGAGAGTTACTCAGGTGTGTAACAGATGTGTCTCAGAGTTTTGTCCTAACATCCTCCTAATCCTTAGAGGGTTCAGAAGATACTGTGTGAAGATCTGTGTGAAGGAAATTAGGGGACCTTGATCATGGGGATAGAATTTAAACTCTGGTGCCCCCTGGGGGTCAGCAGGAAAGCCAGCAATTAAGAAGGATGACAATGAAACAGAGGGAATGTCCCGTGGGTGGCCCTAGCAAAGGAGGAAGGCCAACAGTTGGCCCATGAGCATGATGTGTAAAAGTGAGTGGGCTGGGGGAAAGTTAGAAAAACCGAGGCCTGAGCAGATTCTGTGCTCTTACTTCTGGAAAAGAGATAGATCTATTGTTGTACAGTTGTCCAGGGTTACACAGATCTCTTTCCTTAGAGCATCCTTGCACATAAGTACCACAGATTTAGCAGTCTCCAAACAATTCTTGTTTACCAGGTCACTCATCCTCCACACTAAAATACTGCTTTCTACAGATATTAGTAATGCTACTTTGGTCTAATATAACATCTTTCTTTTTAAAAATCCTAGATGTCTCTATCTAACTTGTTTCAATTTTTCTTCACAACTTTGTGTGAAAAGTGAGGAGAGTTTTACATTTTTGCAGTTGGGAATACAACAGATGAATTGCCCAAGTCACCAAAGTAGTCAAAAAGTCAACATAGAAGTCGGACTTCCTGGCTGCTCCAGTGTTCTATCCTGATTCTTCCTGGTTTGGGGCATATACTATGGCTGTCACCTCAAGGGAGGAATCAGTCATTTAAACACTTGAAATGTAAATGGATAAGATAGTGGAAAGGGCAGTAAAATCCTTGAAATGGATTTAAGGTTTAGTTCTAGGCAGAATTGGAATGAATTTACTGCTGTTTTTTTTCTTCTTTTTTCCCTTTTTTCATAGCCAGAGCTTCCACTACTTACAGAATTTTCATCACAGTGTTCCAAGTTTCCAGTGTGCCGTTTATCTCATTCGACTCCTTATTGTCATCTCGGAGAAATCCTCAGCCTCTCAGAACAAAGAAAAACTAGGTGAAAGACTCTTTCCTTTTTTAATTGGATAATACTGTACTTTTGAAATTTGAAGATCTCCAAGTACCTTATGAATTTGGCCTTATAAATCCCTTTCCTAATTAAAGTAGTAAACGGGCATTGCCACACTCTATGTAGTAATGATTTTAAAAAGCTGAGGCACCAAAGCTGGGGTAGTAATAAGACTTTTATCTAGTGTACTTCTATTGTTACCAAGAGCAGGATAATTGGAATCTTTAAAGAATCATAAACTATCAGAATTGGAAGGGACTTCAGAGGTCATCTAGACACTTCTTATTTGAACAGGAATATGGAGCCATAACTTAGGTTCTCAAAAAAAAATGCCTGGTCTGTGGTTAATTAACTTATAAGATCAGGGGTGAAGGTTAATTCCTTTCTAGAACAATGAACTTCACTTTATTCCACAGCTAATGTTTGGGAAAGATGCATCTTCAAAATCTGTAGGAAAATCAAATTAAAAACCTAGGTTCTAATGATAACTTAGTGGCATCGCTTTTGTAAGTGAAAGATAACACATTCACTTGTTTAATTATCTGCTTCAATTTCTTTACCTACATAATGAGAAGTTATTTGGTGGTCTAGTGTAGCAGGTATTATTAGTCATATCATGCAGGCAGCTGCATCCTGCCCAAAATCTAAAGTAATAAGTAGGTGCCAGAAAAGCTCCTTGGGAAAAAGAGTTTGCTTAACAAAGCTTTCAACATTATCTAGAATTAGCCTTTACCTCTCTGATTTAGCCCCTATAATAGGAGTGTAGAAACTAAAGCTAAGCCATATTGTGAACCCTAAACCTTCAGGAATAAACTATAGTTATGATGAGTAAGATTGAGCTCAGAGGACTGCCTGGAAGCCCCTTGAGGGACTGTCTTATGCTTCTTTTTGAATTCCCAGCACTTAGCACAGTGCCTAGCACAGAGTAGGTATTTAATAAATCTTTACAATTAATTGAAACAGTTACTACCAACCAGAGTCTTGTTCTGAGCTTTAAAGGTTTAGAAATTTCAGTTTTATTGATTCACCACTGAGGGGGTATTTAAGCACTAGGAAACATTCAGACTAAGCAAACTCATAAGAAACATTAAATCTCAAATGTGATGGTTAACTTGTTAATAATAATGAAAACATCAATAATGATATCAAGAATGTCAGTTAAGATTGCTTAATTCCATAGGAAACAAAGTACTTGTTGGCTTAATCTCAAAAGAAAACTTGTTGACTATTTTAGCATACTCTTTTCCCAGTAAGAAAAACTATGGGAAGCCAGATTACCATTGGAAGTTTGATAAATGTGGGGATCCTAAGAGTTATTAAAGGTGTCAGGGCAGGTGTAGGGAAGATATATCAACGTTAGCTTTTTTTAAAGTTTTCTGTTAGGAGATGGTATCACAAGGAATTGCCTTTTTAAAGAGTGATGCTTTACAATTATACCTTCAGGATTAAAAAATAAGGGAGGATCCTTCCAAGCCAGTCTTATCACTGTCTTCTTTCTAACAGCTTCCCTGGCAAGGCAGTTCCTCTGTCAGGTCTGGGTGCAGCCTAATGGAGAGAGAGAGAAAGGCAGCAGCTTTAACGACCAACTGCACACTTTGCTCTGGTGAGAGTATTGGCATTTGCCAAGACAATCAAATGTGGTTTTTCCATTTTTTTTTTAAACCCTTAACTTCTGTGTATTGGTTCATAGGTGGAAGAGTGGTAAGGGTGGGCAATGGGGGTCAAGTGACTTGCCCAGGGTCACACAGCTGGGAAGTGTCAGGTCAGATTTGAACCTAGGACCTCCTGTCTCTAGGCCTGACTCTGGTTTTTCCATTTTGCTATTTGTAAGGTTCTTCACCTAGCAAAACACTCAGAAATTTCTGGGGTTGACTTTAGTTGCCAGTAGAGTGAATATTAGAAGAAAACAGAAAGTGACCAAGTCAGCTTGAAATGATTCTTACAGCATTAGATCTATAAATTAATTTAGACATTATTTTCATTTTTATTATATTGGTGAAATCTTTCCTTACACAATGATTCTCTCTCCAGCTATATAAGCCTTCCTTTAATTTCCATAAAGAGAATTTTGTAATAGTAGGCAGGTAAGTTGTGCAGTAAATGGAGTACTAGGCTGGGAATTAAAAAGGCCAGAATTCAAATCTGACCTCAGATACTTACCAGCTCTCCAACCTTGGACAAGTCACTTAACCACTGCCTGCTTAAAACCAGAGAAGGAAATGGCAAACTACTCCAGTATCTTTGCCGAGAAAAACCCATGAACAGTTGATCCACGGAGCCACTAAGAATCTGAACAGTGAGAAAATAGTGTTTATAAACATCTTGAGTATGTCTTAGTCATAGGCTTGAAATGATCCTAATCTGAGACTAGTGGAGTCTGTGATCCTTCCATTCTGTGTTAAATTGCCACATTAGCTCTTTTGGTGGAACAAATTAATTTAGGACACACAAAACCCTTCAGTCTGATATCACCCTCCTTGGTCGATCCAAAAGAAACATATGGAGCTAGGGGCAGAGGCGCTCTTTGTATGAGATGTAAGTTCATCAGTAGCTCCTAAATGTATTTTGTCCATAGGAAGAGAAACTCCAAAGGACAGAATTTCATAATTGATTCAGTTAGTTCCAATTTCTACTTCCATCTCTTAGACATTTCATATCACCTTTTAAGAAAGTTTAGAAAAGGAATGAGACTTTATTTTGCAAATAAATAAGTTCTTCCCTGAGTCTCTAAGAAAGGAGTGTTTAGTCTGTTTTAAAGGCCTTTAGTCATTCTGTTCCTAATCAATCGCACGGCTCTCTTAGTGCAGTATTTACCTGGAACGAGCAGACAATGTCCTCAAGCTTATAGAAGAGATCTCTGGCACTGGGGTCCCAGAACTAATCCAGTCTTCCAAAGATGCTTCTTCTTCCTCTTTCCCTACACTGACCAGGTAAGTCTTAGGTTGTTGGTTCTGTGGAGATAGTCACAAGAAAGGCTTCCACATCTCACCTTTTCCCTGTTTTCTTTTTTCCTGAAGATGTTTTGTTTTACTTCAGAAGTACTTAAATAGGGACTTAATAAAGCACTTTACTCCTCGTATCATGCTTGGGGTGGGGGGCAATCTAGCCATACAATGTCCTTTTTTCAAAGCCATTCATTTTATCATTTAACTTTGAGATCCTCTAGCAGTGATGGCGAACCTATGGCATGGGTGCCGAAGATGGCACGCAGAGCACTCTCTGTGGGCACTCAGGCCACCCAACCCCCTGAGTTTGTTACTAGAAAGGCAGAGGGCCTTGGGCGGAGCTGCTCCTGTCCCCCTCTTCACTGTGCCTGATGACATTTTTTCACACCCTCACCCCTCTGCCCAGCAGCCCAATGAGAGCACCCAGGGGGAAGGTGGGGACCTTACAGGCGGCAGAGCTAGAAGGGAGTAGAGCGCTTGGCCACTCCCCTCCCCTTCTCTATACTCGATGAAGACATTCCTTGCTTCATCCTTCCCTCCATCCAGCATCCCAATGGGAGTGCTTTCTCCCACCCCTGTGGGGGGGAGGGGGCATACCCAGCATTCACCATCACTGCTCTACTCCATATTCTAGTTACTTCACTTTTAAAAGATTAAAAGTAGAAAAAAATGATTGAATGTGAGATTTATGTCCATCCTCTTATGTCTTCTTCCCTGGCCCTTTGGGTTCTCATTATTTTGTAGGTTTCTTCAGTGTCCTTGCCCTTTAGTTTCCCTTATGCTATAATGGATCCCAGTGTAAGGCTGCTGGAGGACCTGGGAAGGAATGGCCTTTGGTTTCTTCACAGAATAAATGCCAGTGCTGGAATATTCCCAGCTGCCACATTATAGGCCAGGAATTTACAAATCTTCCCTTTTTCTAGGCAGACATTTGTAGTTTTCTTCCGAGTGATGATGGCTGAGCTGGAGAAATCAGTGAGGAACCTTCAGGCTGGTACTGCTGCAGACTTGCCTAAGGTGAGACCCTAATGTTGAATAATAACTGAGACGTGATTTAAAACCACCACCATATGTGGTCTCATCCAGCCCTGTTCACTCTTATCTAGTGATGAGAGAGAGTCACAGTTAGAGTATATCCTTGTCATTGAACTCTGGGCTCTTCAGACACCCACCCTCACACAAGTACCATGTATCTCCTCAGTCAGTTGCTCCCCTGCGGTTCTTCAGAAGGTTCTTCTGCCATAGCTAGTCCCCTTTCCTTACTCCCTGTCAGCTGACCCCAGAAATGTCCCAACATTTCTAGCTCCTATAATCTCCTGGTCCCCCGATCTGTTCCTTTGTTTTCCTGGAGACTGGACTATCACTCACTCACTGGATAACTCTGGCCCTAAGCATGTTTCCTAATGGTGAGGCCTGGACCCAACCCTGAAAAACCATCTCTGGCCCCTGCCATGTCCTGGTGGTCAGCTGACTAAGATGTTTGCCGCTTGGGAGCCAAGATAGGATAAGAAGGGATGTTGTAGCTAGCTGACTGCAAGTGGTTTAGGTAGGGACTCTGCAATTGTGTGTGAAGGAGCCCCAGAGTCTCAAGGCCTTTAGTCATTTCGAGGCTAAGATCTGTTTGGAAACCAGAGTCTATCCATACAATATGAAGGGAGAAATTCTTGTTTCTTGCACATGTTTTGGCTTGGCATATGAATGTATGAATGACCGACCATTTATTAAACACCACATGCAAAGCACTTTGCTAAGCTCTGGAGACACAAATAGAAAAAGTAATACAGACCCTGCCTTCAATGAACTCCCTTTCTGATGGTAGAAATAACATATATGTAAAGTTTCAGCTACCAGTCATTTAGAAAGGATCCATAGTCCTTAGGGTATAATAGCAAACTAGATGGTTACATCTTTTTTAATTTCATTTTCATTAACCATATCAGTTTCTGGTGTTGAACAATTTGACAGTGCCAAGGACTTTTGTATATGTAGTACTCGTAACCACTTTAAGGATATGTTGCTATGTTTCTTATGGCTTCAATCTTTGACTCTCCGTGCAACTTAAGGTTTTGTTTACTCAAACTAGAATGTTAGAATTTGGCTCTGATTATGCAATACCTGTTTCTATGACTACTGCTAGGTACATGAGGAGAAGCTTCTGAATTGGAGCATGGCTGTCCGAGATTTTAATATCCTTATCAACCTAGTCAAGGTGAGTACTTGAGACTTGGTCCATCTCTCCAAATTCTATGTTCTCTATAAGAAGTTCTTACCCTGGATAAGAACTAACTTCTCTCCTCCCACCACCCAGATAATACCTTCTTTATTCTCTGTAAAGTTTGTGAGGAAATCAAAGTCCATTTCTTTCCCCATCCCATGTCTTCTCAGAAGGGGCTATTTTGAGATGGCGAAACTTGGGAACAAATCCACAGATGAAACACAGAAACGCCTTCTTTTCCTTTCTCTTTAAGCAGTGCCCCCTAATGTTTCTCCTTCCTGTCAGGATCACATGTGTAGATGCTGGTCTTCACTGCCTCCGCCCCTGGACCAATCTGTTATCCCCATATGCTGTACCAGCTTCTCTTTGACACTTTCCTCAGATGTACAAAATAGTGTGTGGACGTCATCCCTCCTTAGGCATGCTCCTGCATATTTTCTTAACATATTGGATCAGGACTTAGGTTCTCACCTATCATCCTAGAAGCAACTCAATCATAATATTGCTATGTGATTACCATCACAGTGGAATTCCAACTAATGTCCTGCCTACTGATTAGTGTCTAGAACCCTGCCTCCCAAGTGTTTCAATAAAGAGCTGTGGAGACAGTGTTGTCCAGTGGGAAAAGTGTATTCTTGGAGGTCATGTTTCAGCTCTGATGCACATTTGCTGTGAAACCATGGGTAAATTGCATGCCCTCTCTGTACCTTGGTATTCACATCTGTAAAATGTGTGTAAAAATACTTGGACAAACTACACAAGGTTTATAGTGAGAAAATCCATTTATAAATCTTAAAATACTAAAGTATGAATTGCAGATACAATAGTATTATTATCTACCAGTGTAAGAAATAGGCCTAAGCTTTTGCTTGTTTTTCTTCCCTCTCAGGTGTTTGATAGTCGGCCAGTCTTAAGTGTTTGTCTTAAGGTAAGGGAGACTTTGCTGCTCCACTAAGACCCTTCTTGTATTGGATTTTCCTTCCAATCAAGAAGAGTCTCCATTGCTCCAAGAAAAGGCTTTAGCTGCGATAGTTTTGACCAGAGTCTCTTCCCCAGAGGTCCAAGTCCAGGAATGAATGCTTTCCAGATGGTATCTTGGGAGGAAATTAGTGAATGAGTGAATGGTTGGAGAATCCAGTGTCACTGTAGCTTTAAACCCCTGATTAGAGGCCAAGCAACTGAGATAAGGGGAGGAGACAGGTACAGAGTGCCCTAGGAATGAGTAGGAGCGCTAGGTGGGAGGCTGGTATAATAATGACTGTCTTCCCCAAGATCTCTGGGCAGGTAGGAGAAAGGAGAGAAGGAAATCCTTTAATCGCTTCCTTTTGAGGCTCCATGGATAGTTGTATGCAATTGGCTATGGCCCAGTGATGTTTCTATAGATCATCAGTTATGATATCTACCTTCCTTCCCTTTAGTATGGACGTCTCTTTGTGGAAACCTTTCTGAAGCAGTGCATGCCACTCCTGGACTTCAGTTTCAGAAAACATCGGGTAAGAGCAACCAAATCCATGGAAAACAAAGACTTAGAGTATGGTGGTCCTGAATGCTGAGCTTCAGGACAGCCCTTGGGTTTGGGTCCATTTCAGGCTGGGAACAAAAGAACCTGCCCCAAAGAAGACTAAACCCAAGAGAGGCCAAACCTAGTTTAAACCTATATTCCTAGGTCTACCCCAAAAATGGTGAATCTTGAAGTAACTGGCCTCTTACCTTGCTGTTGTATCAAGTTTCCATGTTCTTATCTAGACCTCAGAGCCAACATTCCATTCTTTTTTTATCCTGGACCTGGAATTGACATTAACATTGACTTTCCAGAAAAGGGATTCTGTAGGAACTTTGCATGGAGAACAGCCATTCAGTCCTCTTACTTCCTGTTGCTTAGCAAAGTTATCCTATTCTCAAGAATGAAACTAAGGTTCCAGCTTGAGACTGAATGCTTTTTCCTTTTAAAAGCACCAGATCATTCTCAGGTTCTTGGTATTTAACATTCTGCCTTAAGTCAAGTCATTCCTGCTATTAGTCTTGGGAGATTAGTCAATGGGATCCTAATTCCCAGGTCCCAGGAGAAGTGACTAGAGAGCTAGGTCCAGTAGAGCACATTTTATCATTGAGCTGGAGGTCCTAGCAGTAAGCACACTGGCTAAGTCATGAGGACACACTGGCAAGGTTGCATGGTATTGAGGAGGGAATGGGCACATGGAGCCTGAATCCTTATCATTGGCTCATGCTTTTAAAAGCCTTGCAAAATAATCACATTTGGTTCTCTTGGTAATTCTCTCAGGTTTTACTTAGCAGGAAGGAACTGAGGCCCAAGAGCTAAAGTCCTAGGCTAGACCAGAACTAACAAGTATCCAAATCTTGAGACTCTAGGCTCTCATTTCCTTCCAATGAACTATATACTGTCTGCCAGATGACAGAAGATGCCAGAACTAAGGAAGACATCTTTGTACTCCATTACTGCTCCTTATATACAAGGCTCAAGTATAGATGACATAGTTATGTAGCCAGGACCCTTTTAGGCCCCTTTGTGGTGGGCTTATCTTGCTTTAGTCTTATTCTTTTACATTTGTATTGAAATGAGAGCTCTGGTTGCAGAAAAAAAGGAAAATCTTTTTTAGCCTTAGTTGACAACTTGCTAGGGACAGCAGTTTTTACATAACCAACCTTTCTGGGATCTGATGGTTTCAGGAAGATGTTTTGAGTTTGCTGAAAACCTTCCAGCTGAGCACCAGACAACTTCATCACATGTGTGGGCATTCAAAGGTAAGAAGGATAATGGGACATATCCCAGCCCTTATATCCGTTTCAAATCTGCAGGCACTACTTATTGTTTCATAGGCTTGGATATTTCTTGGATTGGTTTCATAGGCTTGGATTTTCTAACTTTTTATCAAACTGGTGCCCTCTCTGAAGTCATTTATTTGCAATGATGTGAAGACTTTAGGGAGCTGAGAGAGGACAGCCAGGTCCAAGATGAATTTCAGCATGTGAAATGAGTTCACACCCTATATCCTCCAGAAGGTGTTGTTAGGGGAGAGAGACAGAATGCCTGTGGATGTATTATATAAGTAGTGAATCCCTGCTGGTGACAGGAAGCCAGCTGTTGGAGCCTTGTTTGCATTTATAATCTGCCTGGCAGAATCAGGTCTCTTGCTTCTGACGACACCTTAGGCACCAAAAAAATAAAAGAAAAAAATTGTTTTTTTCTTGCCAGATGCCAGTGTCAAATTCTGACAGGCTATTGTCTTCCTTAATCCAAAGTATCAAAGCACTGCAGAACTCAAAGGCAATTTGGCAGATGAATTGGGTCTCCTACCTAGGTCCTTCCACTAGCTATTGTCCCCTTGAAGGTCCATTTTTAGAAGGCGTGATTAGAAAAGATTCAAATAACATTTTAGCCAATTAGATCTAGTCTTGTTATTAATTTGAATAAATTCCTAAAGAACTTGATAACTCTTTAATAGTGTAAAGCATTATTTGAGGTATCCATGATGCCTATTTTGAACCTGACATGGAAGGCAAGGAGTGTGCACTTCGACTGAATATACCCTGTTTTCTTCCCCTGTCAAAGAGTGGGTTCTACAGGACTCCTGGGGTTTAAGTGAGTAAGGACATTGCTAAACTGAAGAATGTCCAGGGAAGGGCAGCCAGGATAGTGATGGGCCTTAAGGTGATATATGAGGACTTAGCCTAGAAAAAAGAAGGCCCAAGGGATGGCATGATAGTTATGTTCAAATATCTGAATAATTTCATATGGAAGGATTAAATTTGTTTTGTTTGATCCAATAGAGTAGGACAAGAGCAATTTAGATTTGATGTCAAGAAAAAGTAACAATTAAAGCTATCCCAGAGGGGACTGGACCGACTCAAGAGGTGATAGGCACCCTTTCCAAATTGGTCTTCAAAGGGTGCCTGGGTTGCTACTTTTGGAGCATGTTATTTATAGTAAGGTTCCCTTTGCTCTGTGGTTTAAAATAGAAATCTCTGTTGAGGCCCTTTGTAATTGTGATTCTATGAATCTGAGTTCTTGAAAGTCCAACTATTAATGATCAACCAACCTTTCTGTTGGAGAAATGGGAGTCTAAGCTCCAGCTGTCTCACCCTTGTGTATTTATCACCAGCACCTAGCATTGTAGCGGGCACTTCGTAAATTCTCATTGACTGTTTGAGAAGTACAAGGAAGTGATAACAATCCTCAGGGAAACCCAATGAAAAATAGATGGTGCGTAGCTTAGGATATTTGGTTCCTCTTTCAGATTCACCAAGATATGAGCCTTACCAACCATGTGCCTTTGTTGAAGAAAACCCTGGAACTATTTGTGTATAGGGTGAAAGCCATGTTGATCCTCAACAATTGCCAGGAAGCTTTCTGGCTGGGCAATCTCAAAAACAGGGACCTGCAGGTGAGCTTGGGACCAGCAAGTAAAACTGGGCCAGGGCAGCTGGGTAGCTCAGTGGAGTGAGAGTCAGGCCTAGAGATGGGAGCTTCTGGGTTCAAACCTGGCCTCAGCCACTTCCCAGCTGTGTGACCCTGGGCAAGTCACTTGACCCCCATTGCCCACCCTTACCAATCTTCCACCTATGAGACAATACACCGAAGTACAAGGGTTTTAAAAAAAAAAACTGGGCCAGGTTTATTTAGAACAGGAGGTTCACTTCAGGGAAGAATGGGAAGATAAAAGCATCTAGAAAGCAAAGCAAGTGATGGCTATTAATAACTCACTCCTTTAAACCCTGTTCTTAAAAAAAATCTATTTAGGCTTTTTTGGTTGCCTATCCCTGGCTAGCTTGGTGGGTTAAAAGGACAGTATTAGTGAGAATCAAATTTCAGTTCATTCTTCCTATGGGCCATTCTGCCCCAGTATCACATACTTACCCCAGGCATGGCATGGCCAGCCATCTCATAACGGCATGTCTTCGATCATAAGGGAGAGTAAAAAACCTTATGAGTTGGAGCAAATCCTGGAAAAACATCTCGTTGTATTCATTCTCTACTGAGTTTGAGCCGGGAGGGTCACTTTTGTATATGGAGTGGTTATTTCTCTTCCCCAAAACTGGTTTTGTTATTTTCCCAAGATGCTTCTGAGAGTACTTATAGCTTTACAGGAGGGAAGGTGCTTTGATAACACACAGAATGACCCCTGTGCCCATTTGGTACAGTGTTGTAGTAAAAGCAACAGAGGTTCATTGCCGTGACATTTAGAATTTCTATCAGGCCTTTCCTCCCAAAAGTTCAAAATACTTACAGATAATCCATTTACTCACTCGGAAGTCCTAGGATGCAGCCTGGGATAGGTAATATTCATCTCCATTTATGGGTCAGAGAACATGGTGGCTTTTAGCCTGTTCCATGTCCAATGACAGTTGTAGATAGGAGTAAGTGGGAAGAGAAGCCAAGGTCTTCTAAACCAATGGAAACTGTCTCTAGCTTACCACTTTCAGCATTCACTTGGCCTTCAGCCTCTCGAATTACAATTTGTGTTGGGTATGTTAAGTCAAATTGAAAAATCTTTGTGCGCATACATCTGAGATTATTTAAATAGGAAACATACTGGAGTTTTCTTAACATTTCTTTTATTAACATACTGTTATACCAAATAGGGTGAAGAGATTCTATCCCAGCAATCTGAGGAAAGCTCAGTGGATGAGAGCCAGGAAGTGAACTCTCAAATCTCCAAGCAAGAAACTGAGGAGGTATTGCGGTTGCCATAGTGGTTGGGTTTTGCTAGTTAAATGTTTAGGACACTTTACAATATAGCACACAAACTCTTACCCTTTCTCTTTCCCTGTTTTTCTGTCTGTCTTACATGTATTTGTAGCCTAGCCCTTGTTCTCAGAGATCTCTTTGAGACAGAGAATAGATTAAAAATTATCTGGCCTGTGAATTTTTTGCAATGGAGGTAGTTCTATTCTATGCAGCTCACTGGTTTACCTGTAGTTATTCCTAAATATCTTATATTTGGGCTTCTGTGCCAGTTTCCCTTGTAGCTTCCTATTTATTAAGCTCATATCTGAAAACTTTTCTAGGATGGGGTCTTGCTGATTTTCTTGCAGAACATGTATTTTGGAGGAAAGTCTTGAGTTAAATTAATTCTTCTGCTTATACTTTTAGGAAAAATGTATATTTGCCCCAATTTGGTATTATGTTTACAATAAGGTACCTAGATCTTTCCACAGTCTCAGAGAAGAAATTATTCTTTGGACAGTGAGGTGACTCTATATAGAAAGCAAGGTCTGGATTCTAGAGGACCTGGGTTCAAATCTGGCCTCAGATACTTTGTAACTGTGTGATCTTGGGCAACTCACTTAACCCCAGTTGCCCAGCCCTTCCCATTCTTCTGCCTTGGAATATTTGAGTATCTTTTCAAAGCAAAAAGTATGGGTTTTTTTAAATTTTGATTTTGTGTTTTTCAAATGAAGAAACTTTTCAAAAGCCATCAATTCTTGTATTTCAGAGTTGCCCTAGGGCACTTGTGATGGGTTGAAAATGGGAGTCAGCACAGACACACATAACATTGCTTGCCCAGGGTTCACAGATCAAGATGAGCTGGCATGTTTAAGGCTTAATACCAGCCTGCAAATATCTGTAAGGAAAAAAAACCCAAAGGGCCATTTTGAACATTTAACCCATCAGAGGAATGCAATAATGCCTCCACATAATGTTTTCTCAACCCATGTCTGGGGCTGTGTCATTTTACAGTGAAACTGCCCCAAATCCTTCTAGTTCTTCTTATAACTAACCCTTCTTGGTCAGGTGCACAGATTGCAAGTTCCACCAAACTCCGCATATAGTGGTTAAGTTAGGGTTTAGGTTTGTTGGAGAGCCTTATTTCTTTGAGACTAAAATTCATCTACTTTGTGCTGTTTGTTGCCTACATTCAAAAAAGTCATGGAATTGGGGAGGATGCTGGTTTGTCTGTTGACTGCTTGGAAACAATATGGGCACTTCCCCAGGATGGGGAGTCTACACCTGACCAGATTAAAGCTCATGGAGATCATTCCCTCAGGGGGCCACTGAAGCATTCCCACAGAGGGCTTTAGGAAGGTCCATAAAGCCTACAATACTGAACTTGTTGATCTGATTATTCTTTTCTTCAGGAAAGTGCAGATGAAACAAGTGTCGGTGGAAATGAGAGTGACAGCTGATTAGAAGTGGGAGATGCTGCTCCCTCTCCTGAGAAGCCCCCCCCATCTTCCCACCCCTCATCTCTGCTCACACTTCCCGGCCTCCAGCCAGCAGCCAGTCTTGTTAAAAACATCTAGATGTCAAGATGAGGAATCTTTATGGCGTCACCCCAGCATGAGTTTTAGACTGTTTGCCAGCATCAGACCTGCTGTTATGGGAAGTGACATTCTTTAATTCCTGATTCATTTCCCTTTTCATTTGTGGGATCATTGTGAAGACTATGATAGGATTTCAGGTCTAAGGAGCTAGACTTAAACACAAGCACTTTACATGGCTCTGAGTTATACACTTCTCCCACCTCATTTTTTGGAGAAATTCCCTTCCCCTCAGTGGGCTTCCTACATTTCCTTAATTGTCTGGGGTAATGGATTCGATGTTGTGGTCTTTGCCGAGGGAGGAATGAATGAGATTGATATCAAGTTGTCTGGCAGTATCCTCCTCGTCAGACTTCCTGCTGGGATCCCAAATGTCACTCCCCCTCGGGTATCACTTGAAGAATAAGAGCCTGCCTGCTCTTTCAGCCTTTCTAGGAGAAAGGAGGGAGCAGCAGTGCTCATGGCTCTCCTCCCCTATTCTAGAAGGAAGTCCAAGTGGGTCTTGGTACTGAGCTCTTCTTCAGCAGTGGTCTATTCTACAGCAGAGTGTGTAAAAGAGGCAGGACAGAGCTGGGTTTGATTTGCACATAAGGTTTATTCTCAATTCCTATTATGTTGTATGAGTTACACTGATAACTCAGTTACAGACTGCTTTAAAAAATCATTGGCAATTTGTTTGAGTTACCACAGCAAGTGAGAGATGTGGATTGTGCACGTCAGACAAAAAACAGGAAATCAGATGTCTTCCTTCCTCCCAGAGCCTGGACCCTGTTCTGCCGCCAGCCCAGCCCCCCACTCCCAACCTTCCCCCCCACTTCCCCTACCCCCCCTTTCTCTTTCACGAGTCCCTGTCAGGTCAGAATTTATTTAATCTGGTGTATTTCTACCCATTTGGATTCTCTTCCTTCTCTCTCCAGGAGTCCTGGGGTTTTTTCGGTCAGGTTTTTCTTTTTTTTTTTTTTTAAAACTTATCAACCAATCTAACAGTGTTGGATTTGATGCCTTTGCCTTCAATCCTGTTCACACAGCAGACCATCCACCATATACCCCCATTGTTTAAAAACTGCAATCATTTGTCACCATAAATTTGAAAGAAATGACAAGCCAGCTCCTGTGTTCTTTGGTATCTACTGTTTGTTTAATGCTCTTCGTTATCGCGTGTACATGTGCTAGTTTGCCTCATTTTTAAAGTGGTTTAATTTTACAAGTGAAAGACGTTCTCTCTTGCTCTGTGTCACCGGCCCTTATTGGTGGGGGGGACTCCTGCATTGTCTTGTCTTGACAGAAGAGGTAAGACAGCTCCAATGATGTTGCAATTTCCTTTACATGAGTTTCTGTAAACTCCAGACACTTACCAAAGGACATGGTGTGAGTGTGACTGCAAACCAGGTAGGGGTTTTACTTGGAGTGCTGTAAGGCAAAAGTGCACTTCTTGTACGTTGCATATAGTAACAGAATAGACCGCAGCATCTGCTTACACATAGTCACTGTCATTTGAATTTGAGGCTCCTTCAGTCCAGTGGGCCACTGATGCTCCCGGCTGATGATTTTGCAAAAGGCTGATTTGTCAGAAACTCTAAATGTCCCCGTCCACTTTGGGGGCTGAGCTGTGATGATCCTGCCAAAGACAGAGTCCACTCCACTGAGGCGGACAGGCTGAGGCTTCCGGACAAGACCTTTCTTATTGTTCATTGTTCGAAGCTCCGACGTGTGGCAGGGCAACTTGGGACTCACCCCAGTCTCCAGAAATGGGCTGTCTAGGACGAGGGTAACCTCCTGGAAGCAAAGCTGCACTTCCAGGTCTGAAGGGGTATGTGGGAAGCAGTGAGAAGCCCTAAAGGGGTGCTTGGAAGAAGGAGTAGGTGTTGTATGTCGTAACCACTGGAAACTCTCATCCAGTGGGGTCCATGGTGACCAGAGCTGATATCCTGCCATTGTTACACCTAGAGGAGAGCAATTAAAACATGGAACCTCTCTTCAGGAAGGGTCAAGAGCTGCTTTCAACAAGTCTCATCCATTACAAATCACATTTTTCCTCTACTCTAGTAGAGGTTCTAAGATCACATTAGGGGCTCTAGATCAGCCTCTGGAAAAAGAAAGATCCCCAAATCCCAACTACTAATTAAAAGCCAACTTCTGCTTCTGAGTGGGCCGGTCACTATTCGGTAGAATACCTGTTCTGGTGAGAGCGAAAACTTTTACTTTGTATTTGAAATCTCACTCTCCCCTCCAACCCGTAACTTGGCTGAACCAAGTTTGGCTTCTGTTTAGGATTACATGTGAATTCTCCACTTTTACATTTCCAAGTGCCCAGGGTGAGAAAGATTCCTCTTCCCAGACAAATGGACCTTTCCCTGACCCCTCTTTCTTCACCTACAAAAAGAAAAAGACCAGCTTTTCAACCTGGGAGATCCCATCCCATTTTAGGCCTGAAAATGCTAGATTCACACCACCTTAGGTATGTGACAGTGAATTGGATAGACTCATTTCACCTGTCACTGAGAACTGGTTTGGAAGATGTTTTTGCTTTGTGTGGAATGTGAAGAGGTAACTAAAGCAATTTCCAGATCAATTTGCTATATTTTCCCCAGAATTCTCCTAAGCAGGGCCTAAAGGGGTTCTTTGCACAAGCTCTGTGTTCAAATGTTGCCTGAGAACCAGTTGTGGAAATCTCATTCTTAGAAGTAAATCTAGGAGCTGATCTCCAGAAGAGAACTCTGAGAAGTAAAGGAGTCATTACCCATCCTGAACACCCCACCCAAACATTCTTTTTTGTGTTCATAACCTTAAGATGGAGTGCATCGTTTCCCTTGCAGTTTTAGGGAGATAACCGGGAAAGAGCAAAAGGGTCTCTCCTCCTCACCTCCCAGCCTCATTTAACTTTGCTCATTGGGATGCACCAAAACAAATTGTGATTGCAAGATCAGTTTCCTGAGAAACGAATGAAGTGGAGCTTCAGATCTATAGCCTTAGAGGATCTAGGAGAACGTCTCTTTCCCATTCCATTTTACAAATGAGGAAACTGAGGCCTAGAGAGGGAAAGTGACTGCTCAAAGTCGGAGCTCCTAGCAGAGCAGGATTAGAACCCCTATCTGCTTCACTCCGGTGATCTCTCCAGGAGACACAGCTCTTTCCGAGGCATCCATCTCAGGGCCCCAGACGGAAGCCTTGGGGCAGGCTACTGTGCTCTTCCCAAATCCCCTAAGTGTAGGGGAGGAGGAGGAGGAGAGAGATGAAATAGGCGGCTCCCCCGATATTCAGACGAGCCGTAGGTATAGCTCTGTACCTCAACTTCTCCACCTGGAAAATAAGGATGCAGAACCGCAGCTGAGCTGTGTGTCACCTCCGAGGCCGAGGGTGGTATTTCGAGTGGCTGGAGCCCCCCGGGTGGCTGTGGAGGTAGATCCGCCGCCTCCTAGCCGGACAGAAAGGAATTGTCTCCGTCTTAGCCCGGGGGTGGTGGAGGAAAGGGGACCTCGCCCAGGGTGGGGACAAGGTGAGGCTGGCCGGAGCCGGAGCCGCAGGCCGGCTCTAGTCCTAGCTGCCGGGGCGGGAGCTGGACGGGATGGGGAGCTCACCTGCTGGGCTCCGCGGGTCGCACGCTCCCGAGTGGCGGCCGCTGTTCCCGGGGCCGCATCTTTCCTCTGCCGGGTGCTTGGCAACGGCCTTTGTGACCCAGGCGCCGCGGGGAGAGCCCGTGGCCCGGACTGGGGGGAGGGCAGGGGCGTGAGGCTAAGGGGCTTCCGCGAGGGGCGGCTCCCCCGGAGGGCTTCCTCTGCCCGCTAGCCCTTAAGCCTCGGCTCTTTCCTAACTCCTGAATCTCTACCCTGAACTGGACTTTCTGCTGAGCCATTCATTCATTCAGTCTCCGTGCCTGGGCGGGCTTACCGGGAGCGCGTTTTCCGCTCTGCCGCCGGTCCGCTCCAGCCTTTTCTTCCCTATGCGGGGGCGTCCTCCGCCCTCTCCCATCGCTCGTAGCTTTAAGGGAGCCGGAGGGAGAGGGTACTGCGTGGGACCCGGAAGCAGGGCTGCGAGGAACCGAAGAGATCGTCGTAGGAAAGGTACTTGTCCAAGGTCACACAGTAAATAGGAGGCCCTGGTTCTGAAGGGGCAGAAGACCGGGCTTCAAGTCTTCGTGTGACCCTGGGAAAATCACTTCATCTGAAAAAAGGAAGAGGAGGAGGAGGGATTGGCTTAGGATGGCGGGGATGAGTAAGCAATCAGCAGATCAGCAGGTTAAAGGGAATACTGGCCAGAGCCCCAAGCTATAGCAATGAGAGTAAGTTGTGAGATCCAATAGGGTGAACATGATGCTGAAGAGACACATAGAGTTTAATGGTCATAATCTTTACAATCCGTATTCGCATGAGCTTTAAAATGGAAAATGTGCTTCCCAACAGCTTTTGGAGTCAGAGGACCTGAGTTCAAATTCTGTCTCTGCCACTTTAATATTTGTATTGTAGTGGGCACCAGGGTCCCCCAATACACTCCCAAATTCCTAGAGACACCACAGGAATCCACCTTGTAGGGCTGGCAGTTGAACAAATAGAGGATCTACCTCTAAGCTTTGGAAGTATTTACACTAGCCTCGTGATAAGGGTCTGGGCTCTTGTTTCCATCTCAAGCACATTAGGTTTCTCCAGCTAACTTACCCACCTTTATGACCCCTACATCTCAGAGATCACTTATGATCCCAACATCCCTAGGTTTTGTTCACAAGATGGATAACTTACCCACCTTTAGGATCAGGATGTCATAAACGTTGTGTGCTTATGTTTAAGCCCCCAGACCCAAAGGCAAAGACCCGTTTGCCCCACTTGTTTGTTCCCACTGTTCATCCCTTTACTCATCCTTCCCTTCCAAGTCTCTTAGTCCCCATCCTTTTAGGATATAAAAATCCTGAACTTTTCTCTGTTCAGGGAATCAGTTAGTAGTCCTGCACGCTGCCTCCCAACCATTCAACCTAAAGAAATCTCTCTTTAAAGGGTTTCCACCAGAGTCTGTCATTCTTTAAAGGGCACCCTCCCTGGACCAAGGGTTAATCTCCAGCCCTCCACAACATTTTGGTGCCGTGCCCCGGATGCTCCTGAGATGACTTCTCCTCAGGTAAGAGAGGGGTCCTTTTCTGGCTCCTAAAACTCCCTTTTCTTTGGGCAATAGCTTCATTGGGCTCTCTCCGTCTCTCCCATCTGTGTCCTCAGGGGTCGGTTCGGGCAGCTGGCCCTGAGGTCTGGCTCCACATCCTGATGGCTTCTCTTGCACAATCAGAAGACATTCTGATTTAGGGAAGCATCTTTTAGGATCAGAAATCAGTCTGACCTAAGAGACTGGCTTTTGGGCACCCTCCTTGGACGCAAGGTTGGTGGTAATCTTGGGACAGAAAAGAGAGCATCTCTCCAGATGCCCCACTGCAATTTCTCTACCAATCAGGGAAAGTTAAACCTGGACAGCTTAAGAAAAAAAAAAAAACAACTTATTTTCATAAAGTTGAATGCCCGAGTTACATCCTGGAAAAACGAGGAAATCAACTTTTGGATGACACCTTCCATTAGGATGCCATGTAGCCATCGGATGTATTTGGCAGGGAAGAGGGCATATGGACAGGAGGCCCCCAGAGTTTAACTTTAATACCCCTCAGCCAGAAGCTGAGGTTACAGTGCTCCACAGGCAGGTGCATAAAGATGGGGCTCTCGCCTGTTTCCTGGCTCAGTCCCAACACTCCCAGTCCTATCCTTTGCCTGGGGCCACAGCAGGGCCCCGCCAGGACCCTAGCTAGCATTAGGTATAGGGAGTTTGGAAATCAAGCAAGGCAGGAGGTAAGGGCCACCTTCTTTACTCCTTTCTCCCATCCAATCCCATTGGCAACAGGGAATTGGAATATGTGGGAAACCTCTTAAGTCTAGGGAAGATGCACCCTAATTTGTGCCCGCAGAGACAAATAATTCCAACACATTCTTTTTAACCCTTTCATCTTCCCTGTGCCCCTATTGGGCAGGGATTTTTAAGGAGGAAGTAGGCTGTCAGTTCTTCCTCATCTCAGCTGCTCCCTCCCCAGCTTTGCATGGCTAACTCTGCACAGATTTCTGGAATATCCCTTAAAAAATCTGGGAGAAAGCCCTGCAATTCTAGGACTTACACTTTTAAACATCTCAGTCTAGGGAAAGTGCCCACAAGCTACCAGCATTAAGAAAAAGAAAGAGGAAGAAAAGCTTACACTAGCTTGACAAAATGAAAAGAAATTCTTCACTAGCTCTACCCTTGGTTTGGGGAAACAAAAAACTGGAGACAGAAAAGGGGTTCTGTTCAAACTCCTCCCCCCCACACACCCCTCTGCTGGACAGACAGAGCCTAAATGATGCTTATTTCAAAGACAGACTGCGTATACATGTGATTTTGAAAATAACACCCTCATTTTTTAAAATATGTTTTAAATTTTATTTAATTGATTAATTAAGAAAATTTTCCCATAGTTCCATGATTCATGCTCTTTCCCTCCCCTTCTCCCACCCCCTCCCATAGCCAACAAGCAATTCCACTGGGTTCTACATGTGTCATTGATCAAGACCTATTTCCATATTATCAATATTTAAATTTTTTTGGCCTATCGCCCCCTTTCCAGAAAAAAAAACATTATTTAGCTCACTGGAAATTAATTTTTTAAAATTTTAATAGCAATTAATAGGAAAGATAAATGCATCTGTGGCTATCACTGCTTCCCTGGATCACTGCAGCATCCACCAGGGGGCGGTGGCGCCCACTTTGGGAATCACTGACTTAGAGTCTACATCCCCAATCATATCCCCATTGACCCATGTGATCAAGCACTTGTTTTTCTTCTTTAACACCCTAATTCTTAACTGTGCTTGTTGGTCTCAGTGAAATTTCAGTCTGATTCAATATTAGAAGGAGGACTTCTTTTTAAGCAGTTAGCACAGCCTTAGGCCAACAAATGGCTTAAATAGCAGAACATAAGTGATCTAGGACTAAATGGGTTCTAAAATGTGGCTAGTACTATGGGTTGCTACTAAATATGTAATTTTAAATAAGAATCATTTCATTGTTTGAATGTAAACACGTGCTTGGTGCAACCTGCTGGTACTCCATATTTTGTTTAATCCTGAGTAGTTATCTCAGTTTACCAACTTGTACTGTATAGTTGGAAAATCTTGAATCCCTGGAACTGCATTGCCCAGGATTCCTTTCTGTATTGCCCACAATTCCTTTTCCTTTCTATTTACGTGGGTCTTTAGCATGATTGTATATAAGTTTGGGGTAACGCCCCTCTAGCTCTCTCTTCCACGTGAAGTGAGTGGGGAACGTTCCCTGTGTTCTCTAGCTCTTTAGTTAAATATTAATAAATCTCTACAAATATTATACTTTGGAGATATTGAATATTAATTTTAAAATCCACAGTACTATGAACTAAAATTAATGCATTAAGTGAATTGGATAAAAGAACTTGTGAAGATACAGTGTTTAAATGGTACAGTCCTTTTAAATCTGGATTCTTTGGGGTTATTTTTTTCCCCTAAAACCCTTACTTTCTGTCTTGGAGTCAGTGCTGTGTATTGGCTCCAAGGCAGAAGAGTGGTAAGGGGTAGGCAATGGGGGTCAAGTGACTTGCCCAGGGTCACACAGCTGGGAAGTATCTGAGCTCAGATTTGAACCTAGGACCTTCCGTCTCTAGGCCTGGCTCTCACTGAGCCACCCAGCTGCCCCCTATTCTTTGGGATTATTGATGAGCAATTGAAGGGATTCCTAATGGAATGAAGTTTATTCCAATCATGGTGGTAAAAAGTAAAGTCTATGAAGGTGAGAAGAATGCTGGGATCGAATATGAAAAAAAAAAAGTGGAAGGGACTTTAATCAAAGTCCATTTGGAGGGGAATTGTGAAATATGGAAGCTTAAAGAAAGTTGTATTCAGCTTTAAGCAGAGGGTTTGAAGGGAAGAGAAACCAAGATTATTTTCCTCATTTTCCCAGGCCTGCAAACAACTGGGATACGAAGCTATAATAAGTCATGACAAAGACAGAGTTGAGATGCGCCACTAAGAAGCTACAACTGCCTGCGAACTTATTCCCCTGTGCCTCGAAGGGCCCCCGGATGCCTGAACTTTCTAGGAGATCCGCGTCCATCCACTCCTGCTCTGGCTACCCCCTGTGGGCCACTTCAGAGAATGTCTCCTGCTTTCTCACAGGACAGCCTTTCACTCTCCCTGAATACAAACAGGTCCAGTGCACCAGGCGATGCTCATGGAGGAGGGATGGGTTGACCATGATCCCTTCCCATAAGAGGGTTGAAACACTGACCCTTTCCCCTTTAATATGCCTCACACACAGTGTGGAAATTATACTGAGAATCCCGCCATGTTCAGTAATGGAAAGCCTGCGTACTCCTCCATTCGCACATATACTGCTACCCTAATTTTACCCTCCAAAACTCAGGGAAGAGTTTTAAGAACTTTTCTACCCTGGCAGCCCCTCTAGACCCCCCAGGCTCATGGTCTACACTGGACACTCTAACCCAGGCTGACCTTAACCTGGGTAGACTTGCGTCTTGCAATGATTCCTCTGAATGGGGAACTGAGGCTACTGAAATGTTGTAATCCACTGACAGATCCATTTGTTCCCCTTCAGGATACAGATTTATGTATTTGTCCACGCCACCTCTGGCATCTTGGGCACAGCTACCCTCTTCTGTCCCTGGGTGGTCACCTGAGGAGTCTTACCCATCTCAGCCCCTACATTAACTATGGGGAATGTCCTTTGGGTTTCCTTGACCCCCGGGTATCTTTATATACATGCGGTGTCTACTTGGACCGCAGACACCCTGAGCCAACTCTTCCCTGGCTCCTCCTCCTCCTGGACTAAATGGTTATATGCCCTGCTTAGCCCTTTCATTCCTATCATCCTGATATGTGGCCCCTGTGACTTTAACACTGTCACCTCTCTAGTTGCTTCTAGGGTAAAAGCTTTCATGGAAGCCACCACGATGCCACTGCAACCCTTAACGACCTCTGCATCCTGGACCTCTGGACCATGAACTCCGCCACCTTTTCTCCCTCTCTCCCTAGGAGGAAGGGCCAGCTCTACGTCCCTTGCCAGCCTTGAAGAAGTTACAGAAGACGGACTGTCACCCTCTTTCCCTTAGAAATTCAAGAGGGGAGTGCAGCTGGGTGGCTCAGTGGATTGAGAACCAGACCTGGAGATGGGAGGTCCTGGGTTCAAACCTCAGACACTTCCCAGCTGTGTGACCCTGGGCAAGTCACTTGACCCCCATTGCCTAGCCCTTAACCACTCTTCTGCCTTGAAGCCAATACACAGTATTGATTCCAAGATGGAAGGTGAGGGTTTAAAAAAAATAAATAAATTCAAGATGGGGGAGATGTGATGGGCACCAGGTTCCCCCAGTACACCCCAAATTCTTAAAGTCACCCTAGGTTAAAGATCACATGAGGAATCCACCTTGTAGGGCTGGAAGCTGAACAAAGGATCTTCTGCCTCTATTACACTAGCCTTATGATAAGGGTATGAGCTCTTGTTTCCATCTCAGACATACTAGGTTTCTCCAGATAACTTGCCTACTTTTATGATCCCTACATCTCGGACATCGCCTATGATCCCAATATCCCCCGGCTTCTCAAGATGGGTAACATGATCAGGATGCCTTAAAGGATGTGTACTTGTACTATGCCCCCAGTCCCACCTCTATGATCAGGATGTCATGAACGATGTGTGCTTATGTGTAAGCCCCCAGACCCAAAGGCACCTATTCTGTTACTTATTCTCCCATTTGCCCCACTTGTTTGTTCCCACCGTTCGTCCCCCTCCCCATTCTTCCCTTCCAAGTCACTTAGTCCCCATCCCTTTAGGATATAAAAATCCTGAACTTTTCTCTGTTCAGGGAATCAGTTAGTAGTCCTGCATGCTGCCTCCCTACCATTTCAACCTAAATAAATATCTTTAAAGGGTTTCCACCAGAGTCTGTCATTCTTGAAAGGGCACCCTCCCTGGACCAAGGGTTAATCTCCAGCCCCACCACAACAAGAGGCCCTGAGATCAAATTCTGTTTCTGCCACTTTAATATTTGTATGACTGAGCCAATCACCCTAAGGTTCCTGCAGTTTCCTCATCTATAAATTGAGAGGATTTGGACTAGGTGGTCCCTAAGGGCCCCTCCAGAACTAACCCTGTGATCTGTGATTGTCACAACAAACCCATGAGAGAATACATAAGATGGGGGTAGGAAAAGGATCTACCAGGGAACTACCCCTACCGAAGCAGATTAGTGACACCTCTGCAATCTGTAGTTAATCCTAGAGTGTTTTACCTCGAATCCTAAAATTAACTAGTTTATTTGGCATCACAAGCAGTGTCAGAGACAGAACTAGAATCCAGGTCTTCCTGGCTCTGAGGCCAGCTTTCTATCCACTAGTCTTTAATGCCAGGATTACCCTGTTTTTGCAGACGAGGAAAAAAATGCTCAGAGAGTTGATGTGGCCTACATTCACCCAGCTAGTAGGTAGGATTTGAATATAGGTCTCCTGCTCCTGAGCCGATTTGGACAGCTAGATGGTATAGTGCATAGAGCACTGAGCCTCTTCCTGAGTTTAAAGCTGGCTTCAGACATTTATTATCTGTGTAACCCTGGGCAAGTCACTTGACCTTAGTTTCCTCATCTGTAAAATGAACCAGAGAAGGAAAAGGCAAACCACTCCAGTATCTCTGCCCAGAAAACCTAAAATGGGGTCACAAAGAGTTGGATGTGACTTGAACAAATGATGATGACGAGAGGTAGCATTCATATAGCCAGGTTTCCAAAGAGCTTTACAAATATTTTATCCTCACAATAATCTCATGAGCTATAGATGCTATAATTACCTCCGTCTTATAGATGAGGAAACTGAGGTAGAAGTTAAGTGACTTGGGGGCAGCTGGGTAGCTCAGTGGATTGAGAGTTGGGCCTTGAGAAGGGAGGTCCTAGGTTCAAACCCGGCCTCAGACACTTCCCAGCTGTGTGATCCTAGGCAAGTCACTTGACCCGCATTGCCCACCCTTACCAGTCTCCACTTATGAGCCAATACACAGAAGTTAAGGGTTTTTTAAAAAATTGTAAAATAATTTTAAAAAAAGTTAAGTGACTTGGCCAGGGTCACACAGCTAGTAACTTGTATGAGCAGTATACTTTCCAGAGATGTGCACATAGAGGATCAGGTTGACCTACACATTGCCAGAACCAGCTCAGTGTTTGGGAGAGAAGAGATATTGGGCTGCCTACCAAACTGAAGGTCTACAGAGCCATCGTGTTGATGCCATTGTTATAATTCTGTGAAACCTGGATAGTCTACCAGCGTCATGACAGGAAACTGCCTCGCTTCCATTGGAATTATCTTGGGAAGACTCTGATGATCATCTGGCAAGAGAAGGTACCAGACACTGAGGTCCTTTCTCGAGCTGAACTGCCAAGCGCTCAGACTCCTCTGCAGAGAGCACAACTCTCAAACCTACATTTGCCTAAAAGTCTAGTTTCTGTTGGGGGAGAGGGAAAGAACACGAAACGTGTAATTATGGGAAAATATTCAAAATTAAAATTCAAAATTAAAATAAAAGACTAGTTTCTGGAGAGCTCACCCAAGGCAAACACCTCACGTGGAGATCAGAAGAAGCAAGAGAAGAACCTCTAAAGGTCTCTGAAGAACTGTGGTATCCATTGTGAGACGGGGAGACAGTGGCCACAGGACCTTCCTGCACGGCGTGCTCTCACCAGAGAAAATGCTCTGGAGTTCCATGAGCCAAGCAGAATTGCAAGTGCTCAAAAGAAGTGACATCTCCAACCCAAATGTTCATCCAGGATGTTTGTAGTAGAGCCTGTATGCTGCTGATCAGCCACGGTCAGACACCCTGTACATTGACCCCCCACGTAGTGATGTCATTTTGGTACCCTTCTACTATGGATGAACTTGTATGAGGCTGAATTTGAACTCAAATCTTCCTAGCTCCAGATCCAGTGCTCTGTCTGCTAGCAACCACTGAACCAATACAAACCAGAACCAATGTTGAAATTGAAGCTAAGAAACTGGGAATTCAGTTCCCAGCTCTGACATTTTCCAGCTCTCTGAACCTCAGTTTTCTCATCTGTAAAATGGGAATTTATCAGTGGCCCATGGAGCCCCTTCACATAAAGCACTCTTGTTCTGAACTTATATAAAGTCCAGATTCATTCTCCCAAAGAGGGTGGGTGAGGGGAGTTAAGGCTTTTTTCCCATCCTCTCTAGATTGTAATGCCCCATCCAAAGTTCTGGGGGAAATCTCTTAAGTCATTCCATGGGCATTTATCAAGCCAGACATTATGCTAAGCACTGGGGGTATGAAGAAAGAGCAAAAACAGTTCCTGCCCTCAAGGAGCTTATATTCTAGTGGGGGAGACATTTATATCAAGGAGTATATAAATGATACATAAAGCGTAGATGGTAGGTAACTGTGCAGTGCTTTGGATACAAAGAAAAAACGAAACTGTAGCCACAATAGAGGTGCTGGCATTCTACCCGGAAGGGAAGGACCTGAACGTACACAGATAGATACAAAAAATATACAAAGTAAGTTCAAAATAATCACAGGAAAGGAAAGAAGGCACTAGAGATAAGCCTGATATATAGGAGCTGGTTCTTGAACTGAGATTTGAAGAAAGTTAGGGATTCTAAGAATCAGAGGTAAGGAAAATGGCTTCAAGAGCATGGTAGAGTCAAGGGGAAAATTGTTCAAAGGAAGAGAGGGACTTGGAGAGAGAGAATGCATTTTTCTCACAATGAGAGCCTTCCCAAAGAAATAGTAGCTTCTGTCTCCTTTGAGAAAGAGTAAGCAGAAGATGGATGTCATTTTGGAGAGGAGATTCTCATTGAGGTTCAGGCTGGATTGGATGACCACTGAGGTCCTTTATAATTCTGAAAGTCTGTGATTCTGAAGCTGGGGTGTGATGGGATAGGAGGACCAGCTCAGAAACCTTGCAGGGAGGGAAGCTCCAGGAAGGAACATTATTTCTCTGCTTTTCTGTTTGACTGTTTTTTAAAAAAATTCCTTGCCTTCTTTCTTAGAATCAATACCGTGTATTGGTTCTGGCAGAAGATTGGTAAGGACTAGGCAATTGGGGTTAAATTACTTGCCCAGGAAGTGTTGGAAGCCAGATTTGAACCCAAAAGTTCCCATTTCCAGGACTGGCTTTCAATCCACTCAACCAGTGTTGGTGAAATATTGGCATGTATGTGCATCTGGCACAGTGTGTATATATGTGTGTGTGTGTGTGTGTGTGTGTGTGTGTGTGTGTGTGCTGCTCCATTCCCCCTCTTTCCAGCATCTGAGAACACTTTTTTGCATGCCCCATTCCTCTGCCCAGCTGCCCAAATCGAACACTTCCCCCCTCTGTTCTTTCAGGTATTGCTTGGGGCTCCCAGATAGTTTGAAGTTGCAGTTTGGGCACACAAACTTGAAAACATTCACCAATGCTGCACTAAACCATCTAGCTGCCCCCCTCTGACTCTTTTTTTTTTTAATTTTTTTTTTTAAAACCCTTACCGATTATCATCTTGGAGTCAATACTGCGTATTAGCTCCAAGACAGAAGAGTGGTAAGGGCTAGGCAATGGGGGTCAAGTGACTTGCCCAGGGTCACACAGCTAGAAAGTGTCTGAGGCCAGACTTGAACGTAGGACCTCCCGTCTCTAGGCCTGGCTCTCAATCCACTCAGCCACCCAGCTGCCCCCTCCCCCCCCCCCCGACTCTTATCAAATGCTTGAGTGTCACTCATTACCAGATGGTAAAAGGACAACATAAATTACCCAGCTACAAAAGAACTGTCATTAAAGACCAGGCTACCCAAGAACCGAATCCAGTCTAGACTGCGTACATAGGTACAGAACAATTCTTTAGTAGAAAGGGAAAGGGTGCAACATCCCAGCCCCAGTGTGCCTAAAGTGGTTTGATTAGAGAAGTACAGTAGGGTAGCACACACACATATATCACATTTTAACCTCTCAACAACCCTGGGATGTAGGTACTATTATTATTCCCATTTTACAGATGATGAAATTGAACTACAGAGAGATGAAGTGATTTGTCAACAACTAATGGGTATCCTACAACTAAGTGTCTGAGGCTGTCTGTGAAGGAAGAATTGAAAGGGAAAAAAGAAAACAAGAACTAAAATCTAAAGGAGTGTCTTGGGTTGCCTCTTAGATGGTTAGGGAATGGCTGAAGAAATTGTGGTATGCAAATATAATGGAATATTGTATTATGACAAATTATAAAAGATGATTTCAGAGAATCCTGGGAAGATAAATTGATAGTGAGCAAAACTAGGAAAACAATTTATTCAAGTATAGAGACACCATAATGAATAGCAGCTTTGGAAGACTTAAGAATTCTGATCAATTTGATAACCGATTATGTCTATGAAGGACGTTTTGGGAAGCACGTCGCCCACCTCCTGACAGAGAAGTGATGGATACAAGGAATAGAGACGGGCATGGTCATTCTGTGGATTCATTTTGCTTGGCTATCTTGATTACGGATTTTTTTTTCTTTCTCTTATTTTACTGTGTGTGGGGAGAAGCAAAGGGAGTAGCAATAATGATACCCCCCAAAAAAGGGGGGCAATTTTTTTAATGCATAGAAAAGGGAAAGCTAGGTGGCTCACTGGATAGAGAACAAGATGTGAGGACCGGGGTTTAAATATGGTCTCAGGTACTTCCTAGCAGTGTGACCCTGGGCAAGTCACTTAACTTCAATTGCCTAGTCCTCACCTTTCTTCTGCCTTAGAAGTGTTACTTTGGTTATCAATTCTAAGACAGAAAGTAAGGGTTTTTAAAAATAAAAATAAAAAACAAACAAACAGAAAAGAACTAAAGGAAGTTCAGAAGGAAGAACCAACAAACAGGATAGTTTTGAAAGTAATGTAGAATTCAGTACATTTTAAAAAAAAGCCAAGTGGCATGAAATGGAGATTCACTGTTTTAGACAGGATCTTTTTGTGCTCTATTTTGTATATGGAATTTTTTTTTTTAGTGTTTTAAGTCCAGAATAAAAATATTAAAAAGGAAAAAGAAAAGTATGGAAAGAGATTAAGAAACAAATAGCTATTATGTAACAAGTGCTTTAGAAAAGTATAGAACAAAGTATTACATAGTCTGAGGGAGGAAAATATTTATAGGGGAAATCAGGGAAGGCTTTACAGAAGTGGTGGCATTTGAGCTAGGCTTTAAAAGCTGTCATCTCTTTGAAAGTAAGCAAATATGATTGATATCTCACTGTATCATGGAAATGACCTTGCTTTTTCCCCTCCTCATTTTTAATATTTTGTTATATCCCCTTTCTCTGTTCTATGCAGAGAGCTATTCCTGATTCCCTTTTTAAGTCTTTACCTTCTGACTTAGAATTGAAGCCAAGTATTAATTCCAAGGCAGAAGAGTGGTAAGGGCTAGGCAATTGGAGTTAAGTGACTTGTCCAGAGTCATACAGCTAGGAAATATCTGATTAGAACCCAGGACCTCTCTCAACCAGGCCTAGCTCTCTATCCACTGAACATCTAGCTGCCTTAAGGGCTATACCTTTTAACAAATAATTTAAATGAGGACCCCCAAAATTTTAGTATTTTTTTTTTCAGTTAAGACCAGAAATTGTATATTATCTAAGTCTAATAACAAATGCACTATTTCGCCTCCATGGTTCCCCACCTCTGCAAGGAAGGGAAGGAAGGAGGTGCCTGCTCATAATTTTTCTTCTTGATCAAGGTTGGACTTTGACTTGTTGAAGGCTTTACAGTGGAGGAAACATCCTGTCAGGCAATGCCAAACTGGACAAGCTTCAAAAAAGGACTCAGTGCTTTGTCTGAGGATCAGTCCGGCTAATTTTGGAGAGACCCGTCACCAGATTGTCAAGGATCTAGTGGGCTGAGTCAGTAGAAATATGTCTTTAGAATACTTTAATAATTATAATAACTGACATTTATGTAGTGCTTTGAGTTTTAAAGTGCTTTATTTTTCTCCATTTGAGCTTCATGATAACTCTGTAAGTGCTCCAGGCATTTTATCATTCCTCTTTCATGGATGTGGATAAGAGAGCATTAGGAATTTTCTACAGAATCCTAAGTGGCACAGTGGATAGAACATCAGGTCTGGAGTCAGGAAGACTCATCTT
The DNA here is from genome assembly GCF_016433145.1 of Gracilinanus agilis. NCBI lineage: Eukaryota > Metazoa > Chordata > Mammalia > Didelphimorphia > Didelphidae > Gracilinanus > Gracilinanus agilis. The sequence goes on from NC_058130.1 coordinate 53,847,123, forward strand.
CCTGACTTCAATCCAGCTTCAGATACTTTCTAGCTATGTGACCCTGGGCAAGTCACTTAACCCTGTTTGCCTTAGTTTCCTCATCTGTAAAATAAGCTGGTGGGGACAACTATGTGGCTCAAGAGATTGAAAGCCAGGCCTGTTGTCAGAAAGACTCATTTTCCTGGGTTCAAATGTGGCCCCAGACACTGAAATAGGGAATTGTTCTAGAGCAGGGGTTGGCAACCTTTTTGGCCGTGAGAGCCATAAATGCCACATTTTTAAAAATGTAATTTCGTGAGAGCCGTATAGTGCTCACAGTGCGGCTCCTGTAACAGCGTCTGAAAAAAAAAATTGACTTTATGGCTCCTGCAGAAAGAGCCACACGTTGCTGACCCCTGTCCTAGAGGAATGTGAGATGATATAATCCACCTAGGAACCTCCCCAAGGCCAGTAAAGCACAAACTCCTTGACTTATGATAAACACGATTTATTTTATAATGAGAGTAAGAAAAACTGGTAGGCAAGATAGTAACACTTTACTCTGAATTAACAAAAGAGGGAAAAGGGAAGCTGGGGGTTGGCTATGTGATATAACCCAAAGTCCCAGATGATAATCTTTGGATTATTTTAGCCCAAGAGGATTTCTGGCAGATGGATAACTGGCGGATGATCTCTGTATTCAGGGAAACAGTTCACTCCAAAGTAGACTCTCCACCAGGGAGTACCTAATCTCTCCACAAGATTTTGGATTTCCAAGGGAAACTGTCAGAGCAAAAACACCTCTTCTAGCTTGGCAGAGAGTGCAAATGGCAGTTAATTGCCAGTACAACTCCCATAACCCCTCTCTCCTCCTCAGGATCCTCTCCCAGGGCTTTTATCCAAATCCCCTTCTTTTCCTCTTAAAGCTAATCCCTGAAATTAACTCTATCCCTTAATTTACTTCCTACAACACTTCCTAGCTGTGTGACCTTGGGCAAGTCACTTAACCCTACTTGCCTTAGTTTCCTCATCTGTAAAATGAGTGGGGGTTCAGCTTTGTGGTCATTGGATAGAAAGCCAGGCCTGAAGTTCCTGGGTTCAAATGTGGCCCCAGACACTTCCTAACTGTGTGACCCTAGATAAGTCACAACTCTCACAAAAATTACCTATTTTGATTCCAAGATGGAATGTAAGAGTTTTAATTAAAAAAAGAAAATGGGCTAGAAAAGAAAATGGCAAGCTGCTCCAGTGTCTTTGCCAAGAAAACCCCAAACGAGGTCTCAGAGTTCACAATGACTGAACAACAACAGAGGGACCATGCAAGCAGTTGTGTGTGAGACACTATTCAACCCCAATTGCACTTGATGGGGTTCTGTGGAAAGGCTAGCAGTTTCTCAATAGCAGTGTCTCATTCAAGGAGGACTTAGAAGCCACCCAATGAGACAGGGGGAGAAGGTGGTGGCTATTCCAGGAGCAGCAGGAGCGAAATCACAGAGACAGCAAATTAAAGTGTATATTTGGGGTCGGAAAAGTCCACAGAGTATGTGCGGCCTCATCTCCTGCTCTTGTCCTCCCGGGCTGCGTGATCGGATGCTGCCCTCTTCCAGCTCTGTGGAATAGTCTTTCTGTGCCTCCAAAGCTCAGTTCAGCTTTCACCTCCTCCTGAAACCCTTCCCTGATTCCCTTAGCTCAAGCTGCCATCTCGCTCGCCTCCCATTTTTAGATGTCCCATTAGTTGGTTCTCTCTTTTGCCTCCTTCCCCATTTCCCTTTACACCTTATTTCTCAGTGTAGAAGCTGTCTTCCCTCCGGAGAACAGAAGGTCTGTGACAGTATTTTGGTTCTTCTTCACATCCTTAGTGTCCGACATAGTGCCTTCTCTGTTAAAAAATATGTATTTTTTCAGTTACATGTAGGAACATTTTTTTGACTTCTACATTAGATATAAAGACTCTAAGGTTGGTCAGGTGGCTCAGTGGATAGAGAACCAGGCATGGAGACAGGAGGTCCTGGGTTCAAATCTGAACTTAGACACTTCCTAGCAGTGTAACCCTGGGCAAGTCACTTAACCCCCATTGCCTACCCTTACCGCTCTTCTGTCCTAGAACATATGCTTGTTATTAATTCTAAGAGCGAAGGTAAGGGGTTAAAAAAGCTCTGATAGGGACTGGCCCTGTGATTTTATAGTAATAAGGAATTGTTAGATAAGGAAACTTTGACCAGTAGAAATCTACACCTCCTCTGCAATTTAAGGTCTTAGGAAGAAGGGTCAAACATCCAGCAGGCACCCCAACATGGCAGGCTGAGCCAGATTAAAATGTAACTGGGAAATATTTAATTAAAAATACAATAGAACATAGATAATGCTAATATGTAGTTTTCTAAGTCAATGGGAGGCCCACAGGGATCATTATGGATGATTTAATTGCCACTTTCTATTTGAATTTGACAACATGGTCAAAGCTTCCTAGGGCTTGGAGAGATTACTCAACTTGACTAGGGTCACTCAGACAACTGGGACTTGATCCCAAGGCCAATTCTATCCCATAGGCTATACTGTTTGTCCTATGGGTGTCACTTGTAGTTGACACTTTATAAATCTTTTTTTTCCCCTAAACTTTCACCTTCTGTCTTAGAATCAGTACTGGGTATTGGTTCCAAGGCAGAAAAGCGGTAAAGGCTGGGCAATGGGGGTCAAGTGACTTGCCCAGGGTCACCCAGCTAGGAAGTGTCTGAGGTCAGATTTGAACCCAGGATCTCCAGTCTCTGGGCCTGGCTCTCAATCCACTGAGCCATCCTGTTGTCCAACATTTTATAAATCTTCATCAAACTTTATGAAGAAACTGAGACTAAGCCAAAGGTGATCTGTTCAAAGTCACAAGGCTGGTGAGTCACAGAGCCAGTTTAGCTCCCCAGTTTAGCTCTTCTGAAGCCAAGTCCCCGGCTTTTTTGACTGTCAACGTGCCCTTGGTTGTCTGTAAGCTTCCAGGGACCAAACAGGACAGCACAGAAAGGGCGTTGAAACACAGCACTGCTGATATTTGTATTGGAGGCAAAGAAGGAAACAACCATTTTCTAAGCACCCATTATGTGCCAGGAACTATGTTAAATGCTTTACTAATATTCTGTCATTTTATCCTCACAACAACTTCAGCCATGAACCCTCATTTTACAATCAAGGAAACTGAGGCAGACAGAGGTTAAGTGATTTGTCCTGGGTTACCCAGCTAGTAAGTGAAGCCGAATTTGAATTCTGGTTTTCCTGACCTCTAGCCGGTCCTCTATGCACTATCCACTAACCCGCCAAAAGAAGAATATAAAATTTCATATGGCCTCGTTTTCTATTTTGCGTATACTCCTTGGCTTTCAATGACAGGCATCTGGTTCCTTTATCTCACCCTAGAAACAGCTCTAGAAAATCTAAGGGAGACCAGCAAGGGAGACCAGCAGCACTAGAACAAACTGTGAGCTTTTTATAATCTAGTCAGCTCTCATTTTTTTTTTTGGGGGGGGGGGGAATCTGGCTGAATTCCCCAGGGATGGGAAAGAACACAGGCTTGACAGAAGTCCTGGCTCTCTTGTTGATAAGCTCTGAGACCTTGGGTAAGTCTCTTACCCTGGGGTCCCATTTGTAAATGGAAGAGGTTGGACTAGATGACCTCTAAGGTCCATTTCCATTCAGAATCTGTGATGTAGGAGACCCGCTTTCTCATGGAACGATGGGGATGAATCACGCGTCTTGTCTCTCCCTAAACCAGCCAGCTTTTCCGGATGCGGTCTCCTCCGCTACGTTGTCAACTCTTGTTACTAGGCAACCGGTTACTAAATTCGGAACAACTGATGTTTCAAAACCTGTTTCTGACACTTACAATGATTTGGGGCAAGTTAGTCATCTATAAAAGGAGGCAAAACTACCTGCTCTGCCTCCCTCTTAGGGTTTTGGTCTTTTGAAGGCCGGGCTACCTGCTGATCGCTTGGAGGACCTGAGCTTTATTTAGCCTAGAGAAGGCTAGAGAAAACTAGAGAAGAGCGGATGCGGGAGCCGTCTTCCCAAGTTTGAAGGGCTGCCCTTTAGAGCAGAGATTAGGCTCCTTTTGGCTGGCTGGAGGGCAGAAGAAGAAGCGACCAAAGGGGAGGAGATGCCCAGAGGCAGATTTAGCCTCGAGCGATGGGAAAATTTCGCTGGATCAGAAATTTTCCGTTTGGAAGGGACCTTAGAAGTATGCAGTCCAACCGCCAGACGGTCTGCGGCAGATCTGAGGCGAAGTCCTCTGAGACACCAGACCCCCTTCCGCTTCCTACTAAGCACAACAGCCTTTTAGCGCAGCCGGCTCTGCAGGCATTTGGTAGCAGCTCCCTTTGCCCGTTAGCGAGCTTCTTGATGGCAGGGACCGCCTAGTGCCTCTTCTTATATCACATGCCACTTAGCACGCTGCCTGGCACATAGTAGGTACTTAATCAATGTTGATTAAATGTCAGCTACGGTTATGATTGCTTCTTCTCCTTCCCCAACCCAGAGGCGACTCTTGGATGGCACTTTTGGGAGAGAGAACGTGGGACTCTCCTCCCTCCAGCAACGCAGAACAGACACTGCCCTGGGTCTTAGTGCAAGTCACTTGGTGCACAGAGGTTAGGTGATTTGCCCAGGGTCACACAGCCAGGCTTTGGCAGAGGCAGCTTGAACCCTAGGCTCCAGGACTCAAACTGATGCACCATCCTGCCTCTTTCGAAGGGCATGTTGAAAATGAACCAAGGGGGCAGGTGGGGGAAACTAGGTGGCTTATGGATAAACTCTAGGACTTCGGTTCAAATCCAGCCTCAGACATTTCCTAGCTGTGTGATCTTGGGTAAGTCACTTAACCCCCATCGCCCAATCCTTTATAGCTCCTCTGCCTTGGAACTGATACTTAGTATCGATTCTAAGACATAAGGCAAGAGTTTAAAAAAAAATGAGCACAAGGGCTGGGCGCACAAAGGCCGGCTCTCCCTTTATCCCCATCTCCAGACGTTGCTTTGACTGAGACCTGGGAGATTGGCCTTCAATCCCTGGGCCCCGCTCCCTTCCTCTGCTGGGCTCAAGGCGCACGCGCGGCGCTCCTCCTTCGGAGGTTCTCCGCAGAGTCGGGCGGGGGCGGCTGTCCACAAGTGCGCACGCGCATCGCTGCCAGCTCCTCCGCCTTCCGGGAGCTGGCGGGGCTCGAGCCAGGAGCGCGCTTCCGGCGTGGGCGGCGCAGGCGCGCTGGGTCGGGCGGGGGCCATGGCGGGGCAGGAGGATCCGGTGCAGCGGGAGATCCATCAGGACTGGGCGAACCGCGAGTACATCGAGGTCATCACCAGCAGCATCAAGAAAATCACGGACTTCCTTAACTCGTTCGGTGAGCGCCCAGGAAGGGGGCCTGGGGCTGGGAGGAGTCAATGAGGGCGCCCCCCCTTCCCATTTGCACCCCTCCCCCGCCTTCCCTCGCCCCAAACCGGGCCTCTGACCGTGACTCCTGACCCTCCCTCCACTGTCAAATGAGTGGGGGGCGTCCTCTGTCAGCTGGGCCCGCAGATCATCCCCTCACCCCTTCCGAGCACTTCCGGGGGGAAGGAGAGAGAACCCATCCGTCACCCCTAGGCTGGAAAGTGCAGAGGTCATCCATCTGGTGGACATGACCGGGAGTCAGAACACTGCTCCTGCCCCTAGGACCTCCCACTCGAATGCAGGCTAAGGTCCTTGGAGAAGCTCGAATGAGGGGGACGGGGTCTCCTACCTCCCTAGGGCGGGCTTGGAACCGAGTCTCGAAGGAAGAAACCAAGAAGGGGAGGGAGATCGACCTCATATTTTAGAGGAAGTCACTCAGTTAATAAGTGCCAGAACCGGGACTTGAATGAATGGGGAGGGCATTTATTAAACCTACTAGGTGCAAAACTCTGGGATTACAAGGAGAAAAGTAAGATGGCCCCTCCTGCCAAGGAGCTCACATTCTAATGGGAAGACACATTCTTGAGATTTCAGCCTCAGGTTGAATGGAAGGAACAGATGTTTTTTAGGGTACAGCAGCAAAGTTGATTCTTTAATGTCATTTCGACTGAAACTAAGTAAAAGGGTATAGATAGATGGCTCAGTGGATTGAGAGCCAGGCATAGAGATGGCAGGAAATGTGGCCTCAGACACTTCCTAACTCTGTGACCCTTGGGTGAGTCACTTAACACCAATTTGCTTAGCCCTTACCATTCTTCCTTGGAACCAAGACACAGTATTGATTCTAAGAATGAAGGGAAAGATTATTTAAAACAAAACAAACGCTAATTTAAAGTCCTCAGATTCCACATCCAGGGCTCCTTCTCCCAATGAAAGTCACCAAAATCTATGTGTTTTCAACCATTTCTCCAGCTCTGTTTATTCCCTCGGCAAGTATTTATTGAATGCTGCAATGTGCCAGGCACATCAGGAGGCCTGACTTGTCCAGAGATAATGTGTAGGCTAGTAGGAGAGTTGAGAAATATAGCTGTTTGTCTTGAATGATAGCTAAGTAATGGGAGTGGAGTACAGAGTGCCAGAAGAGGAAACTCTTAAGGGAGAAATTTAGCTATATTTATTTATGGAATAGGAATTAGACTTCAGCATTTTAATTCAGCATATAACTTACTCTGTGTAAGACATCATGCCATATTCTGGGGGATGCTAAGATAAAAGCCATCCAGTCCTCGCCCTCAAGGAGGTTTCATTTTATATTAGAGTAGAACATAGATACAAGATAGTCTGAGAAGGGAGAAAGTACTGATGGTTGAGAGGACCAAGGTAGGTTTCACTAAGGAAGAAGGCCTTGACCTGAACCCGGAAGGAACATAAAGTTTCTGAAAGTTAGAAATGAGGAAGAAGACATTGCAGGCATGAGAGAAAGATTGTGTAAATTACATGCAGGCTGAAAATAAAACTACACATTTGAGGAACAGCCAACAGTCCATTATATGGAAGGGTGGGTAATTAGGTCTGGAAAGTGGGCTGGATCCAGCTTAAATGCCAGGCTGAGGATTTGATATTTGAGCCTAAATGTAATAGAGAACCACTGAAGCTTTTTGATCAGGAGAATAATATGATTAGACATACCTTGAGATTATTTGGGCAGCTTATGTGATTGGAAATCAGAATGACTGGAAACAAAAACCAATTAGAAATACTTAATATGACAAATGAGAAAGGCATAAACTAGGATGGTGGCCATGGTAATGAAGAGAATTAATTGGAGCTGCAGTGGGGGTAGAATTGACCAGACTTGACAACTGATGGGAATATGAGAGATAATGTAGAAAAATGACTTAAAGATAGTTCTGAGGGCATAAGCTATGTATGTCTTCAGCAGAAATAGGGGAAATTGAAGGAGGAACAGTTTTAGGGTAAGACAATAAATTCTGTTTTGAACATGTTTGATTTGCTTTGTTAACAATATCCAGTTGACATTATGGAAAGATTTGTACTAGATATATAGATTTATCATCTGAGCAAAAGTAATTGAATTCATGGGAGCCAATGAGATCATCAAGGGAGAAAGTACGGAAAGAGAAGAATAGGAACACCCACTTTTGGAGAATTGGGAAATGAATTACTGGTTCAGCAGAGGACACTGAGAAATAGCCAGAGAGGTAGAAGCAAGGGAAGAGTGATTTTCCAGGTAGAGGGAGTGAGTGGTTGATTATCAGCCTCTAAAATAAAGAAAAGATGAGAAAGAGGACAAGAAAAAATGCTGGGATTTAGCACCTGGGAGATAGTTTTCTTGGTAGCCTTATAGAAAGTAGTTTCATTTGAGTGTTGAGGCAGATTTCAAAGAGTTGAGGAATGAGTGGGTGGTAAGGTGGGAGGCAGCACAGGATTCTTTATAGGGATTTGGCAGAGAAAGCCCTTAGGAATATAAAATACTAGCTTGAGAAAATAGCAAGATCAAGTGGGAGTTTTTTAAGGGTGGTGGATACCTGGAGTGGAAGGCAGTATGGAAGGATCTAGTTAGGGAGAGATTGAAGATGAGCAAAAGAATGATTGATAGGGCAATATCCTGGAAAGAAATGAGGGGACAGGAGGGCTCTAGTATCCTTGGTAAGCAGAAGGGGCTCCTTTTCCTCAGTGACTGGTTCTAGAGGAGAAAGAGAGATGTGGGGGAGACATAGAGAGGTTTCCAATTGAATAGGAAGGTGAAGGAACTCATGACCAGTGATCTCTATTTTCTCAGGAAGGTGGAAAGCAAGGCTGTTAACTGAGAGATGGGATCGTGGCATATGTGTTTTCGGTTTAAAGGAAAAAGTTTAGAATATATCCTCTGGAGTGTATGTGAGAGTCAATTAGAAGAATAAAAGAATTGCCATGTGGCTGTGAGAGTCTAAATGGAATTAGATAATTGAATTTGTAGTGGTGTCAGTTGGCACATTTAATGGCTTCCCTTCATCATCATTTAGCTCCACAGTATGGGCAGAAAAGGCAGGTAGATGTTGGGTGATGGTCCAGGGTTGGGTATTGGTATCACATTTCATTTTGACAAAGAATTGGAAACTGAAAGGGTGCCTGACAAGGTAGAATACTGTTTGTGCTTTAAGAAGCTGATGATCAAGAAGATGTTTTCAGAGAAACCTAGGAAGACTTGTATGAACTAATCAAAAGTAAAGTGACCAGAACCAAGAGAACAATGCATATAGTAACAATATTGAAAAGGCAGTTTTGAAAGATAACGTAAATAACAAATGGTTCCAGAGGTCTCATGGTGAAACATCTACACACCTTCAGATAAGGAGGTGAAGAACACAAGGTGCAGATTCAAGGCTTTTTAGGAGGGAGTGGGAAACATTTGCCAATGAGGCAACATTTTACTTGACTCTGCGTGCTTTTAATGAGTTTTATTTTTCTTTAGTTCTCGCGGTAGGAAAAGTGAGGAGCAGAGAATTTGGAGCTGAAAACAACTAAAATTGAATTCTTTGAAAAGAAACAAACACTTATAAGTGACAGTAAGCTTTTAGTTATAAATCTCCTGGAGGGTAGCTAAGATGGAAGAAAAATGTAAGTCATGGGTTGGGGAAGTCCAGGTGTTCTAGATTATATTAATATGTATATTAAAAATAACAGCACCTACCTCATAGAGTCATGAAGGACCAACTGAAATAATATATATAAAAGTGCTTATGGAGTGCCTAGTACATAGTAGGTGCTATATAAATGTTCATTCCTTCTCCTTGTTTCCCTCCCCATCCCCTCCAAGCATACAGTATGTCTGGCCTTGCTGTGGCTTAATGTACTAAATTTCTTTACTCTGGGGGAGAGTAAGGAATGGAATGTAGAGACAGTTGTGATAACTCAAACACCACTTCATTCAGGAAGCTTTTGGTCACATAATACTTTCTCTAGGGAATGAATCATAGACCTCAAAAAGGGTGGAAGAAACTTGAGGCCATCTAGCAGCTCCCCCCATTTTACAGATGAGGTGTAGAGAGGTTCAGTGACTTGATCAAAGTCACATGGATAGTAAGTATCCAAGGCTATACTTGAAGCTGAGGTCCTTGGCTCCAGTGACACATGTAATATCTTGTGTAGTTCCCTGTGCTCTTCTCCTGTGTCTAGTAGACTGTTTCTGGGCAGGATCTTGTCTTAGCTAAATTTTCTAATTATTCTACTTGTGCAGTTCTTAAATGCTTGCTGATTGATTGGTAATCATGTTGGAAAAAAGAGGGAGCGTCGTCAGGGTTGTGGCACTGGGGATGGAGCCAGTTTGGGAGAAAATCCAAAAGTTTATACTGATTTCTTAGAATGTCGAAAGCTTTGGATTCCTCTAATCCTATATTGTCCAGTAGGTGGCTGTCAGGACCTTAGGCAAGTTATATGCCTCCTTTGAGTCTTAGTTTCCTTATGTGTAAAGTGTGGGCATTGGATTAAACAATTGAAAAGGTCACTTAATATTCCATGATTCTCTGAATTAGAAAAAAATTAAAAAACACTCCCACCCAGTAGAGCTGGATTTAAATCAAAGAGCTAGCTAGTGATCCTCCTTTGAAATCTCCAGTGTGGAGCGCTTCCTTAATTTTTAATGTTAGTGACTGACATCTTTTCCTTCCTATGTCACTGGGAGAACTGAAACTAAACCATTTCCTCACATGATTCTTTAAGTCATAAAAATTTCTTAACTTAAAGGCTGAAAGACTCCCAAATTATCTGTTGGGAGATGGGAGAAAGTAAGAGGATGAGGGTTTTTTTTGTCAATCTAAATATGGCAGTTAGTGATATTGGAAGTGAAAAATCAGAGCTCTGCCCTTAGGATGTGTAATTCTTTTGTTTAATAGTAGGGGGAGGTATAGAAGACTATTTCTTTTAAGTTATGGCATGTACACATTATTGTGCTTCCAAGCAAGAGATTAAGCCTGGTGGCTCTCATGTGAGAGCTTTTCATATAAATCAAGAAACACACTTTCTAGCATTTAATAAAAAACCTGACACTGCTTTCTGCCACATTTTGTTTGGCAGCCCTGCCCTGAAAATTAGGATCAGATGTGGTGACAGTATTTCTGCGCTGATAAACACCCAAATCAAAGCTATTTTATTCTTTGTTGAAGTGACATCATACTTGCTGAATTTAGAATTGAAGAGTCTTATGTTCAAACATATCTTAAAGAAAAATTCAGGTTTTTATAGTTTGGATCTTACACTGGAAACATGTTTTGAAAAATCCATATAAGTAATTGCTTAATATATTATTTTCTTTGACTTTGTTTCTTTCATACTTAATGTGCTTGTTGGACTTGTGATTTTAATTACTTTAACCATAAAAATGTATTTTGCTCTAATCCTTAGCTCTCTGAGGTGGCATGACTATATTTGGGCCTAGTGTGTGTATATGCTTGCAGCTTGATGAAATGTGTATTTTGGTGATTTGTTGTGACAGGTGATGCTGGGAAGCAATGGAGGGGGGGGGGGACAGGAGCATCACATTGAGAAGGTAGCTATGTAATACCTTGATAGTTGCCGGGAATCACTACTCTCTCCAGAATGGACATTGTTAGGGTCCTTTGCTTTGAAATAGAAACCAGTTTTTCAGGCTAATTCTTGGCTTTCTGAGCTGTGCTTCTTCTGTGATTAAAGATGATATATTAGAAAGAAGAAATATATAGTGAATTTAGGAGTAAAACCATTAATTCTGTACAGTTCCTTCTTGAAATAGATCCTGGGGACTATATAACTACCATGTCCTAGAGTTAGGATGCTATATTTGTGTGTACTTGAGATTTATAGTGTTTCCCTCACAACAACCCTGTAAGGTAAAACAATAGAGAAACCGAGGCTGTGAGAAGTTAGATGACCTCACTCGTTTAGTTCATAAGTGGTGAGATTCAAACTCAGGTCTCAGCATGACATCCAATAATACTCTTTCCTTTCCACTGAATCACACGGGAGAAGTTTCTAAAGTTCCAAGAATGGCACGTTCTAAATGCCTATTATCTTCCTGGTTCCTCTGAACACATTCTAACTTAACAGTGTCTTTTCTAATTCTGAAATGTACCCTGGACTTTGCTGCTAATAGCTATGATCCAGGACAATTCTGTGGGACTTAAGAGAAAGAATGCTATCTGCATCTAGAGAAAGAACTGTAGGAGTAGAAATACAGAAGAAAACATGTGGTTTATCCCTTGTTTACCTGAGTAGGTGATTTGGGTTTTTAAAGGATTACTCTTTTACAGAAATGAATAATGTGGAAATGGGTTCAAGTGATTTTTAGAAAAATATATATCCCAGTGAAATTGCTTGTCAGTTCCCGGAAGGGGGAAGGTAAAAACATAAATCATGTAACCATGGAAAAAAATTAAAAAAAATAAAATTAAATAAATAAAAAACAATAAATAAAATATACCCTGAACTCGCCACCATGCTCTAGGTTTTGACTGACCAGAGCAGACTAGAGTTCTCTTGTCCTGTTAACTGTGCCACTTCTAACATAACCTAAATGGCATTAGTATGCTTGGCTTCAGTACCATGATGGTGTCTCTGAGCTTGCTGTCCAGTTCAAAGCTCCACTAACAGTATATTAGTTTGCCTATTTTCCCACATCTCCAATCCATCTTTTTGTAATATTTGCCAGTTTGTGGAGTGTGAGGTAGAAACCTTTTGGTTGTTTGGATTTCTGTTTCTTTCATTTATTAGAGATGTAGAGTAGTCTTTCATTGTTTTTTTTTTTTTAAACCCTTGTACTTCGGTGTATTGTCTCATAGGTGGAAGAGTGGTAAGGGTGGGCAATGGGGGTCAAGTGACTTGCCCAGGGTCACACAGCTGGGAAGTGGCTGAGGCCGGGTTTGAACCTAGGACCTCCTGTCTCTAGGCCTGACTCTCACTCCACTGAGCTACCCAGCTGCCTCTCTTTCATTGGTTTTTAATAGTTTAATGGTTTCAAATATTCTTCTGAGAATTGTTTATAGTTTTTGAACACTTATTCATTGGGAATGGCTCATAGTCTCATATATGTATGCCAATGGTGCAATAATAGAGCACTGTTCAGGCAGGAAATCTTGGGTTCAGTGATGGCAAATCTTTTAGAGACTAAATGTCTAAACTGCAATCCTAATGCCTCATGTGAGCCACTTCCTTACCCCAGATGGGGGAGGAAGGAAGCACTCCCATTGGGCTGCTGGGCAGAGGGGTGGGTGATGTGAGAAATGTCCTCAAGCTTTTGTGAAGAGGGGTAAGGGAGCAGTTCCCCCCCCCCCAACAAGTGTGACATAGGTTTGCCAACATGGTCATATACTTTACTAGCTGTGTAGCTGTGGGCAAGTTGCTTAACTACTGCCTACCTCAGATTCCTCAACCATAAAATGGGGATAATTATACCTACCTCCTAGGGTTGTTGTGGATAAAATGAGATTTGTAAAGCACCTAGCATAGTGCCTGGCACATAATACATGCTTAATAAATGCTTGCTTAGTTCCTTCCTATATAGATTTTAATCAAAGATATTTAATGTTTTTTACCCCAGTCAACAACTTCCCTTAAACTAGTTGTATTGGGTCTTGTCTTGCAATGGCTTTCTACATTTATATAATTGAAATAACCTATTGCCTTTTGTGATCACCTCTCTTTCTTTTGTAAGAACTCTGTCCCTTGCAATAAGTGGAATGCATCAGTTCTGATTCTCTCCTAATGTTTTTGTTTTTGTAGCGTAACCTTCAATATTTTGGTTGTTATCCATGTCTGCTAAAAATCAATGTTGGTTGATGACTTCTAGATACTTCTGTGGACAGCTTCCTTTTTTCCTGCTTCCTAATTTCATCTTTCTGCACCTTAGTTCCCTTGAAGGCAAAATGAGGGAGTTAGAGTAGATGGGCTATGGTTCTTCCTGTTCTAAATATGATCTTTTCATTATTGATTCTTCAATGAAAATTTATTAGCATTGTTTTTCAGGTCCCTTTGTCCTAGAATTTATTTGAGCTTTATTATCATGAGTTTAAAAAATATGCTCTCCCTTCTACTTCTTGTATTGCCCTTTCCCTGTCCTTCTTTAGCCCCATTTGATTGAAATTGTTAACTTCCTTGTAAGACTTTTCCTCTCTTGAATGTTCATTACTCTTGCAAGATTGTTGGGTAGAAATTTCATTGCCCCAGTCTTGGTGGGCACACTGAACTATGTGTGTTTTTAAAAATTAAATATTTTATTTTATTCCAATTACATATAAAAACAATGTTTTATAATTTTTTTTAAAAATTGAGTTCCAAAATTTCTTTCCCCCTCATTGAGAAGGCAAGCAATTTGATATAGGTTGTGGATGTGTAGTCATGCAAAGCATATTTCCATATTAGAATATTGTGAAAGAAAAGACAGACCAAAAAAAAACCCAAACAAAAGACAAAAAAAAAAAAAAGTTAAAAAGCACATGCTTCAATCTGTGTTCAGAATCTGTCAGTTCTTTCATCCTAAACACTTTGGAACAGTCTTGGATCTTTGTATTGTTGAAAAAAGCTAAGTCATGCACAGATGATCATTTGCACTGAGCTGTGTTTTAAGATGTCTGCCTCTAGGTTTTGCTTTAAACATCTTCTAAATGAGGTCTCAGTTCTTCTTGGTTGGGGGAATGATTCTAGCCTTTATGTCTGTATGTTGTGATGTTGACTCTGAATCTTCCATATTCTTTTAATAGATATGTCCTGTCGTTCAAGGCTTGCGACACTCAATGAGAAACTGACAGCCCTGGAGCGGAGAATTGAGTACATTGAAGCAAGGGTGAGCAAGACTTGAGTGATACTTGATCTCAAGACAGGACCTAGATGCCCAAGGGAAGAATTCATCTGGGAATCCTTTGTGAGGAGACTAGGCTGATTACTTTTAATCCTTGTCAATTGAGTCTGTCCCTTTCTCTTTGTTTGACAGGTAACAAAGGGTGAGACCCTTACCTAGACCAGTACTCTACAGCTGCTGGACAGTCGCCTGCTTGGGAGAGGCACCAGCAGACTCCAGCTCCTTCCTGACTCCTTACAGAGCCCCAAGGCTTGTTCTTGCTTTTCTGTTTCGAAAAATGTGGCCTTTGGGCTCTACCATATGCATCTGTGGGTGTGTGGAGTGGGGGTGCAGGCCAGGGGGAACTCTTGGAAAACCAACATTGGGCATTTCACTTAAGTGACATTTTTTTACTTGGAGATATTTGTCAAAGTGGCTGAAAAGCTGGAAGTCTGGGATCCTCATGATGCCCTCGTCCTCCTCTTCTTCAGTCCCTACTCCCTGCAGCTTCTCACATTTGAAGAGCGTTCCCATCAAACCCACGCTGTCGTTTCTGGAAGGGCTCCGTGTGTTCACTGCTGATTGTTGGTGGGGGTGCTGAACTCCATTGTGATGGGGAGCAGTGTCAGGTTTGCCTAGGCTGGCGCCCTCCACCAGGCTCAATGGCTGCCATAGAATGTTGTTCTTACTAACCTGCCGGTGTTCTGTCCTTTGAAGGGAGATGGAGCTGGGCTCTCACATGGCTGGAGGGGCCATTTTCAAAGTCTGTTTAGTTTTTGTCATGTGAGATGTCTCTGCTTGTCATGTTTTCCCAATAAACTTCTCAACTGTATCTGATTGATGTGATTGAAGTGGGGTCAAGAGTCTACCCCCTGGTGGCCTGTCCCTGGTGGGATGCTGAGGATTCTCAGATATGGGACTTTCTGTGTGTTGTCTTCACTCATCCCCAGCAATGCCAGCACTTGGATAGTTGCGTAAATGTTCCACCCATTGTACAATGGAATAAACTCTGAATGTGGTGTCTGAGGAGCTAGGTTCAAATGCCGACTGCCACTTTCTCCCTGTGTGACCTTTGACAAGCCATCTTTCCTTCCTAGGCCTCAAGTTTCCTAATTTTCAAAATGCAGGGGTTGGATTAGATGACCCTTGAGGGCTCTTCCAAATGTTAGTGATCATCCAACCCAGAAAATCCTGCCAAAGTATAACAGATCCCCACTGTCTGAAGAAAGGCCCTCCTCTGTCCACTCTGCCTCTCTGAGACCACTGCCAAAACTAAGAGATTTTTATTAAATTTGGAAATGAGCATAGTTCAGTGTAGACACAACCTAGCTTACTATTTTAAATGTTCTGTTTTACTGTTGTCCTTATTCAAGAGGCAACGCGGCCTCAGAGCCAGGAAGCCCTACCTCTGACACATACTAGCCATATGACCTCGAGCAAGTATTTCACTGAACCTTTTTAGAAGGCATTTCTTCATCCCAGAGTTCTCTACACCAGTGAAATCCTAGGTCCAAGCCTCGCTTCCTAAATTTGGATTAGTCACAGGCATTGCTTTTTTAAAATTTTTATTTATTTAATTTTTTAGGAAAATTTCCCATGGTTACATGATTCTTGTTTTTACTTTCCCCTTCACCACCACCCCCCATATCCAACGAACATTTCCACTGGTTTTAACGTGTGATCAATCAAGACTTATTTACATATTATTGATAGTCAGCATTGCTTTTTTAATATTCCTAAAAGTGCAGAAAAAAGCACTCTACAATCATTTGGGTTCATTATTCCCAACTCCGATGGCCTTGGAGATGAGCATACGGGTGTTTTTTGTGCCCATAATCCTGAATCACCCAGCCCAAGGCCAGAGTGGCAGTGAAACAGTTTATCTAGCAGGTCAAGTGCTTTCCATATGCATGACTGCCCATTTTAATTTCCTGTTGCTATGTTATTTAGAAAGGCATCAGGTTTTAAATTTTTTTCCAGGGAGCCATGGAGTGGCCTGATACAGTCTGTTGCTGGTAACTCATTGACTGTCAGCAGCGTATAACCAGTAACAGCACCTGGTCCATTTTCTCTGGGCATAACGTTTTTTAAAAAAACCTTTACCTTTCTTAGAATTGATACTGCATATTAGTTCCAAGGCAGAAAAGGCAATGGAGGGTAAGGGACTTGCCCAGGGTCACACAGCTAAGAAGTGTCTGAGGCTAGATTGGAACCCAGGACCTCCCGCCTCCGTGTTGGCCCTCTGTCCACTAAGCCATCTAGCTGCCTCTGGACACAATGTTTTCACAACACACTGTCGGTCTGCTTACTTCCCTAGGGTTCCACTCATTTGCCTTAGAATTTTTCAAAGTAAAATGTCCTAGTTGGACCTCCTTTGGCTTATCTTCCACTCTAGAATTGAGCTTGCTGGGGACTGTGAATTTGTATCTCCACAGCTTAGCTTGGTGTTTGGCACGTTTTAAGCACACTTAATAAATGCCTTTTCATTCATTCCATTCAAATGACTCTGTGCAAGTGACTTGGGGCATAACATGGTTTTATGATGCTCCCTATCTTCATTTTCAAGAAAGTTTAGGGGTTTCTTCTTAATAGGCCTCTGCATTTTTCATTTCTGTCACCTGGTTTTACTTATTGGCAGCCCTAGCCAGAGGACTTTTTTTTAAACCCTTACTTTCTGTCTTAATATTAAGCAAGAAGGGCAAGGGCTGGGCAGATGGAGTTGTGACTTGCCCAGGGTTGCACAACTAGGAAGTGACTGAGGGCAGTTTTGAACCCAGGTTCTCCTGACTCCAGGCCACATCCTCTAGTCACTGAGCTACTTTGCCACCCCAGACAGCGCTTTTCAAAGGTCTTACTGCGGTTTTTTAATTCCCTTGAAGTGTATGCCCTTTCCAAAAGACTTGTCTCTGCTCTGTGTACTCCTAGGTTTAGGCCAGCTCTCTCTGGTCTGAATGTGTTCCTGGAGCAAAGCCCCAGCTTGGTCTAGGTCACAGAAATGCTTGTTCAAATGTACCAGCGTGTCCAAAGCTGCCTGATCAATTGTGCTAAATTAATTTTCCTTCCAAAATGCTATTTTTTCCCCCTTTATTTCTTTATTTTCCCAGAAGAGTAGCCTTTTCACCAACAAATGATTGTATTCTACTTGGACTTTTATCAAGCCATATACCTATGAAAGCAACAAATGAAAACAAAGTGCAAAAAATGATTTCTTGCCCACCTATTATGTATACTAGGAACCTTCAGAGCATATTTTTCTGTGCCTTACACTTGGATGAATGCTCTATTCTTCAAGAGGTTTAGAACACAGAGTTCCTTTGCCTGGATAGTTTTCAAATCCCCTTTGCAGATGAAAGGACCTCTTTAGCCTGCTATGTTTTCCAAATCTGTGATTTGAGCCAGACCTACAGGCAGGCACTGGAAGAAGTTGAATGTTTACCCAGTTTCCTACCTAACAACCAAGTTCCACCTCAACCATGTTGTTTACACTGGCCTCTGAACTTTTACATAAAGTAAAAAAATAAGATTCTCATAGAAAATGCTAAATTCAATGTTCTCGCTCCCAGAGATCTCTTCAGAAGTTGCTTTTGGTTTCACACAGATGCCCCTCAAAACATTTGTTCCCATTACCTGTATCCTCGTCCTTTTGATGATGTGATTCTGGAAACCTTGCTTGGCAATCTAAAAGCTAGTGGCTAACCCTAAAGAGATGTGGCTGATTCAAGTGCCTCCCCTTTTTAAATCATACAATAAGATAACCAAATAAACCTAACTTCTTTTTCTAGAGAAAGCAACAAAATACAGCTGCAAGTTGTCACCAGGTTAGAATTAGCTCTGAAAAGCCTCTAATAAACAGAATCTGAATTTTAGGGCCAAAAGGGATTGTCAAGTTCAAATGGCAGGCCTATAAGGCTATTCCATAGAAATTCCTTTTGGCTTTCTTATCTTCTTCCTGGCACTTGCATAATCTGTTATTTCCAAGGAAAGGCACTATATTCATCCTGTCTTCCTGGAGAATTATAAGAGGATAGTCTGTTCTTTGCTAAGTGAAGCCTTTTGTTCCCACTGAGGGAAGTTTTCCCTGAAGGGATCACAAACATTTCCTGTGGTCAGCCTGTGACTCTCTTTTCTAACATACGCCCAGATTCAGGGGCGGAGTAGGTGTCTACCCTCCTTTTCTCTCACCTCCTCTGACCCAGTCTATCCAGTTTTGTTTTGTTTTTTTTTAAACTCTTCCCTTCTGTTTTAGTATTAATTCTGTGTATTGGTTCTGAGACAAAAGAGTGTTAAGGGCTATGCAGTGGGGGTTAAGTGATTTGCCCAGGGCCACATTAAAAAAATATATATATTAACCTTCTATCTTGGAGTCAATATTGTGTATTGGTTCCAAGGCAGAAGAGTGGCAAGGGCTAGATAATGGGGGTAAAGTGGCTTGCTCGGGATCACTCTGCTAGGAAGTGTCTGACCCAGGACCTGACTCTAGGCCTGGCTCTCCATCCCCTGAGCCACCTAGCAGCTCCCCAAGATAGTTTTCTTTTAATACCTCCAACCATAATTTGGTTTGTAATTTCTATACAGATCTGTTTATCATCTATCAAGGCCAGCTATCTCATCCATTTTTGCCATTATCTTTCTTCTCCAACCCTTTTGATGTCAAGAATTGGAACAAAGAAACAGGAGAATCTGTGGCCCTTTAGGAAGTGTGCAGATTTGGGGGAGCTAATTGATGTGGGTATTTTCTTGATAGGTACGAAAAGTCAGGGGATTTCTCTTCATCTTGCACTTCTGAGAGACTCCAAATTCAGCACAATAGATCATTTCCCAACTACTGAATAGATCAGGCTAGTTGGCAGGATCCTCAGTATTACTTCACCCTAGTGAGATCTCTATAGCTCTTTCCACTTAGATTTATTATGCTGTAATTAGCCCGCATCAGCTTAAACTCCCTTGATTTAGAAACCAGAATATCAACTTACTTTATTTGGACAAGGTAAGTGATTTTGGATTCCAAACCAAGTTAAGCAGGTTTCCCATTCTGACATGTTTGGTGAGAAGCTTTCATAATGAGGTGGATGCATTCCCCAGTCCATTGTATCCTGATTGTCCCCCTTCTGCAGGCTTTTCCCAGTTTGCTCCTTAATTTACCCCCTTTTCCCATACTTGTAGACAGGGATACTTAGGAAACTTTCAAGAATTTCCCTTTAATCTTGGGCCAGGGTTGTTGATCTTGGAATATCAGCCTTTCTTCAAACATTTATTATGATCCTGTGTACCAGGCACAATGCTAAATGCTGGTTAGCTATTTCCTTGCTATCTCTTCCTTTGGTCTTCTAGAGATCTGTGACACACATTAACCTATTCATGCCTGTACATTACTATTATCTTTTATTCACTCCTATCCTTCTGTCTCATCAGACACAGTCATACAGAGCATTTCTTATCTTGGTTGTCACCCATTTGGTACTGTGGCTGAACACAGAAATCTTTGCCACTTCTGTCCCAATTTCCCCCTACTTTTTCCTTTTGATTTTTGTGGAGGACACCTTTTAGCTCCATCAAGCAGGTGTTTAAGCTCACATCTACTTTATTTTTCAGCTTTAATTTTTAGGTTCTAAAAGGGTGGGTGGGTAGGTGAGCAAGATACAAAGAATAAATAAAAGTTTTAACAGTTTCCTTCAAAAGAGCTACAAAAAACTTCCTACAATTTTATGTTTGACTCCTCTGACTTTATAGGTTAAAAAAAAAAGGGGGCATTTTGGTGCAGTCAGAAGATCCAATTCACATCCCCACTGTTGCTATGTGACTTTGAGCAAGACTCATTTTTCTGGGTAGCTGGGAAACACATTGGATAGAACTCCAGGACTAGAGTCAAAAGGACCTGGTTCAAATTTGGCCTCATACACTTCCTAGCTATGTGACCGTGGGCAAGTCACTTAACTCCAATTGCCTGGCCCTTGTCTTTCTTCTGTCTTAGAATTGGTAAGAAGGTAAAGGTTAAAAAAAAAAAAAGAAAAGACAACCTTTCTTCACCTTGCCTGTTGCAGCTTAAGAATAATTCTTATACCTCTCTCCCTCACACAATTGTGTGAGATCATAGATGTCAGGCACTGAGTAAGCTGAAAAGCTCTCAGAAAGTATGAAGCAAAAAATCCCCCTTCTTCCCTACCCCCCTCGAGTTATTGGAGGAAATAGGTGATAACTTGCCAAAAGTCATTCTGTGAAAAAAGGACTAGATATGGGTTTTCCTATCATCTCTTGGCTCACAGACTTGCCTGGCGTGCTGATCTTCCATTTTTCTAGCCCAGAAAGGATCTTGCAAACATAGGAAGTTTCAGGTAAGTTCAAGGCAGTGCAAAAAAAAAAAAAGCAAAAAAGGGAAATCACGGCCTCCAAAGAGCTTCCATTTTACTGAATCCCTGTTGTAACAGTGAAGCCTTGGAAGTCAGCAGGGCTGAAGGATGAGATCTTATTCTCTTACTCTGGAAGTCTAGATGGGTACCTGTGAACAGACTGATTCTGTTGGATTTCAGGGCATACCCTGAAACATCTGAAACCTCCAGGGTGGCAGTGGACCATCTGGCTTCTGGGAGGGGAGAAGGGCATTTGGCTTGGGGATTTTGAGAGATTATTCTAGTTTTCAGGGAAGAGGAAGGCATTTGGCTTAAGGACTTTGAGAGACTCTCATTTCACTCCTGATTCTCAGCCTTCTTGACTTCCCTCCATGCCTCTGTTTCCTAATCCACCATCATTCATGTTTCTTATTCATGGCAGTAGGTTACAAACTCCTTATGGGTGTAGTTTCCATTCCTTATGGCTTATCCATCTCATGTTCTCCATACAATGCATAGCATAATGCTTAGCTCTTCTGCTTTGGAAATGATACTCAGTATTGACTTTTTTTTTTTTTTAACTTTTTTTTTTAAACCCTTAACTTCCGTGTATTGGCTCCTAGGTGGAAGAGTGGTAAGGGTGGGCAATAGGGGTCAAGTGACTTGCCCAGGGTCACACAGCTGGGAAGTGTCAGGCCAGATTTGAACCTAGGACCTCCAGTCTCTAGGCCTGATTCTCAATCCACTGAGCTACCCAACTGCCCCTGTAGTATTGACTTTAAGACAGAAAGTAAGGGTTTATTTATTTAAAAAAAATATATATATATGTATATATATATATGGCTTTATCCTAATAGACACACACACTCATTTTAAAATTAGACTCTTTCCACTCGGTAGTTTGTGGTGAAAAGATGACATCAGTTCCCTGTTTATTCAAACACTTCCTGGACAGGACGTGGAGAAAATTTAAAATGGGTCAAGTCAGGCAAAGGATGTTGCTATAGAGACTGAGACTGAAAATCTTTTAGCACTTGCACATCTGACCTACAGCTGTTTCTGCAAAAGTACAGAGGTTCTGGAATCTTGATGCTTAAATTTTAAGAGGATGCATGTAAGGACATCATCTCATTTCTCTGGGCAGGTAGAGATGGGCTACCTAGATAACTTGCTTTTTTGTGTCTGCTGTAATCAGCACTCAGTAAGCACTTTGCAAATGTTAACGATTGAACTGAACAAAATTGGGCTGCACCCTTTCATGGCTTTCCATGAGAGGTGCATTTGAAGTCTTCAGTTTCTTTGCTTGTAAAATACTCTGGGAGGATATGAGATATTGGGTTAGATTGGGTTTTTAACTTGGAGTCTATGGCCTGCAAAGGTTCCATAGATAAATTTCTGAGGAAATTTCCAGGATGCTTTGATGGGGAAAAAAAATACTTCTTTATTTTCACTAACCTTTGGTTTCCTTTGTTGTCCTATACATTTAAAAAAAAACCTTACCTTCTGTCTTAGTATCAGTTCAAGCAGATTTGAACCCAGATCCTCCTGACTCCAGGCCTGAAGCTCTGTCTACTGTGCTACTTCGCTGCCCCCAAACCCTATACATTTTAAAATATTATTCTGAATGATATGGAAATAAGTTTTGAGTGATAATACATTTTTAACCCAATGGATTGCTTGTCAGCTCTGGGAGGCAGAAGGAAAGAGGTTAGGGAGGCAACATGAATCACATAACCATGGAAAAATATTTGTAAAAAAAAATTAAACAAATAATATAGCTACATTACTAATAATATATAGGTATATTATTTGATACATAATATATTATGTTATATAATATATTAATAAATATATAAACATTATTGTTAATGTTTTATGTATTATACATTAATATATAAAATATATTATTGATACATATATAAAAATAAGAAGATATATTTAATATATAAATATATTATTAATGATCAATAATA
Source organism: Gracilinanus agilis (assembly GCF_016433145.1). Taxonomy (NCBI): domain Eukaryota; kingdom Metazoa; phylum Chordata; class Mammalia; order Didelphimorphia; family Didelphidae; genus Gracilinanus; species Gracilinanus agilis. Next base: position 53,869,595 of record NC_058130.1, read on the forward strand.
AACATAATAATATAAAATATATAAAATCGTAAAAAAATAAAATAGTCTTTCTTCTTCTTCTTCTTCTTCTTCTTCTTCTTCTTCTTCTTCTTCTTCTTTTTTCTTCTTCCTCCTCCTCCTCCGCCTCCTCCTTCTTCTTCTTCTTCTGCCTGTCCAAGGGGTCCATGACACAAAAGAAGGCTAGAAATTCCCAGCCTAGACCATCGGAAATGTTATTTTTAGTTCTGAAATGTTGAGTCTGTAGAAGGCATAGAATATCAGAGTTGAAGGAGACCTTAGAAGAAATCAAATCCAACCTTTATCTGAACAAGAATACTCTCTACAGGGAACAGCTAGGTGGTTCAGTGGTTAGAAGCCAGGCCTAGAGACAGGTTTTGGGTTTCAGATCTGACCTCAGATACTGCCTAGCTATGTGACCCTGGGCAAGTCATTTAAACCTCATTGCTTAGTCCTTATTGCTCTTCTGCCCTAGAATCAAGATTCTAAGACCAAAGCTAAGGTTTATTAAAAAGAAAAAATAACCTCTATCACAGGGAGAATCATGGTGCCCTTGACAATAATTGGAAAGCTGGAAGAATTGGGGTAAGGGATGGGCTGAAGAGAGTGAATTCTATTTTGGACACATTGAATTTGAGGGCCTTTTATGATCATGCTCAAGATGTCAGATGTTGTCAGTGACATCCAACATCAAGATCATCTCCTTCAAGTTGCTGATTGATGTGAATTTTGGAGAGAGACTAGGGCTAGATTTATAAATCTGGGAATCAAAGATATATGATCATTAAACCCCTGGAAGTTGATGATATCAGGAAATGCAATCAAATGAGAAGAAACTGATCCTCCTATGACTGAGAGAGCTGAAAAAGCCCTGGGGCTCTCATCCTGAGATGACTAGAAGCCCCTATGATCTATAGTCAGAAATAAGAGTTAAAATGTGTTGTTAGCTAGGGGCATGCCTAGCAAAAACAAAAAAAACCAGCATCTTCCTTCAAAGAAGAAGCCCCAGTTAACTGAAGACAATGCTAACAGATGGCAGCAGCTCTATGGAAAGCAGCAGCCACTCTGTGGGGAGAGCAACTTTATTTATTTATTTTATTTTTTAAAACTCTTACCTTTTGTATTAGAATCAATACTGTGTATTGGGCTAAGCAATGGGGGAGGGGGGTAAGTGACTTGCCTAGGGTCACACAGCTGTGAAATATCTGAGTCTGAATTTGAACCCAGGACCTCCCTTCTCTAGGCCTGGCTCTCAATCCACTGAGCCACCCAGCTGTCCCTGGAAAGCAGCTTTAGGGGCAGAATAAGGGCATGGGGGCCTACTAATCTGCTTTCTGGGAGATGAAGTTATAAGACATTTTTCAGTAAGGTTGCAATTCTAGGAAAGCAAACTGTCTTAGAAACTTCTCTACTATCAGTGAATGGGAAACATATGGAGGAACATACTTATCCCTTTTGTGCAAAGAGAATTTCCCCTTTTTTATTTTACTTTGCTCTTCTGTCCTAATTAAAAGCTTTGCTATTTAATGTATGGTTCCTGATGTCAAAAAATTAATTTAACATTAATGTAACATACAAGCCTTTTCTAGCTTAGAGAACCGTCTAGATAAAGTATTTCTTATTACACTCTGCACCAAGCACCTGGTGTGGTCTAAACAAGGACACGGTTCTGGCTGGACTCCTCACCTCTCTACTTGTGGATATGAAGCCTCTTTTAATGTAGTCCAAGAGGACATTAACAATTTTGGTTGTCAATTCATACTATTGAATCATATTGAGCTTAAAGGACACTAAGAGGCGTGGGCCTCCTTCAGATATTCTGCCCATTCCTCTCCATCTTGGATTTGTGAACCTAATTTTTTGTTTGCTTTTTCTTTTTCTTTTTTAGAAAAATTTTCCATGGTTACATGATTGATGTTTTTACTTTCCCCTTCACTCCCCTCCCCATCCTCCCTCCCCATAGCCCACAAACATTTCCACTGGTTTTATTTATTTTTATTTTTTTTTTTAAACCCTTAACTTCTGTGTATTGGCTCATAGGTGGAAGAGTGGTAAGGGTGGGCAATGGCGGTCGTGCCCATGGTCACACAGCTGGGAAGTGTCTGAGGCTGGATTTGAACCTAGGACCCTCCTTCTCCAGGCCTGGCTCTCAATCCACTGAGCTAACCAGCTGCCTCTCCACTGGTTTTAACATAGATCAAGACCTAATTCCAGGGGGCAACTGGGTAGCTCAGTGGATTGAAAGCCAGGTCCAGAGACGGGAGGTCCTAGGTTCAAATTTGGCCTCAGACACTTCCCAGCTGTGTGATCCTGGGCAAGTCACTTGACCCCCATTGCCTACCCTTACCACTCTTCTGCCTCGGAGCCACTACACAGTATTGACTCCAAGACGGAAGGTGAGGGTTTTAAAAAAAACAACCTATTTCCATATTATTGATAGTTGCATTGGTGGTGGTTGTTTCAAGTCTACATCCCCAGTCATGTCTGCATCAACCTATGTGTGAACCTAATTTTTTAACTCAAGTGTAAGACTTTACCATTTACTTCAAAACACTGATGAATTCATAATTATGCTGATGTAAGTGTTCCTTCCAGTGGCACTGATGGAAACCAAGTCATGCTTCCTTATTCTGGTTTGTGTCCTCCCATAAGTACTCCATGGGATGTCTATCCAATGTAATGGAACTTTCTTTTATATCTCCTGACATTTTGTGGGTACCAATGGAGCTCATGGACTGTTTATTGATACATAATACAACCCTTACCCTTGACACATGACCAGTTCATCTCCTTTTCCCATTATAAAGCTCTGTGATGATACATTTTATCATGTATTTATTCATATACAATCTTTGTTGGTAACAAGCTGTAGCTTGCCAACCCTAAATTCGTGCCCTTTGAGGAATGCACAACTTTAATTCCTCAAAGATTACAGTATTCCATGGTTCATAGACATTCAGCATCAAAGAATGTTGATGTTAAAGTAATAGAATTAATTTATGGAAAAATTCTGGGCACTAATTTCTCCTGTTTTTTCCTAGTCTTCCTTCCTTTCCTTTTTTCTTTCTTTTTCTTTATCTCCCTTCCTCCCTTCCTCCCTTCCTGTCTCCCTCCCCCCTCTTTCTTCCTTTGTTTGTTTGTTTGTTTGTTTCTCCAAATTTGAACCCAGGTCCTTCTAACTCCAGACTGGTGTTTTATCTACTATGCTACCTAGCTACCCCTATATTGATGATTTTCATATCTACCTATTCTACCCCAAACTCTCTGCTGACTTCTACTCTCATCTTCTCTGGCCTTGCAGACATCTCCAATTGAATGTCCAGCAGACATCTTAAACTCCACATGTCTGGAAATTGAACTCATTATCTTTCCTTGTGGACCCACTTACTTTCTGCCTTCCCCTACTATAGCCCTGTTATCCTCAACTCATTAACATCCCCATATCAGCTCAACCTTGAGTCTTCAGGACCAAAAATCCTCAAACAAATCCCCAAAAATGATTTAGGGATTTTTTCCCCCAGGGAATACTACAAGAAAAGAATGAGTACTAGCTTTGGTGTTCCTCTTTTTCCTCCCCTTGATAACCTTTCCCTATTAGAGCGATAAGCTCCTTGAGAGAAGGGATTCTATTTTTATTTGTATTTTTACTCCCAGAGCCTGGCTCAGGTGCAGAGCAGGCACTTAATAAATGTTAATTGATTGCTGTCTCTCCCATTCCCCCCACCCCATCCCGTTTCTCTGTGTCCTCAGAACTTCACACAAGTTGTCGCTTAATAAATGCTGGGCGACGCTCAGCTCCAGAGCATCCAAAAATGGCTTGATGTAACAGGGACTACTGGGAAATTCTCAATTGTCATCACTATTATTGATAAAACTTAAAGCACTCCAAATACGTGAAATGAGTTGGACTTGACTTGAGTTGATCCCTGAGTTGTACGAGACTGAGGGTTAGTAACAGCCACCCATGGAGAAACAGAAGATGTCCAAGACTCCGGAGCAAGCGGTAGAAGTGCTCAGCCTCCCGCTGGCCCCGCCCCCGATAGCTCCGCCCCACGCGTGCGCACAAGCGCTCTCGGCGCAGGTCCCCGCCCCTGCGTCGGGGCACGTCGGGCACGTCGCTGCTGCTAGCCTAGAAGGAAACTGGGGGCTTGGGACCCGGGGGCGCATGAGGCACACTCCCTGTGCTTTCCCTCTTCTCTGGCTCCGCTGCGCGGGACCCGAGGATGCCGCGGGAGCCGCCCCGGCTTCGCTCCGTGAACAGTCGGGAGCCGTCATCCGTGATCTTCTGTAACCGCACTTGCCGCCGGGTGCTCCCCTTCTGGGTCAACTTCGAGGGGCACCCGACGCCCTACCGGATGCTGCTCCCCGGCACCGGCCGCAGGATGAGCAGCTACCTCGGTGCGGGCGGGGCGGGGCGGGGACGGGGACCGCGGTTGGTGTTGGAGCCCCGCCCCCCGCCGCGGAGGTCTCTGTTTCTCCATCCTTTTAGTCCTTGAGCTGTCACTCCCTCCCCCACCTGGGGCCTGGCCCTGGGGAATTGTGCTTTCCCGGAGGCCTTTCAACCCCGTCGCCTAGAGAAAATGGGACATCGGCGTAGTCTAAAGTTCTGTGGCAGGAAACGTACCAGGCAGCGCTTTCCAGGCGCCGGACACCTGGCAGGGGATACAAATAGAAAAGAAGGGGGTCCCTGTTCCCTTCGAGATTCTTAGAGTTAATGGGGGTTAGGGGGCGGGACTCGGTGGATGGACTGGCTTGGAGTCGGGAGGACGTGGGTTCAAATATGTCCTCAGACATAGACAGAGACAGCTCTGTGACTATGGACAAATCACTTGACCCTCTTTGCCTAAAACATTTTTTTTTTTTTTAAATTGAAGCAGCTAGGTGGCTTAGTGGATAGAGAGCCCTGCAAGGAGGTGGGAGGTCCTGGGTTCAAATTTGAACTCAGACACTTTCACATCACTTAACCTTTATTTAGCTCTTACTGCTCTTCTGCCTTGAAGACAAAGTAGGGGTTAAAAAAAGAATTAGTGGGAGCCCACAGTAGTCTGTTAATGTTGTTATGTCATTTTTATTTTTTATAAATATGAAATCAAATAGATGCAGTAATTTTGGAAGGGAAGTTAGGAGGGCTCTGGAGAAATGCTCTTGGTTTTTTTTTTTAAACCCTTACCTTTGGTTTTAGAATCAATGGTGTGTATTGGTTCTAAAGCAGAAGAGTAGTAAGGGCTTGGCAATTGGGGTTAAGTGACTAGCCCAGGATCATATAGCTAGGAAGTGTCTGAGGCCAGATTTGAATAGGACCATCTAAGGCCTGGCTCTCAGGATACTGAGCCACTAGCTATCCCAATAGGGTCTCTTGTAAGAGAAATGGCAAATAAACCGAATTTATAAGAAATCTAGGGGGGAGGGAGAGGATATCTTTTGGGCGTGGCAGACAAAACTGCAGAGGCAGTGAAAACAGACTTGTATAGGGATTAGCAAGTAGGCCATTTTAACCAAGATGGGGAAAATTTGATTTGAGAGCAAACAGTTTTGGGGGCATAGGAGGGGAGTTCCATATTTAGAACTGTGTTTGATAAAAACCAGTTTGGCAATTGTGAAAGTGAACTGGACTTGGAGCAGGGAGGTGGGTGAGGAGGAAGCTTTTGCAATAGTGTAGGGGAAAGGTAATTAGGCTGGTGTAAAGGGAGATCTTGGGGGGGTAGAATCTGAGAACTTGGCAATAATTAGGTAGAAGAATCTGACCTATGCTAGGTTTGGGGCCTGAGTGACTGACTGGAAATACCCTAAATAAAAATAAGGAAGTTAGTAAGTGGAGGGGGTAGAGGGGAGATTATGTGGAAAGAATTTGGTTTGGAAATGTTGAGTTTTAGGTTTTTAGGACATCCAGTTGGAAAAGGTAATTTGGGACAGTAACTCAGAATCTACTGAATATATAGACCTGCATCTTGTTCAGTCATTGTCGGATGTGTCTGATTTTTCTCTGACCCCTATTTGGAGTTTTCTTGGCAGAGATACTGGAGTTATTTGCCATTTCCTTCTCCAGTTTATTTTAAACATGAGGAAACAGAGGCAAATAGGATTAAGTGTCTTGCCCAGAATCACATGACTAATAAGTGTCTGAGGCCAGATTTAAAGACAGAAAGATGTCTTTATGACTCATGGCCCAGTACTCTATTAACAGGATCACGTAGACCTGCATAGAGGATAATAATTGAGCCCATAGAGGCCAGGACAGAAGGGAATGAATCCATTGAATAGAGGGATATGGATGATGGTCCAGCAAAGGAGAGGAAGAAATGGCCAAACAGGAACACAATGTCACAAAACTCAGGGAGCAGAGTGTGTCTAGGAGAGGGGAGGTGGGATTGGGGGTGGTCAGCAATGCCAGATGCTTTTGAGAGGTCAAGAAGGCTAGGAAGTCAGGCTGTTGCATTTGGCAGTTATATTATTGGTAAACTCAGAGCAATTCAGTTGACTTGAAGATAGCAGGCAGCAACCAGATTAGAGGAGTTTGAGAAATGAGTGAGCCAATAGGAATGGAAGTCAGGAGTGTAGACTGCTTTTTCTTTTCTTTCTTTTTTTTTTTTCTTAAGCCCTTACCTTAGAATCAATCCTAAGTATCAGTTCCAAGGCAGAAGAGTGGCAAGGGCTAGACAATGGGGGTTAAGTGACTTGCCCAGTCACACAGTTAGGAAATATCAGAGGTCATATTTGAACCCAGGAACTCTTGACTCTAGGCCTGGCTCTCAATCTACTGAGCCACCTAGCTGCTTCTAGATAGCTTTTTCTAGGAGTTTAATGTAAGAAGAAGAAGAGATAAGAATCTGGGGGAGAGGTAGGGTTCAAGTGAAGATTTCTTAGGATAGTGATCTGAGAAAGGAGCCATTGAGTCAGAACTCTGTACTCTTAATCTCCAATGTTTGGCACATCTCAAGAGTCCAAAGATCAGAACTAGAGCATTTTAGGTCTTTTCTATAAGGGGAGGGTAGTAGTTTTTTTGTTTTTGTTTTAGTTCTAAATTTTTCCTGAAGACAGTTACCATCTTGTTGATTTGTTACACTGGGAAGTTCCTTTTTAAAGCATGGTTATTTTCCTCTCATTCTGTGACTTTTTTTTTTTTTTTTAACTTTTAAACCCTTAACTTCTGTGTATTGACTTATAGGTGGAAGATTGGCAAGGGTAGGCAATGGGGGTCAAGTGACTTGCCCGGGGTCACACAGCTGGGAAGTGTCTGAGGCTGGATTTGAACCTAGGACCTCCTGTCTCTAGGCCTGGCTCTCAATCCACTGAGCTACCCAGCTGCCCTCTGTGACTTTTTTACATTTAAATTTTCTGCTTTTCTTTTTAAATGAGCTTCAGAGTGGTCCTTTCACCTGGTCTGCCTAGATTACATCCTCTCATGCCCCCTTTACCCTTATTTTTAGTTGATTCTCTAGGATTTTCAAAGTATACCATCCTATCATCCACAAAGAGTAATAGTTTAGTTTCCTCTTTGCCTACTTTAACTCCTTCAGTTTCTTTTTCTTCTCTTATTTACCCTTTACTCCTCTGCTATTATTCCTCAAACAACATGATTCACCCTTAAAAGGAATTGGTAATTGTCCTTTTCCCACTAGGTTGTGTGCTTACATAGCCTATATTCCTATTCTTTATAAGAGTAAGAGTAGCAGCTTCCCTTGTATATATTACTGGCACTGATAGATTTAAGCAGCTTAGGCATAATGGAGTATTTAATGATTACAAAGTGCTTTCCATTCTCCCAACAATCTAATGGGGTGAGTAGTGCAAATATTGACTCATTTTATAGATGAAGAATTGGGCTCCAGTTAAAAGGAACTTCTCAGAATAGTTCAGAAGTGTTGAAGACTGAAACTAAGGCTCTTGAATCCAAGTTAAATGCTCAGTCCACTATCATTTGAGGAGATACTTAGAATCCCCTGTTTGCTAGGTAATTGTTTTCAGGGTTAGTTTAGGTGGTGCTTGAGGTAAGTGAAGAAGCCTCTTGTGAGAGGAAGTACGAGGCTTTGGGCCTCTTACCTTTGCTGTTGACTGCCTTGGTTCTGGGCCTTGACTTCCTGGTCTCTAAAATGGAAATGTCCCTGCATTTCTCCTCACCTTTAACTTAAGCCTTTGAAAGTATTCCCTGAGGCACTTATCTTAACAGGTGAAGGTAAAATTTTTGAGAGGAAAAAACTAGTGTCTTCATAATTAGGCATAAGGAACTTAACCAGCAATTACTTATTTTACAACAGGCCATTTTTGGTTATTCAGAGATGCAAACACAGGGGATGGACTTCTTGTTAACCAGACTGAATTATTTGTGCCGACTCTAAATGAAAATGGGCAGCCTGTTTTTGCCAACATCACACTCCCAGGTAAGATAGAACTTGCCTTTATTTAAAGCTCTTTCCCCACCACCCATAAATTCTTCCACATAGTTGTCTTCTTTTAAAAAAACAAAAGCAAAAGAACATCATCCCTTAAGGGTGGTAGCATCCTATAGCTTTTCTCCTCTTAATCACCAAACTCCTGGACAGCATTGTCCACATTTAGTACTTCCCATTTCCCTACCTTCTATTACTACTTTTCTCAGTCTTCACATTGCTTTTTTTTGTCTTTTTTTGGGGGGGGTAGGGTGGGTGGGGGGCGCATTGTCAACATTTTCTCCTTTGGCTAGTCTTTGCTGGAACACATTACTCTCCACTCAGTCAGTGTGGTGGGAGTAGCATCTGCTTTAGGTAGACATGGATATTTTTTCTTTTTCTTTTTTAGACCTTTACTATATGTCAAGGCAAAAGGGCAGTAAAGGCTAAGCAGTTGGGGTTAAGTGACTTACCCAGGGTCACAGAGCTGATGGATGATTTCCTTTTAAGGAGCTACAGGTGCTGTTTTCAAACTTTATCTGATCTGGGAGCCTTGGACCTCTGACATTGCTTTCTTGTTGCCTGAGGCATTAAAAACCCAGTCTGTTGGGACCTAGAGCATCTGAAGTTTATCTGAATTCCTAATACCCTCCCTGTTACATGTCTTTCTGCTCCAGGGTTGTTGCCATGGTAAATGCTGAAGCAGAAGTGAGCAGTGTCTATTTTATTACTTTCATCCTTTTACATTTCTGGCATTAAGCAAATTTGTTTTTATTGCATTTAAAATCTACAGCCATTTAATTATGTCCCAATCTATAGCCTGTGAATCACTGACCTTGATCTGGCTCAGAAGGCATTTCCTAAGACTCTACTAGGTCTTTTTCTTCCCTCTTATTTTATTTGACCTTAATACCAAATAAAATGGACATTTCCATATACATAATAGAACTGAAAAAGGATTGCATGTGAAATTTCAGTTCTCTACTATGTGCAGCTTGCTTTTCTTATTAAATACATAATTTCATCCTGTAACTTTAAAAACTTGTGGCTTGTCTCTTCTTGATTCTTTATAAAAAAAAGATGCATTAGTAACCTTGTTCCATTCTCCCCTCATTTTTTTTTAAATTTTTTTTTTAAACCCTTGTACTTCGGTGTATTGTCTCATAGGTGGAAGATTGGTAAGGGTGGGCAATGGGGGTCAAGTGACTTGCCCAGGGTCACACAGCTGGGAAGTGGCTGAGGCTGGGTTTGAACCTAGGACCTCCTGTCTCTAGGCCTGACTCTCACTCCACTGAGCTACCCAGCTGCCCTCTCTCCCCTCATTTTTTGATAACTGAACAGAAGAAATGCCAGAAAGACTATGGGGAGAAAGAAGTAGGACAACTCTGAAAGTTGCATGTTGAATTTCTGGACTTGCAGTGAGGAAGATCAGATTTTTAATCTGGCCTCAGACACTTCCTTACTGGGTAGTGCTGAGCAAGTAACTTAATTTCAGCCTTATTTTCCTCAACGGTAAAATGAGTATATTAGCACCTGCCTCATGACATAATTTCTCACATTGACTCTGTCTGAAAATATGGGTCATGTTCTACGTCTTAGTCAAGAGGCAGGCAGATGAGTTAGAATGAACATACTGTCATGGGATAAACTGTTCTGGTTCTGCTCACTGCCCATCAGTTTGTACGAGTCTGCCCAGGTTTTTCATAATGAGCAATAATATCCTTTTACATTTTTATGCCTTTTGTGTATTGATAGGCAGCTAGGTGGCTAGAGCACTGAGCCTGGGGCCACAGGGCCTGGAATATAGTAGGTGCTCTATAAATGCTTATTCTCTTCTTTTGTAATAGATGGGTATCTCTTGCTACCATAAAAAGAACTAGAAATACTTTTGGGAGGTTTTTCTTTAATATCCTTGAATAAATCTAATAGTGGTTATTGTTACATGTCCAGGCTTTTTTTCTTTCTCTTTCATCAGTCTCTGTTGGATTAACTTATTTAATTTACCATTTTGTGAGTTTTATCCATTCCTACTCTAAAAATAGCCAGATGCAAATGAGCTGAGGTACCACAATAGCAGCCTCAGTCATTTTTTGCCTTTAAACAGGTCCTCTCAATTAGTATATCTGAGTGGTGGTTCTACTCTTGTCCTCTCAATGGTCCATCTTTACATTTTATCTGCAAAGTTTCTGCACAGAAATGCCTTTTTCTGTTGTGTTCATCAATCAAATGTATGGCAAGGGGCAGTGCCAAATATGCAAATTACAATTTTCTTAAATAGAATTGTCTAAGATGTTAGGAAGGGATGATTTATTGTACAAAATTCCATTTTCTGGCAGCTGTAGAGAAGCACATCTCTTTGCAAGCTAGATTTAAATCAAACAGTCGAATGAATGAATCCATTAAAGAGAATGGTTATTGAGGTTTTGTTCCCCTGCAGTTTATACACTGAAAGAGAGATGTCTTCAAGTTGTTCGTTGTCTGGTCAAGCCTGAGGACTACAGGAAACTGGACATCGTGAGGTCATTGTATGATGATCTTGAAGACCACCCTGATATCCAGAAGGACCTCAGGAGGCTTTCACTGGAGTACCTTGAAAATCAAGTGAATAAAGATTAAGAGACTGTTTCTGAGGCTTTGCTGGGGAAGCCCTTGAGTAATTTTACTTAACCACGGTACTGTTGTTTACGGTCAGGTTCAGAGTATCTAGTGCTCAAGACGTAAAATATTCTAATGATAATGATTGCTTCAGGAATTAGAACATTAACATTTCAAGTCTGTAACTGAGATGTTAACTGTAACTGGCTTCATTGGACTTGGTGATGTTTAGGAATTATGATCACAAAATGCATTTTAATGAGTGTCCTCTTTGGAAATATCATCTGCCTTCAGTGATTTGGCTGCTGTTTGGGAGTCCTGGTCCTCTGACTAATAGGATGCAAACTTACCTTGAGTTAGGGGTACCCCCAAACCCTGGACCAGTAGCTTCCAACTCTTAACTATATGATCTATTATGGTTTATGAAGTTAGAACTGTGGCCAGCTTTACAGGGGGCTTTGGCTCAGTTTAGGCTGGTTCTTACTCCGTAAGACAGTATTATTCATAGTTAATCTATTTGTTTACCTTTGTGGAAAATAAGAATTTACCTAGTCAGGTTGTAATTGACCTGAATTATTTTATGTGAAAAAATCAAGAGTAATGTTTATGGGAGATGATAAAGTGATTCTTGGTGATTCAGGATTGTTTATAGTGCAAGGCTATTTTGCTGTAGAAAAGCAGAATGCTAAGCACAAACTATAGCATTTCACTTGTGAGAATACTAGCACCAGACTTAAAAACAAGTTATTCAGGAGTGTCTGGGAAGCTTTTTGCGGGTGGGGCTTGTAAAAATTAAGGTGATTATTCATTTTGTCAGGCAGTCACTTGTGGAGGGCATTTTTTGTAATTTTTTTAAGTGCTGTTTTTTCAAAAAGGCAGGACAGTACTATGCCAAGCATTTCTGAGCTGTGACTGTCTTGAACTCTGTCTTGGTTTCTACATAGTGAATAAGGTGCATTATTAATATTTGTATTTCAGCCTAGCCTGAAGAAATGACTACAAAGGCAAGAACTTCATAGTACTGTAAATGTTACTGTTTTTGTTGTTCTCTTTTTTATATATCTAATGACTTATTCATTTATGCCAACATATTTCCTAAAGTACAATTTTTTAATCATCCACTGTAATTTTTCTACCTGAGGAAATGCTTTTGTATTTCTATTTTTATTCTACTATGTATTGTAAAGTACTATGTACATATATGTATATGTATAGGAATATGGTGAGTTCACCTCAAAGCCAGAAGTGGTTTATTCCTTATAAACTTAACTTCTTTGTTCTGGCTTCAACTTAACTTCATTAATTATACATCCTCTAAGGGACAATCCTTAAAGGTTGATGTTGGATTTTTTTCCTTGTTTTCCTTTTTTTGTGGTAATGAGTTACCAAATACTGACCTTTAGACTTAGTTCTTGTGCTCTGACCTGACACGGAGTTGGAGGCTAAATGAAATAATGAGTAATCATTCCACCACAATGTCAAGTTTAAAATTCCACTTTCTTTCCTTTCATTTTTAAGTGCTAGAGCAATTTGTCTCTAGCGTTTCCTAACTTTTCTCATTTCATGACATGTCCAATTGTCTTTTTTTTTCCCCTATGGCTTGCCATATAAGCTCTTGTGTTGGGAGGATAAATAACTCCATAGATTTTATAGAGAATTTTGGAGTGCTGGTGGAAAGACAGAGATGTTCATGTTGAAAGAGAGGGAATTTAGGGGAGTCTGAACCAGAGTTACTGAGTTTATCCTTAGTTGCCTTTTTCAGAGACAGTATGGCATCATGGGATCAGGACACAGACAGGCCCTAGACAAGTCCCTTAGAGTGCTCAGTGTCCTGGGTGAGTACAGCAGTGGTAGAGAAGGCCGAAACCTGTCACATCATGGAAGTTGTAGGTTCTGTCCCCAATCGATCTCCCTCCCTGTTATTTTCTTAAAGCCTTTCACTGATGATAGCCCTTTATGATGAATTTTTTTCTCACTGAATCATGCAATTTGAATATTGTTTCCAATATAGGCTGTCTTACGGAGCATTGGCTGTTAGTCAAAGTATTTTCTTATTTCTGTGACTATTACCAGTTTTAATGAGATTATATTTTTTTTTTGTCTCAGCTATAATTTGGCGTTAACAACAACAACAAACAATTTTTTGCTCAACTACAGTTTGGCATTAAATAGTACTAATATTTTAATTTATGAAGAATAAAGAGTTAGGTCCATGCACTGGCCTTTGTTTTGTTTTTTTATCGTCATAGTTATTGGGTACATTGTTTTCCTGTTTCTATTTATTTCTCATGTTTTTAAATCCTTCATTTTCACAATTCTGTCAGAAGCAGTACTATTCATGAGCAACTGTTTTATTCTTTACTAGGACAAAAAAAAATCCCATTTTCTTTGATTCCTCAGTCATACTCTGCTCATATCTTAGGACCCTAGCCTTTGTGCAAATTTCTGCAAATATGACATGTCGCAGAAAAGCAAGGCCTCTCTAGGAATGAGGAAGATTAGGAAATGCTGGAGAATACTAATAATGGAAATGAGAGAAAGACTAGAGATGAACTGGTAGGTGCAGTCAGAGGTTAATGAAGGTTCATTTTGCATTCAGCTTTCATAACTCCTGGGTCCAGGCAAACAGATGCTTCTGTCTCCCCAGTACTTTGTGTGGGAAGCAGTACCCTGTGGCCTAAGGGATGAAGAACACAGAAGCCCCACTTCCTAGGGAGGAAGTGCTTGGAGGAACCCTAGGAAGCAGTGGCCTGTGGGAAAGGCTGGCGTGGCCAAGGTAGTCCAGGGACAGATGGAGAAAATGACCATTTATGGCAATTAAAGGATCGAATTGAGTAGATAACTTTGGTTTTATTTCTGATAAAGAGTATAGTTGGATATCAAACTTTTTTTTTTAAACCCTTACCTTCTGTCTTGGAACCAATACATAGGTTCCAAGGCAGAAGAGTGGTAAGGGTGGGCAATGGGGGTCAAGTGACCTGCCTAGGGTCACACAGCTGGGAAGTGTCTGAGGCCAGATTTGAACCTAGGCTCCCATCTCTAGGCCTGGCTCTCAATCCACTGAGCTGCCTCTGGATATCAAACTTTGAGTGATAAAGGAGTCTGAGCTGAGCTGATACCCCGGTGGTGTTTTAGGGCTTACATACATTACTCATTGGAGTGGAGGTTGGGTCATCAGGGCAGCCAGAGTCAGGAAGATCCGAGCTTCAGACCCTTCCTAGCCTGGTGACCCAGGGAAAGTCACTGAACCAGTGTCTGAGTGTCCTCAGCAAACAGCAGCAGCATCTTGCCGGGGTTGTTGAGGATCAGATGGGACCATGGATGTAAACTGCTTAGCACAGTGTCTGGCACATAGAAGGTAGGCTTCCTGACTTATCTTCTAGATGAAGCCTGACTCGATCCCCCCAGTCCTTAGTCCTCACCACCCTGGAAATGATTTCGTTCCATGTCTGTTTTCAGACCCGACGATCCCATCTTAACCCCTCCTTCCCCAGTAGGCCATCCGCAAGATGACTGACAGCGGGGAGATAAGAATTATCTTTTACGGAGGCTGGATACATATCTCAGTTTACCCCACCAAGACCCTGGAACCTGGGTGCTGTTCTTGAGGCCCAGCAAGGTTAGAAGTGACCTGCCCAGGAGAACTCGGACGAGGCCCTTTGCTCATACGGAAATGGCTTGTTTTCTCCAAAGTAACATCAGAAACAGAAGCTCTGTGAAACAGCTTGATTCTGCCTTAGACCCAGGACCAGCGTGCCGTGAACGTCCATCCCTAAGAGGCTCGCTGGAGGTGAGTGAACCGCGGGGGCAGCTTTGAGCCTCCCCTCCCTTCATGGGCACTCCAAAGGACGTGGGGCTGCCGAGTGACCCCAGCTGATGGGATGACTAGACGGCTTGAAGGGCTCTGCTTCGCTGTGCTCCATGGGGAAACACTGACTTCCCAACCATTTTCTCAGGCTGCTTCTTATATAACTCAAAAGGAAACTCATGACTCGATGCCCATTTCATTGACATTCTTTTGTTTTTGTTTTAAATTGTTTCCATGTTACTTATTAATATGATTTTTAATAGTCATGACAAAGAATGCTGTTCACCTCCAGAGAAAGAACTTTTGGAGTCAGATGTAGATCACAGCAGACTATCTTTCACATTAGTTAATCTGTGGTGTTATTTGGGGTTTTTGGTTTTCTATGAGTATTATTCTCTTACAAAAATGACCAATATGGAAATACATGTGGCATGATAATTCATGAATAATCCAGATCAAATTGCTTTCCTTCTATGAGCTAGGGGAGGGAAGGGAGGAAGAGAAACCATTCGGATCTTATAATTTTGGAAAATGTAGGTGGAAAATTGTTTTTACATGGAATTGGGAAAATAAAATATCTTTGAATAAAAAAAATCATCTTCTAACATTTTGCAATCCATATTTTCTTACTTCCTGAGAAGGCAAGTAACACGATATAGGTTGTACCTTTTGAGATTTTAATCCCTTTCCCAACTTGATGTGACCCCAAAAGAACTTTCCATAGGATCAGTTTATATATATATATATATACATATATATATATATGTATATATATATTTATGTATATATGTATATTTTAATTTAAATCCTTACCCTCCATCTTAGAATCAATACTGTATACTGGTTCCAAGACAGAAGAGTGGTAAGGGCTAGGAAACAGAGCAGGTAAGTGACTTACCCAGGGTCATACCAGATCATATTTTAAAAAGCAGAACTGAAATAAACAGAAGATAGAGTTAGACTGTTTTCTGTGGGGATTTTCCCCAAGAGCAAAAGGATCATACTATGGAAGCCTAGAGCTGATTCTGGCTCTCTAGTGACTCAGGATCAAAAGAAGGCCCTTGTAGAATGGCTAATAATTAATGGAAGTATATTTACTTAAGGCTACAGCAATTTCTCTTCTATACTAAAAAGCCTAAATAGGGGCCTCTGACTCCTCCCAGGCTGGCTTTTCTATTTAGGTCCCCAGAACCTATCAGTAAGTTTCAAGCCATGTCTCCTCACCAATTAAGACTGGAATGGTTTAATTTTAATTATTTATTATATTATTAATATTTATATTATATCAACAACAGGTATCAAATATATTATAAAACAATATTTTATATTATTAAAATACATTACAAAATAATATTTATTCATATTGTTTATTTATTAGTATCTATTATTATTTTAAGGAAAAACAAGAAAGGGCAACTAAGTAGCACAGTGGATAGATCCTGATAATAGAAGATAAAATGGACAATTTTCATTATATAGAATAAAAACATTTTCATAAGCAAAACAGATGCTGTTAAAATTAGAAGAGAAACTTTTAGTTAACTGGGGGAAAAAGATCTTTTCTTTGGGAAAGTGTCTCATATCAACCCTCACCAATGCAATGGCAGTCCATGCTTCCAAAGTACCAAAAAAATGAAATCTTGCCACCCTTTTCCTGACAAGATGCTGAATAAGACTGTTTTTGGAAATCGTCAATGTAGAAAATTCTTTTATTTGACTATGCATATTTATTATAAGGGTGTTTTTTTTTTCTTTAAATGAGGGGTAAAAGTGGGAGAGAGAGGTAACAAATGCTTCTTGATTGAAAATTGTCCATGTGTTAGGTGAAGAGGGTCCAACCTGTGGTGGTGGTTGTGTGATCGGTGAGAATAAATAGAGGTGAAAGATGTAGAAGCAGAAATTGTAACACAGTGTTTGATTCTCCTAAAGCCCCTGTAAACTAAGTGCTGTTACCCCCATTTTAGAGATGAGGAAGTTACAGCTGAGGGAGGTTACTTCACTTGCCCTGTAATACACATTGAGTAAATGTCAGAGGCAGCATTTAGGATTATGTCAAGTCCAATGCTCAGTACAACCCTGGTACCCTGTAGTCCAGGAGCCTCCAACAAGAGGCTATATGTTCTCTCTCTCTCTCTCTCTCTCTCTCTCTCTCTCTCTCTCTCTCTCTCTCTCTCTCTCTCAAAAAATCAAGCAAAAATAGACTTAATTTTTATTTATTTTTTCCTAAAAGATTTTATTTATTTTAAAAAATATTTTTCCATGTTTCTATGACTCATTTTCTTTACCCCCTCCCTCCCAGAGCTGACAAACAATTCCACTAGGTTATCTCCCATGTATTTCCTTTCTTGAGGTCCTCATGCCAATATCTTTGCCTCCACTCCTCACCTACATAATGGCTCCAGAGAAATCTCTAAAACCAAACTTAGTGAGGGGTCTTATCTCAAGCCTCCTCCAACTAATAGCTAGTGTTTATAGTTAAGGTTTGGAAACGACTTTCCATAGTCTGTCATTTTAACCTCAATAGCACCAGGAAGAAGATGGTATGATTATCCTCATTTTTCAGAAGAGAAAATTAAGCCACCCAGAGCTTAAGTGACTTGCCCAGAGTAACACCGCTATTGAGTGTCCAAGTTAGGATTCTAACCCAAGAGCCACCACTTCCTCTACGGTGCTCCCTAGACGTTAGCCTCTAGAAATGGTCCTCGTTAGACACTATAGGCCCTGGGAAGAGGACAGCTGCTCTCTCTCCTCCATCGCCCCAAGTGCTCAAGATGCAAAAAACTCACAGGCACTCACTGATGAGTATAGAAAGGATAAACATCTTTTAACAAGTCCATTACATTCACGCTCCTCCTTGGAAGGCAAAGTCTCCTTGGGGGGCTGCAGAATAGGCACACCGCCCTCTCCCTCCCCTGAAGCTTCTGAGTCACTCAAGGTAAGATTTGGTCAGCCCTTCTGCAGCCAGTCATCTCTAAGAAGCCCACTGCTCCAGAGAGTGGCTGCTGGTCTGCCGGGTGCCAATTCAGGGACTCTTGAATTCAAGATGTTTTTACCAATCCTGGGAAATTCATTTTTTAAAAAAAATTGTTATTTTTTAGAATTATTTTTTGTTCTGAACTTAACAAATGCCAAATAAATGGAACACATTTCCAAACTCAGAGTAGAACAGAGGAAGAGGTTGTACCCTCAGCTACAAATCTACTAGGGACAGCTTGCTTTTCTCTTGAGGTGTGGAATACATTTGGCATTTCACTTTCCAAGCTGTTGTGCTCAGATAGGATGCCTGTGCATTAAAAAAATTCTTCAGGGCTCTTTTCTTTCTTTTGTTTTTGCTACTTGGTCCCTGTCTTCAGTCTTTCTTTATCCCCAGCTGAAAAAAAAAGAAAAAGATAATAAATATGCAGTCAAGCAAAAGAAATTCCCACATTGGCCATGTTCAAAAATGTGTATATGTGTGTATATATATGATATATAAATACACATGTATGTATGTATGTATGCATGCATATATATAGATGTATGCTCATTTATATATGTATGTACGGTTTCTCTGACTATGCTTATTTGTTTATTTATTTATTTTTAAGCCCTTAACTTCTATATATTGGCTTCTAGGTGGAAGAGTGGTAAGGGTGGGCAATGGGAGTCGAGTGACTTGCCCAGGGTCACACAGCTGGGAAGTGTCTGAGGCCGGATTTGAACCTAGGACCTCCCGTTTCTAGGCCTGACTCTCAATCCACTGAGCTACCCAACTGCCCCTTACTATGCTTATTTAGAATTTATTTTATGTTATTTTTTATTGGGAATTTTATTAAGAATTTTGTCCAATTTTTATTTAGAATTTTTTTCCTTCTCCATCATGCCTTCATGCCAGGGAAACTCCACTCCCTCCCTTCACCTCATTTTCTCTTGTATTTCCTCTTCTGACATTAAATTATAAACTCCTTGAGGGCAGAGACTGTCTTTTTTCTATTTTTTTTCTATTTATATCTTCAGTTCTTAGAGCACAGTGCCTGATATATGATAGGTTCTTCAATAAATGTTTATTGACTCTGCCTATTATCTCTAGAAAAAACTATGCTGCACCCTCTAAGACAGTGGTTCCCAAACTTTTTTGGCCTACCGCCCCCTTTCCAGAAAAAATATTACTTAGCCCCCTGGAAATTATTATTTTTAAAAATTTTAATAGCAATGAATAGGAATGATAAATGCACCTGTGGCCATCACTGCTCTCCTGGATCGCTGCAGCACCCACCAGGGGGTGGTAGTGCCCCCTTTGGGAATCACTGCTCTAAGACATGTATTAGTTAAATTGAATAGTTTCACTGGCAAAATCCAAAGGTAATCTCTTCAAAGTAGCTCTTCCATGATTGCTGATTTTGTCCACTTCCGTAACTGTGGGAGTTCAGTTCCCTTGGAGTGGCTTTTATTTCTATTATTGCAGTTGTATGTTCTCTGGATTCTGCTTTCTTTACAAACATTTATTAAGTGCCAACTCTGTGCCAGGCCTGGTGCAGCTCCTGCGGTAACAGGATTCTTCCTTGGGAGGGATGAATCCAAACAGGGTGTCCCCTTTGTTAACAGCAGGGCATTGTTGGGCTTTTTGTTATATGGTCTAGATTCCCATTTGTCAACAGGATGTCTGCCAGGAATATGATTAATAAAAAGAAAAACAATCCCTACCCTTGAGGAGCTGACAATCTAATAGAAGGAGAACAGACAGAAAAGGAGGCAGGAAAAAGGGGAGCTGAGACCAGAGAGAGCAGCAGATGCAACATTTCATAATACATATACATGTTTTCCTAAATGCCCCATATTCTTTGTTTCTTGAGTATAAGAATATTCCATTAAGCTCATGAACCATAATTTGTTTAGCTATCCCTCAATCTATGAATACCTGTTTTTGTTTTTTGTCCCCATGCAATAATGCTATATTTGTATATTTTGTTTTAATTCTGTATATCATATGTATGTATATTTTGTTATTGGTATTGTATATTTTGTTACAGTTATAATGACTATAATTATATTTTCAGATAATAATTCCAATGACATAGTCCCATGTATTGAAATTTATAAAATATTTTATCATGTAAAATATGGTAATTGGTTCTTTAAAAAAACAAACCTTCCCTTCTGTCTTAGAACCAATACTGTGTATTGGTTCTATGGCAGAAGAGCAGTAAGGGCTGGGCAGTGGGGATCAAGTGACTTGTCCAGAGTCACACAGCTAGGAAGTGTCTGAGGACAGATTTGGGAATTGGTTCTTGTGTCTTCATGACCCCGTCTGAAATTTTCTTAGTGATGAATGGTTTACCATTTCCTTCTCCAATTCATTTTACATATGAGAAACTGGGGCTTGGGTCACACAGTTAGTGTCTGAGGCCAGATTTGAACTCAGCAAGAGGAGTCTTCATGATTTCAAGGTTGGTTCTTTATTCACTACACCACCTAGCTGCCCAAATTCTATCCTAGTGAAAATCAGCAGTACAGATTTGAATAATGTTACTAAGTGATTTATTGGTTGAGTAGTCAGAAATTAATTGTATATGGGATTTTGAATATTTGCTCAAACCAGAGATTTCTAGGATTAGCCACTCTCTTGATTTACTCGACGTTTCCCTCATTCTTTACCTTCAGTTCTCTTTCCAGGCCTTGCTTTCAGCTTAACAGGAACCAACCATTATATTTCCTGTTTATTTCCTCCTTGCCCATCCAGTGTAAAGCAGCTACATTCCCACAACACAGTACTTAAATCTTTCCAGTTGAGAACAAAGACTTTTTAGTCCCAAAGGTTGTCCTGCCTGGTGCAGATAAGCACGGGGTTGGGGGGACAGTTGACCTCTGATTCCTGGCTTTTCTACTATTTATTTGTAAGTCACTTACAATCTCCCTAGCCTCAGTTTCATCATTGTTAAAATGAAAGGTCTTAGTTAAATGATACCTAAAGGCCCTTCCAATTCTATAAATTCCATTTTAGCGTATACTGAATCTCTTTGCTACACTGAGCCCCTGTTCAATTGGACTCTCAGCTGCAGGCATTCTATTAATTAGCTTTGCCCTTGGGAAGAATTACTCAATTTCTTTAGTCTTCATTTGTCTTTAGTCCATCTTTTGTCTTAATTTCTTTAGTCCATCCGTTGTCTATAAATGAGAAGTATGGACTAGATAAGGATGTATATTTTTAAAAATATTTCTGCTTACTTTATCCCAGTCATTTCCTTAATACAGAGGAGATAGCAGGGCTAATAGCCTGGTTTGAGAGCAAAGGAAATTGAGGCCCCAAGAAGTCATGACTTGTGCAATCTCCCACTCATAAGTAGCATTAATTAGTAAGTACTAGAACCCAGGGTGCCATCCTCATCTCTAGGTTTCCTTCATCTTTTGGATTCAATGCCATTATGATTACTGAGGCAGTAAACCCTTGGCTAGAACTCTCCTGTCATGGCTCTTAGATACAGCTTGGTGGCAGTGCTGCTCAGTCCACCTCACTCCAGCTTAGCTCAGCTCAGCTCAGCCCAACTTCCTGGAAAATTGTAGCTAGTTACCAAAGGGTGCTTCCCATTGGGGCTCCTCCCCTGAGTAAGAAGCTTGGTGCCAGCCACTTTCTGACTCATTCCGGGCTGAAACTCAGCCTAGCAGACATCCTGTTGACAAGTAGGAGCCCAGACCGTACCACAAAAAGCCCAATGCTTTGCTGTTAACAAAGGGGACACCCTGTTTGGGTTCCTTCCCCCCCCCAAGGAGGGATCACGTTACTCCAGGTGCGGCTCAGCTGCTTCTCCTGGGAGGGGTAAAGAGATCTGCGGTCCCAGCAAGTTGATGGCCCGAGAGAGAAGAGAGTCTTGACTGTTTCATCCTGTGGATTACTGGAAGCAGGGAAAATGGCCTTGCAGCCACCTTTGCTGCCACCCCCACCGGCTCTCCGAAGCCCCAGGACTGCCCAATATATCTATCAGCTCCCTTCTTGGGTGCTGGAGGACTTCTGCCACAAGATGGACAGCCTGAGTGAATGGGACTGGATGCAATTTGGTGAGAGAGGTGGCAAGAGGGTCTGGGGAGAGTGGGAAGACTAGAGACTTGGGAAGGTGGGAACCCTGGGAATGACAAGGCTGATGGGGTACAAGAGTGGGCTGAGAGGGAACTAACTAATGGGATTATCTGAGAAGGTATGACCTAGCTCCCTCAGAGAGCACAGGTTTTAGAACTGGAAGGGACCTTAGTGATGGTCTAGCCCAACTTTTTCATTTTACAGAGAAGGAAGTGGAAGCTTTCACAGAGGGAAAATGAGATATCTGAGGCTAAGGGAGGATAAATGATTTCCCTCAAGATCACATAGCAGAGCTGGGATTTGAACTCAAGTCCTCTGATTCAGAACATTTGCTTCCTCCCTCTATAAACTCTTTTATCTTGTTTAAGTAGTATTCTACTCTTTGCCTTTGAGTTCGATTTTTGGCTTGCTCCACATAACCCAGTACAATGGCTGAACTTCAGAATGATAGTCAGGAGATCTGGGTCCCTCATTTTGATGGGTCTCTTGAGTCTCTTTCATCTCTCATATTCTGAGATTTATTAACCTGTGAAATGAGAAATGAAACCATGGAGGTAAAGAGCTATGTCAGAGCTGATCTATGGACAGAAAAACCTAGATTCAAGTCCTGCCTCTCATACATGCTGGCTATAAGAAGTCAGACCAGCCACATAATCTAGGATATTCTGTGCCATATTGGGAGAGAATTAGACCTGAACTCAAGAAAACCTGAGTTCATAGCCAACCTTAAACACTTCCTATGACCTTTGCACAAATCATTGACCTTTTCTCAGTTTTCCCATCTCTAAAATGGAGATGGCAATAATGGCAATCTACTTCACAGGGCTGGTGTGAGAATCAAGTGAGATAATAGAGGCAAAATGCTTTACGAGCCTTTAAGGGCTCCATAATATCATTATTGTTCATTTCTCACAGACTGTAAGTTGAAGGGAAGGTCCTAACTAACCTCCATTGGTAGTGGGAATTTCCTCCTGTGAGTATGACCTACTTGGCCAAATCACAGGCCAGATCAAGAAAAAGATGTGTTATATGGTAATGGTGCCATGGTATTCATTCCTAGGCATGCTTCTCAGGGCTTGGTATTGAAAAATTGGTTACTAGATGTGACTGTGCTTAGTAATCATGGTGGAGATCAGAAGGAAAGGAAATGTTGGTGTATAAAATACCGCTCTTCTTGTATGGGGAAGGTACTGGAAAATGTGCCCCTTTTTGGGATGTTTTCCCAAGAATTCTGGGGAAATGAATTAGGTCTGAAGGCTTTGGGGAAGTGAATCTCAGCCTCATAGGAAAAGAAACTCCCTTAGTACCCAGTGAAGATTGTTGTTATTAAAAATGATGAAGGCAGATATTAAAAGGGAGAATAGTATTTTAATGAAAGCACTTGACGAATTCCCCTCCAAAAAAAATAGCCAAGATCCTTTCTTTTGGCCTACCAAATTTACCAAATATTTCTTTCTTTTCTTTTTTTTAACCCCTTACCTTCCACTTTAGAATCAATACTGTGTATTGGTTCCAAGACAAACGAACGATAAGAGCTAGGCAATGAGGGGGTCAAGCGACTTGCCCAGAATCACACAGCTAGGAAGAGTCTGAGATCAGATTTGAACCTAAGACCTCCCTTCTCTAAGCCTGACTCTCAATTTACTGAACTAACCTGCTGCCCCCTGGCCTACCAAATTTATCAGATATTTCTGGAACATTTTGGAAAGCGTTCATCAACAAGGTTAGCCAGAGAATTGAGGGAATCAGTTTATATTGAGGGCAACTAGGTGGCAGTAGATAGAGCACTGGGCTTGGAGTCAAGAAGACTCATCTTTTTGAGTTCAATCTGGCCTCAGACACTTACCAGTTGGGTGACCATGGGCAAGTCACCTCACCCCGTTTGCCTCAGTTTCCTCATATGTAAAATGAACTGGAGAAGGAAATGGCAAACCACTCCAGTATCTTTGCCAAGACAGCTCCAAATGGGGTCATGAAGAGTCAAAAACAACTGAACAAGAACAAGAAAGAAGTTAGATAAGAGTTGGAACATTCACTTTGGAAAGATTGTTTTGTACTAGAGTGGGTTATTTGTAAAAGGTGGTGCAATCTCCTTGGCTTGGGACAGGGTGTAGGGGAGGAAGAGTCTTTAAAAATGGGCACCTTTTGTTCTCTTTCATTCTTGCTCATATGTTCGGATGCTTGTCTGTGCCATTGGAAGTAAACAGAGTTTATCAGTTAAAGAAGCAAGCGTCTCTTGGGGTGGCAGCTGTTTCTGGTGAATCGTTGAAAGAGTATTGGATTTAGTTTGAGCTGGGATGGAATCCAGCCTCTAATTGATTAACCGGGGATATTAAACAAGTCAATAAACCTTTGGCCTTCTTGGATCATAGATTCCAAGTGAGAAGGGACGTTGGAGGCCATCTGGTTCATCCCCGTTCATTTTACAGATCAGGAACTGGAAGGCTGAAGAGGTTCAATGACTTGCCCAAGATCACCCAAGTATGTATCAGAGGAGGGAATCTGTGTGTCTTTCTCATTGATGCCTACCACACTGATGGGGTTTAATACATTTTCATTAGTTGTCAAATGAAGCATTTGGACTAGCTGCTTTCTAAGGTTTCTTCTGGTTCTAGATCATCCTATAAATCGATAATTAATTAATTTTAACCTCCTACTCAGTGTGGAACTTTTTCTACAGTGATCCTGACAGGCTCCTAAGCAAACTTTGCTCGGAACTCTCATTGTTGGGGGAGGCAAGGAGGCAGGAGGGAAGGATTCTCAAGGACTTGCAGGTCTCAGGCTATGATTTATTGACTTTATGGAGGGGAAAGAAATCTCCTTTGCTGATGACTATGAATGGGCACTTTATATTTATAGACGAGAGAGAGACATTCAATGAAATGAAACTTTGTCTTGGGCTCCCAGCCTCAGCTGGAAATCTACTCACTATTTTCCTAGAAGAGAGGTTTGATTTCCTCCTACAGGCTGAAGATGAGGGATGCCTCCCCCAAAAGAAAATTCTTATCTTCATCAGTTCTAAGACAGAAGAGCAGAAAGGGCTAGGCAGTGAGGGTTAGGTGACTTGGCCAGGGTCACCAGCTAGGAAGTGCCAATAGACTCTTATTGAGAACTTTCTAGATGTCATTACCGTGTCAGTAGTCACTAGGCTGAGTGCTGGGGGTGCAAAAATAGGTAAAAACAAGTTGGTCCTTTACCCTCAAGGAGTTTATCATCCCTCATCTACTTCTAGCCTCTTTTGAGATTTCTAGCATTTACTTCAGATGACTTAGTGGCTTCTCCCATCCCAGCCTCCTCCTTGAAAGGACCCTCAGAAGCCCTAGAGTTTGAACCCCTTATTTTTCAGAGGAGTGGGCTGGCAGCCCAAACAGAGTGTGACGTTCAAGGTCCTATCATATTAATATTAATTATTAATATAATATTAATGAATAGAACCAGTTGGAAACCCATCCTCCTCCGGATCCCCTGACTGGTGCTCTTTCCCTAATGCCATGATTTCTCACTAGCTCGGGGAGGAAGGGGAGTTAAGAGAAGTCTGGGGACTCTGGGCACATGGAGTTCAGTCCATATTCTTATTAAGATCCTTTGTCTTTATTGTGGACAGATTCTGCCCAGCCCTGTGGTGATGATACGAAATTCCACAAACAGGATTCCTGTCTGGGGACTCCTAGCGACTCAGCTGTCAAACCTGTAAACTGTGATTCTTGGCATTTCATTTCCCCTCCCTGTGCTCTGAGTTAGTTTCCCCAGCCTCATGGGTAAACTGGGTGCCTGAGGAGGGCTGGGAACGGACACAAGAGTGGTAGTAATAGCTACCGAGTCACTGGCATCCCAGGACTGGCCAGCACCAGCCTCCCTTGGCACAGACTCCTTATCTAACACAGAAAACTTTCCAGGCTGGCATGACTTCAGGGGCATGGATGGTATCCCCAAGTCCTCTCCCGTACCCCCAAAATGCTTCTTCTGGCTTAAGACTTTGTCTTCTCTTCCAATGCCAATTTCATGAGGATACTCAAGAATTCACCCATTTGTTAGTTGAATTTCCATATACTCCTCAAGAGCAGGTTTTGAATGAGGAGAGTAACTGGGGGTCTGTGGTGGGCGGTAGGGTGGGGCGGGCAGAGTGTGGGAGGTTGGCTTGGAGCAAAGCTCAGATAGGGGAACCAAAAGATGGGCTTTGCAGAGTCAGCCATGATGAGGACCTACATTAGAATTCTGGACCTGTGACACTATAGAAAAGTTACTTCCCAAATATAACAACAACAGCTACCATTTGTATAGCTCTGCATCTCATTTTGTCCTCATCACACCCCTGGGAAGTAGGTGCTATTATTATCTCCATTTTACAAATGAAGAAACTGAGGCAGACAGTGATTCCATGACTTGCCCAGAGTCACACAGCTTTTAAGTATCTGTGGCAGGATTCTAAGGTCCAGATCCAGCTCTCTATCCACTGTATCATCCAGCTGGTGACTTAGAGGGCTGTGAAGGCAATGGGGGTTAAGTGATCACACAGCTAGGAAATATCTGAGGTCAGATTTGAACCCAGGACCTCCTGTCTCTGGGCCTGACTCTCAATCCACTACATGCCCCAGTATAATAGATTATTTTATTTGTAAATGCAGAGTAATAATTTTTACATTCCTTGTCCTTTTTTTTTTTTTTTTAAACCCTTACCTTCCACTTTAGAATCACCACTGTGTATTGGTTCCAAGGCAGAAGAACGGTAAGGGCTAGGCAATGGGGGTTATTAAGTGACTTGGCCAGGGACACACAGCTGGGAAGTGTCTGAGGCCAGATTTGAACCTAGGACCTCCTATCTCCAGGCCTGGCTCTCAATCCACTGAGCTACCCAGCTGCCCCCTCCTTGTCCTTATTCTTGAAAATGCAGAACAGTTTAGTACCTTAAGGAGATGAAACTAAGTCCAGAGAGGAGGCAACTTGTCCAATCAAGACCACATATTTAGTAAGAATCATGGGAAGGATTTGAACCCAGAACTTCTGATTCCCTCTTTTCCATTATGTACCACACAGCCTATCCTAGCCTCAGTTTTCTCATTTGTAAAATGGGAATAATCATACCTAAAAGTGTTTATTTCCCAGGGATATTATGCCAATGAGCTCATATATCTAAACATTATATATTTTTTGGAAGCACTATATAAACGATGATGAGGTTGAGGATGATGATTCCCTGGAAGCTGTAGATTTTTTTCCCAAGTGGAGCCAGTCTTCTGAATTGGAAAAGAGAACATCTTCCTTCTATTTCTCTTTAATATTCTCCCCAAGGCACACCTAATCAAGCCCCAGTCAAAACTGTGACTGTTGGCTAAGGACTTAGGAGTCTCAGGCAACTCTCTCAAACCATTTGCAATTGGGTTGGGCTTAGGGAATTCCCAGGAAGAGGAAACCACAGGGTGTTGATGAAATCATTGATTAGATAAACTTCAAAACTGGTGGGAGGCAAAAGAAATTTTTGCCTTTTTCCCTTTTCTCCCTCTCTCCTTGGGACTTGCTTCTTTCCACTCTACTGACCGCCCCAATTTCCATGGCATGTAATGCTTTTCCAAAGGCTTTCACATCCAAGATTCGGCTTGAACTTTGCACTAACCCAGGGAGACTGGCAGATATTATTGTTTCCATTTTCCAATGAAGGAGTCCTTGGCACCGAGAGGGGAAGCAATTTCAACAGAGGCACACAGTTGGCATCGGGGCCCCAGGCTAGGCAGAATCCCCCTTTGGAGTCCTCTGCACTCTACCAAGTAAAATCAAATCTGACATTTTAAATCTCTGCTAGAATGCCAGTTATTTAAGGCTATTAAGTTCCTCCAGGGGGTCATTTTTGTTTTGTTCAGTCATTTTTAGCCATGTCTGACTCTTTGTGACCCCATTTGGTATTTTCCTGGCAAAAATACTGGAATGGTTTGCCGTTTCCTTCTCCAGCTCATTTTACAGATGAGGAAACTGAGGCCAATAGAGTGAAGTGACTTGCCTAGGATCACATGGCTAGTAAGTAACTGAGGCCAGATTTGAACTCAGGAGGATGAGTCTTCTGGACTCCAGGCTGAGAATTCTATCTATCACCTAGGGGCTCAGTCTGTCATTAGATGAGCATTGATTAATTGCTTTCTATGCTAATCTCTGACAATACAGTAAATTAACCAACCAACATCTTTTAAAATGCAATTTTATTTTAATTTTCAGTTCTGCATTGTTTCTCCCCCCCCACTTTCTTACCCATCATTTGAGAAGGCAAGAAACACAAAACCTATTACAATTATCCAACTCACATTTATTGAGTGCTAAATTAAAAAAAAAAAAATCTACCCAGAAGGAGCTTATACGTTTTAAAAAACCCTTCCTTCTGAAACTATAAGTAAATTAAGTGAACATAGAATAGTATCCCTGTCAGATCTGGGAAAGAAAAGAATTTAAGACCAAGCAAGAAAAAGAGAATATCACAAAATGTAAAATGAATAATTTTGATTACATTAAAAAGTTTTTGTACAAACAAAACCAATGCACCCAAAATTAGAAGGGAAGCAACACATTGGGGGGAAAATCTTTATTTTTCTTTTTTTAGAAAAAAAATTTCCATGGTTCCATGATTCATGTTCTTACTCTCTCCCCCCCAAAACCCCTCCCCCCAGCCAACTCGCATTTTCACTGGTTTCTTCATGTGTCATCAATCAAGACCTATTTCCACATCATTGATAATTGTACTAGGGTGGTTGTTTAGAGTTTCTTCCCAAATCATGTCCTCATCATCCCATGTGTTCAAGCAGTTGTTTTTCTTCTGTGTTTCCACTCCTGTAGTTCTTCCTCTAAATGTGGGTAGCATCTTTACCATAAATCCCTCAGAATTATTATGGATCATTGCATTGCTGCGAGTACAGAAGTCCATTATATTTGATTTTACCACAGTGTATTGGTCTCTGTGTACAATGTTCTTCATGCTCTGCTCCTTTCACTCTTCATCAATTCCTGGAGGTCATTCCAGGAAAAAAATCTTTATAACAAAAACCTGTGACAAAGATCTAATTTCTCAAATTTATAAGGAACTAAATCAATTGTACAAACAATCAAGCCATTCCCCAAATGATAAATGGGCAAGGGACATGAATAGGCAGTTTTCAAATAAAGAAATAAAAGCTATCAATAAGCACATGAAAAAGTGTTCTAAATCTCTCATAATTAGAGAAATGCAAATCAAAACAACT
This sequence comes from Gracilinanus agilis, assembly GCF_016433145.1. NCBI lineage: Eukaryota > Metazoa > Chordata > Mammalia > Didelphimorphia > Didelphidae > Gracilinanus > Gracilinanus agilis. Next base: position 53,898,632 of record NC_058130.1, read on the forward strand.
CTGAGGTATCACCTCACACCTAGCTGGTTGGCTAATGTGACAGCAAAGGAAAGTAATAAATGTTGGAGAGGATGTGGCATTGCTGAAAGAGTTGTGAATTGATCTAATCGTTCTGGAAGGCAATTTGGAATTATTTCCAAAGGGCTTTAAATACTGCCTACCCTTTGATCCAGCCATACCACTGCTGGGTTTATACCCCAAAGAGATAATAAGGAAAAAGACGTATAAAAATATTTATAGCTGTGCTCTTTGTGGTGGCAAAAAACTAGAAAATGAGGGGATGTCCTTTGAATGGTGAATGGTTGAACAGATTGTGGTATCTGTTGGTGATGGAATACTATTGTGCTGAGAGACATAATGAACTGGAGGGATTCCATGTGAACTGGAATGACCTCCAGGAAGTGATGCAAAAGGAGCAGAGCCAGGAGAATATTGTACACAGAAACAGATACACTGTGGCACAATTAAATGTAATGGGCTTCTCTACTAGCAACAATGCAATGATCCAGGACAATTCTGAAGAACTTGGGAGAAAGAATAATATCCACATCCAGAGAACGAACTGTGGGAGTAGAAACACAGAAGAAAAACAACTGCTTGATCACATGATTTGATGGGGACATGAATGGGGACGTAGACTCTAAATGATCACTCTATTGCAAATATTGATAATATGGAAATTGGTCTTGATTAATGATACATGTAAAACCCAGTGGAATTGCTTGTTGGCTATAGGAGGGGGGAGGGGAGAGGGAAAGAATATGAATCATGCAGCCATGGAAAAATATTTCGAAATAAATAAATAAATTTAAATTAACAACAACAACAACAACAACAACAACAACAACAACAACAACAACAAAACCCCCTTACCTTCTATCTTAGAACCAGTTAGAAGATGGATAAGGGCTAGATAATGGGGGGTGGGGGAGTTTAAGTGACCTGCCTAGGTTCACACAGCTGGGAAGTGTTTGAGATCAGATTAGAATCTCTGTCAATCCACTGAGCCACCAAACTGCCCTAGAGCTTACTTTTTTTTTTTTTTTTTTAAAATTTAAACCCTTAACTTCTATGTATTGACTTATTGGTGGAAGAGTGGTAAGGGTGGGCAATGGGGGTCAAGTGACTTGCCCAGGGTCACACAGCTGGGAAGTGTCTGAGGCTGGATTTGAACCTAGGACCTCCTGTCTCTAGGCCTGGCTCTCAATCCACTGAGCCACCCAGCTGCCCCCCTAGAGCTTACATTTTAATGAAGGAAAAAATAACACTTAAAGGGCAGTTGGTGGCACAGTGGATAGAGTACTAGGTTTGGACCCCAGAGGATCTGGGTTCAAATCTGGCCTCAGTGATAATACATGTATAACCCAGCTGAATTGCTTATCAACTCCAGGAGATGGGAGAGGAGAGGAGAGGAAGACAACATGAATCATATAACTTTGGAAAATTTATGTTGTAAATTTGTTATTGAAGTAAAATAAAGATAAAACAAACAAACAAAAATCCCAAATCTGGCCCCTGACACTTCCTACCTGTATGACTCTGGGCAAGTCATATAACTACAATTACATAGCCCTTACTGTTCTGTCTTGGAGTTATTACTAAGATAGAAAGTAAGGATTTAAAAAAAAAAGTCTAAAATGGAGCTGTGGGCACTGCACTAAGCTTTGGGCATGCAAAGAGGGCAAAAACATCTTTAGGAATTTTTTTAATTTAAATTTTTTTATTAATTATATTTTTTTTAGATTAGCTTACATCTATTTTATTTTTATTTTTTAACTCATCGATTAGAATATTTTATTCTACTAGAGGAGACACCATGCAAATGGCTGAGCGCATGGAAGATATATAGAGGCCGAAAGGAAGGAAATCTGAGAGGGAAAGCCCTCGTCATGGGGGAAGAACATATTTGCATTTCCCTGGGGAACTATTTCCTAGATCCCAGGAGCTGAACTCCAAGGCATGCACGCGGAATGATACCCCATGAGAGTAGGCAGAGGATGAGGAAAGGCGGGATTTGGGTGGGTGACTGAGCCTGCCCGCCTCCGCTGGGTGGCGCCACACGGACTGCTTCCCGACCCGTCTGTGGGTCCGGTCAGCCCCGTTTGGACATTCTCCCTGCCCGGTGGCCCCGCTAACTGGAAATCCTCTCTGTTCGCTCTTTAGCCTCCTACGTGATGACGGACCAGACCCAGCTAAGGAAGATCAAGTCCATGGAGAGGATCCAAGGGGTCAGCATCACCCGGGAGTTGCTGTGGTGGTGGGGGATGAGGCAGGCCACGGTGCAGCAGCTCCTGGACCTCCTGTACCGACTCGAGCTCTACCGAGCCGCCCAAGTCATCCTGGACTGTGAGTAACGGACGCCGCGTCCTCCCCTTGCTTTGGCTGAGGGGCGCCGGGGCGTGTCTTCTCTCTCTTGTCATCCGTCCCCCTCGGCGGCGAGGTACCCAGGACAGTCTTCGGGATCGTCGTTCACCTTGAGAGTTCTTTACAGTTTAGAGATAGCCGTCCGCTAACCAGCCCAACACACGCGTTTCTTAATGGGGTCCGGGCGAGGTCTGCCATGGCGCCATTCTGGTACTCCCATCGATGCTCCCGTATAATGATCGCTGTTGGGCTCGTTGGTCCCCGACCTCAGCCAAGTGGTGGAGTTATAATTAATGAGTCTTCTGGACAGAGTGAACGAGCCTAAAGGAATGAGTCTCTTGGTGCAGATTCCAGATACGGAAATTAATGAATGAAAGCTCTTTGCTGGAAGGGGATGAGAGAACTAGAATTCTTCAAATCATATCAAGTGTGCAATTAATTACATAAAATAATTTGTTGATGCATTAAAAAAAATCCCTTACCTTCTGTTTTAGTAGCAATTCTAAGACAGAAGAGCAATAAGGGATAGGTGATTGGGGTTAAGTGACTTACCCAGGGTCTCAACTATGAGATGATTGAGGTCAGATTTGAACTCAGATCCTCCCAACTCCAAACCTGGAGCTCCATCCACTGTGCTATCTAGTTGCCTCAGCTAGAATGGCAGTCCCATTTCCTCCCCAAAGTTTTCTTTGTAACAAATAGAATCAGCTTAGGCAATGGGCTTATCTGACACCCTTAGCCCTCTGTCCACAGGAGGTGATTCTTCATCTTTTCCTGGTGAGAGGGAGTGAGTAATCATTATAATGACTCCTCATTTATCGGCATTTTAGGATTCTATTCATTTCCACGCTGATAGTTGTGTGTTTTTATTTTTATTTATTTATTTAAAAACCCTTACTTTCCATCAATACTCTGTATTGACTCCAAGTCAGAAGAGTGGTAAGGGCTAGGCAATGGGGGTTAAGTGACTTGCCCAGGGTCACACAGCTAGGAAGTGTCTGAACCTAGGACTGGCTCTCAATCCACTGAGCCACCCAGCTGCCCCTGTATTTTTAAATATCTCACTCTCCTGATTCTATTTACTTCACTCTGGATGAGTTTATATACCCTTCTCTTGCTTCTCTAAATTCCTTACATTTGTACTTTCTTGAAAGGCAATAATATTAAGTAGTATTCATGTCACAATGTATTCTACTAATTCCCTGTCCACTCACTTTATTTCTATAGATTTTCGCTACCATAAAAAAGTGCTACTGGGAGTACTTTGTTTTAAGTATATGGTATCTTTTTTCTCTATCTTAAACTTTCTTGAGGGTATATGCTCCCTTGGGGTTAGCCAAGTCAAAGGGAGTAAATAGTTTTGTGACTTTTGTTGTATGATTCCCAATCTTTTCTAGAGTGGGGGACCAATTTGCAGCTCTATCAATCATGTAGTTACTCTAATACTGTTTCTGTCATTGATCATCTTTCCTAATTTTCAGGGTATTAGGTGAAAACTCAAGAGTCATTTAAACTTGCATTTGTCTCATTATTAGTGATTTGGCACAATCTTTCATGTGGTTATTAAAAAAAAAACCAACTATACAACATTGGCAAAAGAGCAGTAAGGGCTGGGCAAATGGGGGTTAAGGGACTTGCCTAGGGTCACACAGCTAGGGAGTGTCTGAGGTCACATTTGAACCCAGGACCTCCAGGCCTGGCTCTCAATCCAATGAGCCAACCTTTTATATGGCTATTGATAGTATGCAATTCTTCATTTGAAAACTTGTCACCTACTCTTCTTTGGAATAGGCCTTCTAGAAACCATTCCTTCTTGTTGTCTAGGGAACAGAAAAAGCCCTAATCTTGGGTCCTAGGTTCTTGACTTGGCTCCAGATGTAGGAAGCTGTGTGACCATAGCCTCCTCATTTAATTTCTCTGAACCTGAGCTTTCTCATCTGTTAGAGCAGTGATTCCCAAAGTGGGTGCTACCGCCCTCTGGTGGGTGCTGCAGCCATCCAGGAGAGTGGTGATGGCCACAGGTGCATTTATCTTTCCTATTAATTGCTATTAAAATTTAAAAAAATTAATTTCCAGGGGGCTAAGTAGTATTTTTTCTGGAAAGGGGGCGGTAGGCCAAAAAAGTTTGGGAACCACTGTGTTAGATGATTACCTTTTCCACTGTTCCCCTGAGAGAGGGATCAGTCCTGCTTCTGCCTCCTACTCCTTCAGGTCCCTCAAAGTCCACAGATGACCTCAGAACAATGCTATGCGCTCTGGGCAGACCTTGATGGAGTTGGAATAATGACTCCAAATGTGAATGGGGTGAACTCACCCCCAAAATGGAAGAGGATAGCAGAATGAATTAAAAGCCAGAATCCCACAATATGCTGTCCACAAGAAACTCATTTCAAGCAGGGAGATGCATGCAGAGTGAAAGCAAAGGGCTAGAACAAAGTCTACTATGCTTCAGCTAAAGTTAAAAAAGCAGGCATAGCAACTATAATCTCAGACAAAGCAAAAGTGAAAATTGCCCTAATTAAAAGAGATAAAGAATAACATTACTATTATTAAATGGAACTATAGATGATAAAGTAATATCAGGATTAAAAATATATGCACCAAATGCCAGAGCATCCAAATTCCTAAAGGAGAAACTACATGAGTTACGAGAGGAAATAGGCAATAAAATCATATTAGTAGGGAACATTAACCTTCCCCTCTCAGAATTAGGTAAATCAAACCAGAAAATAAACAAGAAAGAAATTAAGGAAGTGAACAGAAATTTAGAAAAGTTAGATTTGATAGGCCTCTGGAGAAAACTGAATGGAAATAGAAAAGAATATGCCTTTCTCAGCAGTACATGGCACTTTCCCAAAAACTGATTATATAACAGGATACAAAAGTCTCACAACCAAATGCAGAAAAGCAGAAATATTAATTACATCCTTTTTAGACCATAATGTTATAAAAATTACACTGAACAAAGGGTTGGGGAATTAATTGGAAACTAAATAACCTTATATTAAAGAATGACAGGGTCAAAAAACAAATCCTAGAAACAATCAACAATTTCATTAAAGATAATGACAATAAGGAGATGACATACCAAAATTTTTAGGATGCAGCCAAAGTAGCACGTAGGGGATAATTTAGATCTCTAAATGCTTATATCAGTAAAACAGAGAAAAACTAGAAAAGGAACAAATTAACCCCTCCCCCAGTTAAACACCAAGTTAAAAATCCTGAAAATCAAAGGAGAGATTAATAAAACTGAAAGTAAGATGGAGCCAAAAAGGTGTCTCAGTGGATAGAGCACAAAATCTGAATATTGGAAGACCTGGTTCAAATCTGGCTTCAAACATTTCCTAGTGGTGTGATCCTGGGCAAGTCACTTAACCCTATTTGCCTAGGCCTTGCCCTTGAGTCTTAGAGTTGTTACTAAGATATAAAATAAGAATTTTAAGGAAAAACAACAATAAAACAAACTATAGTATAGACGGTATATGTGGGAGATAATTATCTCATTTGAACCTCAGAATAACCTGGTAATAATTCTTTAGGGATCCTTATTTTACATATACAGAGGAGGAGTTTGAAGTTCTCAGAGTTCCTTCTTTCCCTGTTATTTCACCCTTGTTGTCTCCCTTTCCCTGTTGTATTTATTTGAACACTAAAACACACAAATCTGAGCTTCAGTGTTTAAGCCTGTCTCTGAACTCAGTGCACTTATGGCTGTCTCAAGTCTTATAGGACTTAGAATAAAAATGATTTATCTTATCTATGTTAAAGAAACATAATTGACATCATCATAATAATAGCTCGTGATCTCATCTGAATTGCACAACAACCTTCTGTGCTATTATTATCTCCATTTTATAATTGAGGAAACTGAGACAAACAGACATTTATAGTGATGTCACCCAGCTAAGTGTCTGAGGCTGAGTTTGAGCTCAGATCTCTCTCACCCAGAACTCTATCCACTACCTGGCCTAGCTGCCTTATATCAGTTAATATACTCAAAGGCTCTCGAGAGAATGCAGACACTTGATAGGCTGCCTTAATGCTGGCAGAATGACCTAATGGGTCGTGATATCTTATGATATGAAGAAGAACACTGGTTTGGTGAGAGCCCAGTGTATATAACCAGGAGTACTGATCTGCTGCAGCTGCTGCTGCTCCATGGGTGCCCAAAGGTGCCCCAATCTAAAAGCAGAAGGGGTGTTCCACTGGTCACGACTGTGGTGCCTTCCTTTGGATGAATAATGTTCTTTTTAGGTTATAAGTAAGACCCAGCAGCTGGGGAAGGTAGCAGGATGCCATGTTTCTGTTTTTCCTTCCCTGGAGGTTGGGGGAACTGCCAGGCAACAGTGCTGGTTCCTTTGATAGTGGTAAGAGTGGGTGTTTTTTTTTTTTTCTTTTTCTCCAAGAAGGAAATCTCAGATAGACACAAACTAGGCTGCATTTTGTTCTGACACTCCCTCTCTGTTCTACTTACTAAGGGCATGTTTGAGTGCCAAGCACGGAACTTTTGCTGATTCTATGAATGAATCCTTATCTCCAAGTATCTTCTAAGAAAAGAAGAGTATTATTAGCTAACAGCAGAGTGAGGCTGCCAGAACCTAGATGGCTACTTGAAAGTTCTGATTAGTTACTTGGCATTTGGGGCACAAAGCCGCAGCCCTCGGCTAATTGTAGAGGAGGTGGCATTTATTTATGGTTTTCCCCAGTTCTTCCTATATTAAATTTCCCTCGCCCACTTTCTCCTCTCCTTTAGGTGGAGATAATTAAAAGGAGGAGAAAGATAAGACACAAACTAGTCGTTTATGTTAGATTTCTTCTGTTAATGTATTTTTAAAAAAATTATAAACGGCAAGAATTCATAAAATCAAACATTGCAGCCACAGCTACTGAAGATCCAGAAAAGAAAGTTCTTAAATCCCCCAATTCCTTGGCACTGTCAGATGGTTCAATATCTGAAACTGATCTGATTTTATCAGTGGAAATGAAGCTAAAACCTTTCAAATGTGCGGTCGCCCCATTGGAGTGAGCTTCTGGAAGGCATTCTACTTGTATACCCAGGCTTTGTTTCCCCACTCTTCATTCATTCATTCATTCATTCATTCATTCATTCATTCATTCATTCAAGTACTTTACTCTCAGTGAGATTTGAGTTCTTCTTCTGTAAAATCAGGAGGCTAGATTAGATGGTCTCTATTCTGGCTCAAACTTGACAGCACAGCTGATGAAATCATCTTGAAAACCATCAAATACAAAACCATTTACAGTTTGTTTTTAAAAAGTCTTCATGTTCACAGGCAGAAAAATAACAATGTCTTTCAGTTTGTTTCCGTTGCCCTTTCTGAGCTCCCTTTTGTATATTATCAGATTGGGTGGGTATTATCATTTACATAAAATCACTTTGAATGAAGTCAGCCTTAATATTTCCTGCCTCTGAATTTTCCAGTCTCATCACTCGGTACACATTGTTCCATATTTCTTTGTATTCTTCATGTTCATTGTTTCTTTTGGGGCCAAAATGTTCCATTACATCAATTATTCTCTTTTTCATATCACATATTATCACATTGTATCCCCTTTTGAAACACACACCATTTCCATTTGTAGGCATATGGATTATTTCCAGTTTTTTGTTAAAGATGCTATATATATATATATATTTATATATTATATACTTTAAACTCTTACCTTCCCTCTTAGAATCAGTACTATGTATTGGTTCCAAGGCAGAAGAGCAGCAAGGGTTAGGCAATGGAGGTTAAGTGACTTGCCCAGGGTTACACAGCTAGAACATGTCTGAGGTCAGATTTGAACCCAGGACCTTCTATGTCTGGTTCTGGTTCTCTATCCACTGAGCCACCTCACTGCCCTGTACTCTTGATATTTTTAGACAGAACTGACATCTGGGGAAAGGAGGAAAGACCTATCTATCATAGGAAGTGATTCTGGAGTTGAGTCTTGAAGAGAGCAAAGGAAAGAGGTGGGAGGGCATTCTAGGTACTGGATACATATAGCTTATTTTGGGGCCTCAAAGTATTAGGGGTACAAGAGTAAGGGGAAGATTTACTAACTGTGTAATCTTGGACAGAGTGCAGCTAACTAGGGCCATAGTGCACAGAGTGCTTGGCCTCAAGTCACTCCTTTTCATGAATTCAAATCCAGTCTCAGTCACTAACTAGCTGTGTGACCCTGGGCAAGTCACTTCACCCAATTTGCCTCAGTTTCCCAATCTGTAAAATCGCTTAGAGAAGGAAATATGTGACCTGGGACAAGTCACTTCACCCTGCTTGCCTCAGTTTCCTCATCCTGTAAAATAAGGGAGTTGGTCTAGACAGCTTATAAAATCCCTTTCACATCTAAGTCAGTGATTCTATCATCCTAAATAGCTTTCCAAAGGTCAGTTAGGAAGTGGCAGAGCCTTGAACTTAAACCTGGGAACCTCATCCTGCCCCCTCCCACTATCTGATATCTACTCAAGTGGTTCCTCTATGTTTAGAACTCCCTTCCGCCACATTTCATCTGCTGAGAAAACTCAGCTCAAGCTAGTTGGCTCCTCCTCCCTAACTGCTACCCCCCAAAACCACCTCCAACATCTCAGATTTCTTATAGCACCTTGTTTGTCCTTCTCCTTTTGGACCTCAGCAAATTCTACTCTTGAGGCTGCTTATTTGTGAAGGTCTGCCCCTTCCTCTATTACACCGTGGGCTTCTTGAAGTCAGGGAGCGTGTTGTTATTCATCTTCACTTACGGAGTACCTAACAGAGGGCTTTCCTTTCTTTGCATATTTGTTGTTGTTTATCAGTAGTTTCAGTCATGTCTGACTCTTTGTGACCCCATTTGGGGTTTTCTTGGCAAAGATCCTGGAATGGTTTGCCATTTCCTTCTCCAGTTCATTTTACAGATGAGGAAACTGAGGTAAATTGAGTGAAGTGACTTGCCCAAGGTCACACAACTAGGACGTGTCTGAGGCTGGATTTTAACTAAGAAATGTGAGTCTTCCTGATTCCAAACCCAATGCTCTATCCACTGTGCCACCTATTTGCCCTTCCTTGTACCTTCCTTGGCACCTAATAAAATATTGAGCTGGGTAGAATTGGGCTGAGGGTTGAACGGAGTTCCCACTGTTTGGAAGGAGAGACTTTTGAGTCCCTACAAGTAGTGAGAACTCAGGGTGCCAGTGCTCAGATCTGCCTCTTCCCATTGTCCTCCTCATTTTTCTCCATTCAGAATGCCAGGACCCACTTTTTGCCCCGTCTTTTCTTGAATCTTATGCCTCTCCCAGTATTTAGCTGTGCAGTAAGTGATCTGATTGGAGTACTTTGTAAAAGGAAGGAAGGCAGCGTCACACTCAAGAGGGACTTTTGCCTGCAAGAATTAGAAGAGATTTACTTGGGTTGTCCCCAACAGGCTGGTAGCCACAATTCTCTTAGGAAATTTTCAGGGTTGTTTTTTTTCCCTCCTATTTCCTGTTTGTATTACTGATTCCACAACTAGTAACAGTCTTTCCAGATTTCATCTTGACATGGGAAAGCAGAAATTTCCTTCCTGAAATTTCACTTGAAGGGACTTTCCCCCTCCCTAAGGGCTAGTTATAAATGAGAATAAAATAGTCATTTCACTGGATTTTGGCTGAAGAGCCTCTTCTAGATCAGTTCGTCCAATCCCTTTATTTTATAGATATCACTTCTTACAGTGAATAGAACTAGTAAGTGGCAAGGTAGGATTTGAACTCAGGTCCCCCAATGCCAAAACTAATACTCTTTTTGCTGTCTCTCTTTTACTAGAAAAAGTAAATGAAGATGATGTTAAGAAAGTAGTGTCTGATTTCTTGGTTGAGACTTTTAATAGCTATATGACCTTTGGCAAGTCACGCCATCTCTTGTCTCTGTGTCTCAGTTTTGCCATCTGTAAAATAGGATTAATAGAAATGGAACTCTCTCCCTCATAGGATGAGTAAAGCACTTTGATGATTACAAAGGGTATAAAGGGCACCCCCAAACACTTTTGGGGCACCCTGTATAAGAGTTGTAAGTTCTACCAAAAGATAATTTCCCCCCCACAGCAATTAATAAAATGTTTCAGGATTGTGACTTGCATCAGCAGAAGGAGGAAGTTATGCTGATGAAATCCTGGCTCTTTCCCAAGTTTCTGTGTTAAGTACTAACAAAAGGGTTGATACACAGATGATGCATAAGCCAGGCTTGTTCTCATGGAATTTAAAGCTTAGTAGGCAGATAAGGCACTTGGACACAAATAGCCTACTCTTTCAGTCGGTCAACCAGCCCTTATTAAGCATTATACACTGGGGATCCTAAAATAAATTAAGGAAAGAGCACAAGAGAGGTCAGTCAATAAACAATAAGCACCTATGATGTACCAGGGGCTGTACTAAGTGCTTTATAAATATCATCTCATTTGATTTTTGCAATTCTGTGAGGTGGGTGTTCTTATTGTCCTTATTTTACAATTGGGGAAACTAAGGCAAAAAGAATTTAAGCAACCCTATGAAGAAAGGCAATACGGTCCCTGCACTCAAGGAGCTCACAGTCTACTGGGGGAAACAGCATGCAAACAACTATACTAATACTAGTACAAATATACTAATTCAGGCAGCTGGGTAGCACAGTGGCAGAGCACCCAGCCTAGAGCTGGGAGGACCTGAGTTCAAATCCATCCTCAGACACGGTTGTGTGATCTAGGGCAAGTCACTTAACCCTGTTTAACTCAGTTTCTTCATCTTGAAAATGAGCTGGAGAATGAAATGGCAAATCATTCTGGGATCTTTGCCAACATGACTCCAAATGGGGTCACAGAAAATTGGACACAACCGAAACGATGGAACAACAAATGTACAAATAAAGTGTATACAGGACCAACGGGGAAAAATCTCAGAGGGGAAGGCATTTGTGCGAAGGGGGACTGGAGAGACTTGAGATGGAAAAGTATCTCTACCACCCTAGAAAAAACTGATGAGTCTGCATGCAGATCAAAACGCACCAATCTGCCCTTTATTTCCTTCATGACTTTTTTTTTTCTTGAGTAAGTGAGCTGCGCCTTTTTTCACAACATGAAGAACATGGAAATATTTATTGCATGTTAGCACACGTATAGACTGCCTGCCGTCTTGTGGAGTGGGGTGGGATCAGAGGGAAGGAGAGAACGTGGATCACAAAATGTCAGAAAGTGATTATTAAAAATTGTATTGACAAGTAATCTGGAAAAGAAAAATATAATGAGAAAATTTCAAAGGTGGATATTGAGGAAAGCCTTCTTATTGAAGGTGATCTTTTAGCTGGAACTTGAAGGTAGCCAGAGAAACTAAAAGGTGGAGATGAGGAAGGAGAGAATTCCAGGCTTGAGTGAAAGTCAGTGAAAATGCCCAGAGTTAGGAGATAAAAATAAGAGCTAACATTTAGATAGTGCTAGAAAGCTGCAAAGTGTTTTCACAAATATTATCTCATTTTATCCTCACAACAACCCTGGGAGGTAGGTGCTATTACTATTCTCATTTTACAGATGAGGAAACTGAGGCAAATAAAGGCTTAACAACTTGTTTAGAGTCACGTAGCTAATAAATGACTAAGGAAGGACTTGACATTGGGTTTTATTGACTCCTTGCTATCTAGCTGCCTTGATGGAGTGTTGTGTCTGAGAACAGCTAGGAGGCCAGTGTCACCAGATGGCAGTGTATGTATGAATGAATAAGGTGTAAAGAACACTGGAAATACTGGTTGTTCAGTCGTTTTAGCCCAATCTGACTCTTTATGACCCTATTTGCGGTTTTCTTGGCAAAGATAATGGAGTGGTTTGCCATTTCCTTCTCCAGCTCATTTTACAGATGAGGAAACTGAGACAAAAAGGTGAAGTGACTTACTCAGGGCCACACAGCTGGTAAGTGTCTGAGACTGGATTTGAATTTAGCTCTTCCAGACTCTTAAACCTGGCTTTCTACCTACTGCATCACCTAGCTGCCCCTTAGAAAGGCAAGAGAGATCTAAACCAAATATTAACCAAGGGACAAGGAAGGAAAGATGATTTCTGACCTGAATATCAGGGGAAATTTCATGGAGTGGGGAGTCATCTTAAAGGGTAGTCAACAAGTAAACATGGCGTGAGGGAACGAAGTCATATAAGGAACTGTCTCCTCAGCTTCATAGAGATTTGGTTCTGAGATCGAATGACCCCTTAGATAAGGTGTAGCACCTCCACCAGAACTACTTTCCAACTCCCAAAGGCAATTCTGCCCGGCAAGCTGGGTCCTCAGATGGTGGTTGACTAATTTTCCCCTTTGGGGTACTAGAAGTAGCCCCAGAGGCTAGAACTGGTTTCTCTGGTATGAGTATACCTTCCCCATTGCAGGGGTTAGAGGCACGATGCCCCCTCAGTCTGGAAAATCCTTGTAAAATCCTTTGGCTTCCTCTTCCTGCCAGAGAAGAAGTCTAAAGCCTTTATTTTTCTTTTATGGGCTGTTTCTAAGTAAAAAAAAATTGTGTAAGATTGATGTATAAAATATGTTGCTATTCTATAATGTTATACATATATTTTACGCATTTCTGAGTTTCTAAACTTTTTCTCCGTCATCTGCTGGTCTTTGTGCGTCCTCTGTGGCTTCCACAAAACTCCCCCAAATTCCCATTTAATTTCTTATGCCAGCCTGAGCTGCATTGAAACAGTGATGGGGAAAGTCACGACGTGGAAGGGACGCCTGTACGGTCCTTCGCAAGCTGCCGTCCTGCTTGTGTGCTAAGCCCTATTGGCCAGCCAAGCTTCATGATCATTTAGGAAAGGGCATCTACTGAGAGCATACGGCGAGGACGCCCCTTAGGCGTCTGGGATGTGCTTTCCCACAGGTACAGGGAGTACCTGCGTGCTCTGTGGGGATGCGGACTTGAGCTTAGTTAAAAGAGTCGGTGTAGCAAAGGGCTAGCTCACCACTGCTGCTCTCACTGAGTGCTTTCTCCTGCTGTGGTGTCCTCTTGAAAGTCCCTTTAGATGTGGTTCTGGGTTCCAGGGGTCAGTGACCTTGGGGGAATCTAAAAAGTGCCCTTCCTTGGTGTGTCTATTTTGTCTTAGGCAAATCTCCCAGATTTAGATGGGGCCATCAGGCCCTGATGTCTTGGGAGACTGTTAAGATAAGAAGATGAGATAGTGGACAGAAGGCTGGTCCTAGAGTTTGGGGGATCTGGGTTCAAATCTGATCTCGGATACTTCCTAGTTGTGACCCCAGGCAAGTTACCACTGTAAGATTAAAAATTAATATCCAAACACACTAGGTATTATATTTAAAACAATTTATTAATAATAACTAAAGTAAAAAGCTAGAGTAAAAGGGGTGCTGATCCAGTCACGCACGTGGAAAAAGAAGAGAGCGAGAGGCAGAGTTACACACAACTACATATAATACATAAGCACGCAAGGTGAGGATGAAAGAGGAAAGGGATGCTGGGAGATATAGTTCAAAGGTACAAAATATCTATTTATACATTTAACAGTGCCTCTGTTCCTTTATCTGTAAACTGAGCTGGAGAAGGAAGTGGAGAAGCACTCTAGAATCTTTGCCCAAAAAAATCCCCAAATGAGGTCATGGAGAAAAGGACAAGACTAATTGATTAAACAATGTAAGACAGACTAATGTAAGGTAAGACATCTAAATCTTCTGACTTTTGGACATTATCAAAGTCATTCTCTAAACAAGGAATTGAGGGAGAGAAACTCCCTTCCCCCCCCCCTTTTTTTTTGGTCTCTGCTTACAAGGACAAAGGATCAAGGGACAGCTAGGTGGCTCCGTGGATGAAAAACAGGCCTAGAGACAGGAGGTTCAAATCTGGCCTTGGACACTTCTTAAGTGTGTGACCCTGGGCAAGTCACTTAACCCTCATTGCCTGGCCCTTACTGCTCTTTGCCTTGGAACCAATACACAGTATTGATTCTAAGATGAAAGGTAAGAGTTTTAATAAAACCATGGGGTAGGGGTGCTACAGAAAAATAGACATATATGTGTACCTGGTATAGTTGGGAATTGAATCAGCCATTCTGGAGAGCAGTTTGGGACGGTGCCCCAAAAGGCACTGAACTGTACATACCCTTTGAGCTGAACATATAGGCTTATATCCCAACGAGTGCAAAACCAGAGGAAGATGACCCCTATGGACAAAAATATCCATAGCTGCTCTTTTTGTAGTGGCAAAGAAGTGGAAACCAAAGGGATGCCCATTAGTGGGGAAATGGAGCAAATTATAGTAGGTTGGAATACTATTGTGCCATGAGGAATGAAGAGAAGGATAATTTCAGAGGACTTAAGTGAACTGATGCAGAACAAAGTGAGCAAACTAACAGATCCATTTCTTATATAAAAACCAGCGTTGTAAGGCAAACAACTTTGAAGGACTCGAGAACTCAGAACAATACGAAGACCGGCTATGATTCCGGAGGAATGACAATGAGTCGTGTTGTCTGCCTCCTGATAGAGAAGGAAGGCTTGGGCTTATGATGAAGACTTAGGACACAGATAGCTTGGGACATGGCTGACATGGGGGTTTGATTTGCTGAATTATGTGTATTTATTACAAGGCTTTGTTTTTCTTCTTTTCCTTTAAGTTGTAGGATGAGTGGGAGAGAAAGAAATAGAAATGTTTTTAAATTTTAAAATAAAATAAAAGAAGGGGGCAGCTCAGTGGGTAGAGGACCAGGTGTGGAGATGGAAGATTCTGGGTTCAAATTTGACTTTGGACACTTCCTAGCTGTGTGACCCTGGGCAAGTCACTTAACCTCCATTGCCTAGCCCTTACTGTTTTGCCTTGAGACTGCTACATAGTATTGATTCTAAGAGAAGGTAAGGGTTTAAATTAAATAAAATAAAAGCTAAAAAAACCCAATTCAACATTAAGTCTGTGAATTTTAGTTCTATTTCTTCCACTGGCTAGCTATGTATTGACTAATAATAATAATAATTAATAATAACAACAACACAACATTTGTATAGAACATACTGTGTGCCAAGCACTGTGCTAAGACCTTTATAAGGAAATGAGTATAATTTCTTTCAGTCTTTGTTTCCTTTTCTGCAGAGGAGGGTTAATATCATTTGTATTATTGGACTCAGAGAATTATTCTGGGAATCAAATGAACGTGGTGGAAAGAATACTGAATTGGAGTCAGGAGTCCTGGGTTCAAATTCTGATTCAGGCACTTACTATCTATAGGATCATGGGTGAATTATTTAACTTTCAGAAACTCAGTTCTCTCAACTGTAAAAAGGAGGCTACTAATATTATTAATAATGATGTTTTTAATAATATTAACCCTACCTGGAGTGGGGTGGGAAGTGCTTTGCCCTTGTGAAGGGCTTTGAGAACCTTAAAGCATTGTTGATATAGGAATTTCATAAATGCATGCTATTGACTTCTGAAGTCAAGAAAAGGCCAGTGTATTGTCCTGAAGGCTCTGATGGTGGCCGGATCTATCGACAACTTAAACTTGGTTATAGAGAGCCAGCTCTATATGGTAGGGGTCCTGAGTGGCATTTGGTGGCATCAGATTGTTAAGACAGAAAAAAGAAAATGAGAACAACCAGACTAGTGGTTAGCCCATGTTGCTCTAACGCTATGGGATTTGGACTTTATTTTATACTGGTTTCAAACAAAGAACACAAAGAAAGAATCACAGCTGTGAAGGGGTTACAAATCATACACAATCCATTAAAGTCTAAAAGTAGAGAGATGGGTACAAGGACAAGGGCCAAATTCCAACCACCAATTAGTAGGGGTTAATTCTGGGAGCAGAAATATATTTCATGGAGATGTTTACTAATTGCATTCTGCCTTGATTTACAGATCTGGACCTGGTCAGATAAAGTCTGGCTTCAGTCTTATCTCTATCTTTGTCTGTATCCAGCCTTGACTATATTTTTTAGAGTTCAGGCTTCTTAATTATCAAGGAGAGAAATTTTTAATTCAGTAGTTGCTGGTCTGCTAAGGACTCAAAGCTTTTCAATAAGTCTATAATGTTTTTCCAATAAGAAAAGGTATGGATCATAAGAGGTGTCAAAAGAGGGGTCTCAGATTTTTATCTCTTCTCTTATTGGCTTCCCACACTTGGTCTCTAAAACAGTTATTGGTCAAGTTTCCACTTGGCCAAAACCCTGTTCCCAGGCAGAGCCAGGAGTTGGGATGCTGAGACCTAAGAGTGGGACTAATCTTATTCCAGAGAGACAGAGAGGTGCTCGGACCCATTGCTCTTGGAGGCTGATTTTTTTTTTTTTAAGCAAAAACATGCATGAGTCACCATCGGAAGAAAGTATCGTTTTGTTTGTCCTTTGTTGGCAAAGGGGAAGAGCAGGATTCAGCCAGACAAGTTCCCCAGGGAATTTCCACAGTGTTGTTAGCAAGGAAAAACCCGGGAGGGAAGGAGCTGAGCTTTGAACGATGGTGGTCACCAATGGAAGCCTCTCTGCCTCACTCCCTAGTTATTCTGGCTGTTGTCTACCTGGCACTGATTCTTTAATGATGAATCCCAACAAACCTGGGAAGATGGTATTTCAGGTATTACTATTATTCCCATTTTACAGATGAGGAAACTGAGGCCTATAGACATTCAGTGCCCTTGCCCCATGTCCTATCACTTGGAGTGTTCCAAGCTTAATAGACCTTTCCATGTACTTGATGGCTTCTATTCAGAGACCGAAAATGGAACATCTGCAGGGGAAGGCAGAAGAGGGAAAGGTGGCAGAGTAGACTAGGAGCCAGAAGGTCTAAATTTGGATCCTGGCTTTGCCATTTACTACTAAATGTGTGACTTTGGGCTAGTCACTTCTCTCTGCCTTGGTTTCCTCATCTGTAATGTGGAGATGATAATATATTTTCACTACGTATGTCACAGAGTTGTACAAAAAAGGGTTTTGAGAACTCTAAAGTACTATGCAAAATGTACATCAGATATTTAAGACATATTTCACAGTGTACCTGTGCTTGGAATTGTCTTTCTTCTCCCTCCTCTGGGAATACCTGACCTCTTTAAAACTTACCTTATTTTATTTTTTTATTTATTCTAAGATAATTTTTATTTATCATTTATTTTTATTTATTTTTAAAATCATTTTATATCATTATTATATCAGCTACTTTATTATTTATTTTAAGTTACCCCTCCCCCCCAAAAAAAGAAACAAAAAAACTCCTTCCTTTCTGTCTTCATATTGGATCATATAGCTAAGAAGTGTCCGAGATCAGATTGAACCCAGGATGTCCCATCTCCATACCTGGCACTCTATCCACTGAGCCACTCAACTGCTCCTATTTTATTTGTTTACTTAATTTTAATTTTTCTGGGTTATACATGTATTATAACGAGCTGCCCCTTTTTTTAGATATTTTTTGGAATATACTTATATGTGAACCTGTTCTCTCCCCATTAGAATTTACCTTTTAATTGCTCCTGGAGGGCAGGGACCACTCTTTTGTCTTCATTTCCCCAAAGCCTAGCATACAGGAGATACTTAATAAATGTGCATTGACGATGCTTTAGGATTAAAGCAGACAGTCTCAAGAGGTGAAATGTGACCAACTTGGGGTGACACAGATAGTATGGGTCCAAGCTCGTTCCATGGTCTTCCCACTATACCTCACAGCCTCTGATGAAGGATGTGCCAGTTTGAGAAGGACTTCTCTTCTCATCTTGGGGACTGACTCATGCTGAGTCTTTGAATGGGTCCCTGATCTCTGTGGGATCTCAGTTCTCATAGAACTAAATAACGTCCTCAATCCCTCCACCAGGGCTTATGCCAACAACCCTGTGGTCTTGTTTGCCCTATTCGCCATGCTGCCCAAGGGCCAGATGGGAGGTTTCACCCAGCTCCGAGCTGGGCAGCGAGGAGTCCCTGGGACTACCATTAACTTGCTGAGAGACCTCTCTAGTGCTGAGCTTTGTGCCTTGTGAAATCCCTTCCATTTCCAAGGCTTTAATAGACCAAAATCCTTCTCAGTCTTTTTATTAAAGCAGGCTCCTTCAGGATCTGTCTGCCAGGAATCTTTTTACTAGGCCAAATTGACTTATTCCAGTCACTGGTTTTTGGTTTAGTTTTTTGTTGTTGTGTGTATGATTGCATCAGTGGATGGAGCTCCCAGTGAGGAATTCAGTGTGCTGGGCATCTTCTCTCCAACTTCTAGGTTTAGAGAATCTCCTGGGGGTACCAAGAAATTAAGTGACTGGCCCTGGACCCAGTTATTGTTCGTGTTTGAAAATTACCAACTTTCTTTTGAAATTGTCTAGGATTGAGATTCTCCATTAATTGTATACTTTATACATAGTAGGTGCTTAATAAGAGCTGAAATGAATGATGACAGAAATTCCATGGAAGAGTCAAGGGGAAATTTTCCAAATCAGTAAGGACAACAGTTAATTTGGGAACCTGGAACTCTTCCTTGCAATTCGTTTGTCTCATCTGCAAAATAAGGATAGATGTTTAAGTGTTTCTAAGATTTTAGAGCTCAAAGAACTTTAAAGATTATCAAGTACAATAGCTTCATTCATTCATTTTTTAAAAACCCTTATTTTCTGTCTTAGTAACAACTCTAAGTCAGAAGGGCTAGGACTAGGCAAATGGGTTGAGTAACTTGGCTGGGGTCATACAGCCAGAAAGTGTCTGAGGCCAGATTTGAGCCCAGGTCCTCCTGACTATTTACTGTCCTATCTAGTTACTTCCCACATTCATTCATTCATTCATTCATTCATTCATTCATTCATTCATTCATTCATTCATTCTTTTTTACAATTAATGATATTGAGATCCAGAGGGGTAAAAGGATTTGTCCAAAGCCCTGTTGGCCCTAAACCAGTTCAGGATTCTTTTCATCCCACCAGAAGTTCTAGTCCTCCCTGCACACCCCATACACTACCCAGTGATGCCATCGGTCCCCTTCAAAACCAAGGACAGGCTTTGAATTCTTTTCACTAAAAAGCTAAGCTCTGGAATGAGATACTCCAATTGGAATGTGTGGTTCTATTAGGGAACTTAAATGTATTCTATAGTGTGAATTGAGTTGTGAATTGGAATCAGATGGTGTTAAAGGGACCTTGAGAGCCAGTGTGACAAGAGGGGACAGAGTGTTAGCCTTGGTGTCAGGGAGCATGAGGCTCACCCCCGTCGCCCCAGCCTCCCACTTTCCCACTTTATGAGCCTCTTTCAGCTTCTGGTTGTACTCTAAGACTAGACCTCATAGCTTAAAAGTACTTTTCAAAATCGTAGGTGCTTGATGTATTGGAGTAAAGGTTCTCTAAAGATCCTCAAGTACAACCTTCTCACTTGTAGATGAGGAAACTGGGTCCCTGGGAAAGGGTGACTTCCTAATGTGAGCAGTCCTTTCTCTCTATCATCTGGCTCCTCTTCACTGACATCATGAAAATCCTCTTCTCATTTTCTCCTGTTTTAGGGGGTGCCATTCCTGAAATTGCTAGTGCTTCTCATGCTCTTCCTGACTCTACGTACCCGGGGAGGTCTTCTCTGTCTTCACTAAGAAAACCTGAGGAAACCCAAGAAAAAGGTCTTCAGAAATCATCAGGATTGTCTCCCTCCTCCAGCTCAGGTACTTCCAGGAACAAGACATGATGGCCCAGGACAAAAGCAAATTTTCTAGGGTATGGAGTCACTGATAAAATCCTTCTGGAAAAGGTCAGCTCTTGACATTCATCCATGCATCTCATGGTTACTAAGAGGATGCCCGAGGCCAGTGATGGGCAAACTTTTTAAAGAGGGGGCCAAAGGAAAGGAAATGCTCATCTGTCAGTCTGTTTCTAAGGCAACTCTTTTGAAGTTTCATTGTATTGTATCCTACTTGTTGTATTTGCCAGATAGAGTCACAGGGCTGGATAGAACATTTCACTGGGCCACATCTGGCCCTCAGGCCATAGTTTGCCCATCACTGCCCTTGGCACATCACTGTGCCATACCCAAGAATAGAAATGAGGTTGATAATAACAATACTGGCTCATCCTTTCTTTCTTTTTTGATAAGATTATTAAATGAGCAAATCAAGAAATACTTTCAAGTTTAGTTCCCTAGATGTTTAGCAAAGAATTTGATTAAACATCTCATGATATTCTTGTTGGCCAGCTGGGTGGCACAATGTATAGTCAGGAAGACTCAGCTTCCTGGGTTCAAAACTGACCTTAGACATTTACTAGCTGTGTGACCCAGGACAAGTCACTATACCTGTTTGCCTCTGTTTCATCATTGGTAAAAAAATGAGCTGGAGAAGGAAATGGCAAACTACTCCAGCATCTCTGTCAAGAAAATCCCAAATGGGGTCATGAAGAGTCAAATACAACTGAAAGATGACTGAGCAACTGAACCACTATTCTTGTGGAAAAGATGAAGATGGGTGGGCTAGGGCAGAAGTATTAAACACAGAGCACTGGACTAAATGGCCCAAGTGGGGCTGAACTAGATTTTCCCAATGGTTGCCAATTTTTTTTCTAATGTAGATGGGAAATATTTAATAAAATAAATCCAAATGCAGTAAACTATAGATAACCTTATGCTTTAAAATTAAGTCAATATGTAACCCACAGGGATCTTTATATATAGATTAGTGGCCCCTTTTCTATTTGGATTTGACACCTAGAGAATATTATAATTAGTACTTGGGCTAGAAAATGGTGCAATTAGATTCAGAAATGGTTGGCATCTGAATTCAGTGAGGAGTTGTTATTGGTCTTTAAAAGCTTAGTGGCATAATGGCTAGAGCCCTGACTTTGGAGTCAAGACAAATTCAAATGCAACATGAAACAATAGTTTCAGCAGGAAAAGAGAAGAGGGCAAAGACATTCTAGGAGAAGAGGATGACATGAACAAAAACTACAGTTAGGAAATGTGAGGGCACATTCAAGGGGTGGAGAGTAATCCGGCTTAGCTGGATTGTAGAGTATGTCAAGAAGATACTGGCAGATAAGCCAGGGAAGGTAGGTTGGAGCCAGACTGTGTAAGATCTTAAAAACTAGGTTACCAAGTTTGACCTTTGCTCAGTAGGCACCAGGGAGCCAGTCGTGGTTTTTGATCAGTAGGATGATGAGAACCGTACATTTTGAAAATGATATTGGCAGCCACATGTAGACTAGATAAGAGAGAGAAGAGATTAGATGTAGTGATATGTTGGAAGGCTATTAAAATAACTCAGTTTAGAGACAAAGAAGGCCAAAGTGATAGCAGTAAAGTCAAAAGGAAGGGGCTGATATTCAAAGTTTTTCAGAAATAGAATGGACAATACTTGTCAACTGATAAGATGTAAGGCAGTGGTTCCCAAACTTTTTTGGTCTGCCGCCCCCTTTCCAGAAAAAATATTACTTAGCGCTCCCTGTCACATACTATCACCGCCTCCTTACAGTTATTCACCGCCCCACAATGCACCTGTGGCCATCACTGTCTCTCTGGATCGCTGCAGCACCCACCAGGGGGCGATGGTGCCCACTTTGGGAATCGCTGCTGTAAGGGATGATTGGGAGGAGTAAGAGACAAGGATGGGAAAATGGTGGTGCTGTTAATGACAATGGGAAAGACTGGAGGAAAAATTTGTAGGGGTGGGAGGCAGATGGTGGGATCAGCCTTAGACGTGTTGAGTCTGAGGTTTTGGTAGATCATCCAAATGGAAATGTCCAACTTATAAGTGGAAATGAAGGGCTGAAGTTCAGGCTGGAAGCTGAGATTGGAGATATAGATCCAGGAGTCACCAAAGCCAATGGAAGTGGCGGAGATGGCCAAAACAGGAAAAGGAAAATAAAC
Organism: Gracilinanus agilis; assembly: GCF_016433145.1. Taxonomy (NCBI): domain Eukaryota; kingdom Metazoa; phylum Chordata; class Mammalia; order Didelphimorphia; family Didelphidae; genus Gracilinanus; species Gracilinanus agilis. The sequence continues at coordinate 53,920,767 of NC_058130.1, forward strand.
CTGAGAACAAAATCTTGAGAATCACCTATAGTCCTCTGGAGAAGGGAAAGAAGCTCATCAAGGAATGGTCAGAGAGGAAGGAGGAGAACCAGGAAAGTGCAGTATCATGGAAGCCACGGGAAAAATCATTCTGTACTGTCAGAAGTTATATAAAAAAAAAATAAAGTTGAAGAGGATGAATACTGAGAAAAGACAATTGGATTTTGTGATTAGGAATCATTTGTAAACTATGAGAGAGCAATTTCAGTAAAGTAGGACCTTAGCTTAGTCTTAAAATACTATTGGCCACTGGATGGGGCATTGGAAAGAGTGTTCCCTCCTTAACAAATCCACTTCTTATAGCTGATATGGATAAATATGATTGAAGCCGTCATATTTCATGCATTCTCAATTTCAGGGCCAGGTCCAAGTGGATGCTCAAACCAAGTCTTACAGCTGCCTTTTATTGAAGAGGACCTCCCCCATTCCTTAAAGACAAATCCTTCTACTTCAGATCTAAAGGTAAAATCCCGTCCACGGCTGCCACTAAAATCTTGAGGCAGCTGTTTTCACAGCTAATGTCATTTCCATTTCTCCCTACCAGAAACATTATTTTTGAAACACCTCCCTCAACCAGCCTTGAATTAGTGGGAAGTCTGAGTCATAAAATCTTTTTAAAAGAAACTAATTTGAGTATTTGTAAGTATATATCACCAGATAAAGGTGAACCAAATGGAGGCCCCTTTAGGACCTGCCTGGATCCCCATAAAAGAACCATTATCATCACTGATTCTTCTCTCATCATTATTATGAAGACAGAAGAGCAAAGGCTCAACTCCTTAAGATAATGCCTAATTTAGCTTCTAAAACCTTTGAGTGAGGAGGCAAATACCACTGAATGGTTCTCTGACTCATAGTTTGGAGATCTGATGATTACATATCTGTTGACTATAGATTTTTTTTTGAATAGCATTACTTTAAACATCTCCCCAGCCCCTCTCTCAACCACCAGCCAACTTCAAGGAAGTTTCTTTCGTAAAGTTAAGCCACATTAGTTCATACTACACTAATTCAGAATTCCAAATGTTAAGCTCATTCATAATTGACAAATCATTGCTAAGTGCTTAGAAATAAATTGTCATAAAAACATTTCCTTTGCAATCTATTGCATTATTGAATCATTGTCCAGCTAGCATCAGATTGCACACAATTTCTGAATGAGTAGAGTTTGAATTGATAAGATTTTAGAGCACAGGAGAAACTTTCTTGAGTAAGATGGTAGTGTTGCTTACTTGCTTGTGAAATTTAGTAATAAATTAATTAGAATAAAAATGAAAATATTATTATTAATAATTGTTTTGGAAAGAGATACTGTCTAATGAATATCTAAACACCTATACTAAGGTGTTACAATAGACTTGGAGGGCTGGACCTGGAACTGGCAAAATCTGAGTTCAAATCCTTAGACATTTATTATGTGACTCTAGGCAAGTCACTTGACCTCTGTAAGCCTCAGTTTCCTCATCTGTAAAATGGGGATAATAATAATCTACCTCTCAGGGTTGTTGTGAGGATTAAATACTATAATATATAATATAAAAGTGCTTTGAAAACCTTTAAGTGCTTATAGAAACGCTAGCCATTGTTACTATAAAAGTTTGATTTGTAACAGAAAGGAAAGATGTCCCCTTAGGCAGTAGCACATTGATGTTGACCATTGTATCTGACCAGAATTTGTTGCTTGCCAGTGCTGATTTTACTTCCATTATTGCACTCATTTGTACCACTGGTTTGTTTTTATTTTTAACCCTTACTTTCTATTTTAGTATTGACACATGTATCCGTTCCAAGGCAGAAGAGTGGTAAGGGCTAGGCAGTTGGGGTTGAGTGACTTCCTCAGGGTCACACAACTAGAAAGTTATTGTGATCAGATTTGAACCCATGTCTTCCTGACTCCAGACCTGGTTCTTTATTCATTATTATTCACCTAGCTGCCTCGTCACTGGGTTTTAATGAATGTGAGTCTTCCCATACTTCTCTGAACTCCTCATAGTTTTCATTCCTTACACGGCGCTAGAAGTAGTTCATCATATGAATATATTGTGACTTGTTCCATCATTCTTAAATCAATGGGCACATATTTTGTTTCAGCTTTTTATTGCCACAAAGAGAGATGCTAGAAACATTTTTATCCATAAGAGTCTATTCTTGCTAATAGCAATCTCCTTGTGGTTAGAAAAGCATTAATAATTTAGGAACTTTTCTTGCTTTATAATTAAATAGTTTTCTAGGATGGGTTTCTAAATGATATCTTTTATTTAAAAAAAACTTAAAAATTATTGATTCCATAGAATGACTAGTATGGAAATATGTTTTACATGATTATAAATGTAAAATCTTTAACAGATTGCTTACTGTCTCAAGGAGAAGAAAAGAGGCAGAGAGGGAGGGAGAAAATTTGGAATTCAAAATTAAAAAAACTTAAAATTATTTTTACATGTAATTTGGGGGGAATAAAATATTATTAATAGATTTAAAAAGTTTTTTGAAGAACAGGATTTAGATATAGGACCTTGGAGAGGGTCTCACCTGGCTCTTTATTTTATGGTTGAGAAAACAAAGCTCAGAAAAGGAAAATGACTTGTTCAGGGGTCACTGTGGTAGTAAGTAGGTCATGGAACTTGGGTTCAAATCCTTATATTTGAACTCCAATCCAACAGGTTATTTTTTTCTTGTATAATACCACACTGCTATCTCTGCAGATCTATGCTCATTAGACCTTAACATCATTTAATGATACTAACCTCCTCGCTTTTTCTTCCAGGAATAGAGAGGCAGAAATATTCCTTGGTCAGGTATCAGGAGATCTGGGTTTGGATCCTGTCTCTGCCAATATCTTTCTGTGTGACCTTGGGCAAGTCACTTCTCCTTTGAAAAATGATTAAATTGAAATAGTTAAATAAAGCTCTAGGAAAATTATGACATTGACATGACAAAATTATGACCATGTTTAGGGTGCTTCCCCCTCCTTGCATGAAAAACAGGACTTTATGATCTGCTTATCTCTTCTCTCTGGGTTCATAGAATTGCCATGCCTACATTCCTCAGCAACAACCACTCCTGAGTCTAAATGGTGAGAGCCTTTACTGGACTGAAATGGAAGTGATCAAGGCTACCAATGGATTTAGCCAAGAGAACAAAATCAGCCAAGGGACTTTTGCTGATGTCTATAAAGGGCAAAGACACAACATAATGTATATCTTTAAGAAGCTTCAAAAGGCAAGTATTTGTCTACCAAATTACCAAGTGGGACAGGACTGGAGCAGGGAGAGATGGGCAAGAAGGTGTTAAATGCTGGAGGCGCACGTGGTAAAGGCTATTTAAAAAAAATATTTCCATGTAAATTTGTTTTCCACAGACCAGGTGCCCAAGAGATCTATCCATTGAGAGTTTCTTCCACATGGAAGTCCAGATTTGTCTTAGGTAAGTGTCTGGTTGGAAAGAACTTCAATTAAAATCCATAATCATGTCATAGAGATGGACACAACTATAGACATGACCTCATTCAACCCCTTCATTTTACAAATGAAGAAACTGAGTTTTAGAGGGGAAAGTGGTTTGCCCATGGGACTGGAAACCAGATCTCTTGAATCCCAGTTCTGTGCTCTTGCCCATGGTATCATGCTACCAAATCGTTCAATCCAAATACAAAATATTCATGAAATTTTACCATCTTCTGTTGGTAAATGTTGCTGTAGTTGGATATATTATATATATGTATATATATATATATANAGAGCAAATATTTGTATAAAGGGATAACTTTGTTCTACTGAGCTCTTTTTTGTAATGATGTTCATTGTAGTTGGGCTTTTACCTGCATTTGCCTGATGTAGGACTCTGTTCCTTGAACTCGTCCAAGATGTTAATTGATGCATCGGAAGATCTTCCTTTTGAGTCCCAGCTCTGCATTTAACTAGCTGTGTGAACTGAGGGAAGTAGTTTCCCCCTCTGGAGGGAAATCTCTCCCCTTTTTTGTTTTCAGTCAATTCTTCTGAAAAGGGGGTTGGGCTAGATGATTTCTTGCCCCCTCAATGTATTTTTATTTCTATTTTTATTATATTTTATTATTTCTATTATATTTATAAATATTTCTCAAATATATTTATAATATATAATTTAATATAATATATAATTTCTGAATTACATCTAAACAAATTTAACATTTATTAAATTTTTTCTTGAGTTCCAAATTTTCTTCCTTTCTCCCCAGTCCCTTCCTTGAGAAGGCAAGCAATTTGATAGATTATACATGTGAAGTCATGCAAAACATATTTCTTTATTAGCCATGTTATAAAAGAAAACACAGATATCCCCATCCCCCCATCCCCCAAAAGCAAACAAATAGGAAAAATAAAGTTAAAAAAAGTGTGCTTTGGTCTGCATTCAGACTCTATCGGTTCTTTCTTAGGAGGTGACTAACATTTTTCAGCACGAGTCCTTTGGAATTTTCTTGGATCATTGTATTGCTGGGGATAGCTAAGCCCTTCGCGTCATGATCGCTGTTACTGTGTACAATGTTTTCTGGTTCTGCTCACTTCTGGGCTAGATTATTTCAAAAGCCCCCTCCGGCTCCAGTACTCCGTGTTCCAAGTTCCCTGATAGCATTAACATTCTGCATTCGAATAGTCCACGTTCTAAGGCCCCTTTCAGCTCAGACAGTTGGTGTTTTAAGGTCTCTTCCAACTCCCATTTTCTGTGTTTTGATAGCCTTCCATTTCCAACATTCTGGGTTCTAAAGCTGTAGCATTCTGTGATTGTGTGAGATAAATAAGAAGCCGTACAACAGGGGTCAGTGTCCTTGGAGAGTGGAGGCTCGCACCATTGCAACTTAATTAAATAGACGTTGATTAAGTGCCTACTGTGTGAGATGCACAAAATGCAGTTGTTGTTGCTGACAACAAAATAGTAATTAAAGACACCGGGAGAAGATAAAGAGCACTTGTGGGCTTTGGACTTAGGAGAGCTGGGTTCCAGTCATGCCTCTGTCTCTTACTACCTCTGTGACCAGGGCCACGTCACACCAGTTACTTCCTATGTAAAATGAGAGCAACTATGAGGTGTGTTGACTTGGCCAGTGTCAGATCATGACCTCTAAGTTCTCATTAGCTTTAAATCTAGGATTAAAGAAGTAGAGATGATTATGGGACAAATTTGTATCAAGCTGTTGTTATTAGACTCTGAGCTCTATGTTTGCTGCTTTGAGAAGCCCTAAGGATGGGAGTCAGAGTCTCTATCCTGTGGATTTTACTTTTCAGTTAAAGCTAAAGGTCACAAGTCACTCATTTTCTTCCCTTCTTCCTTCAGGATAATACGGATCCCCTGACCTGGGAACAACGCATTAGCATTTCCTTAGGATTTCTTGGAGCCATTGAATACTTACATGGTCTCAAGATTATTCACGGTAATATCAAGAGGTGAGAACAGGACCCAATAGGATGAATTAGTGACTGTTCCTGAGTTTGGTTTCTGTGGAGCCTGAACTTGGAATCCTTTAATCAGGGGCAAAGGCAGTTTGGGGAGGGAGGGCAGTGTCCACAGTGGAATAGAATAGTGGGTACAGTAACCCCGTGAGAGCCAACAGTCTGTCCTTCAGAAAATCTCAGCAGAATGCCAATAAGGGTTGGAGAAAGGTAGACTGAGGGAAAGGGGTGCCCTGGTTATAAGGCAGCCATGGGAACAGGGTCATAGAGACTGGTGGAGGGCTCTAGGACATGACACAGTTTCTGGAGTCCTGGAGAATTTACAGAAAGAAGAGGGAAGTTTGTCCCTTACAGACTGATGCTTTGGGTTAGGCTCCAGTTGACTTGTCCTAGTTATGACTTTTTGATGTCCTTATATTCTTGTAAGGTAAAAACAGTTAGATTTGGGAGGGGCCCAAGGGTTCCTCTCATCTAATCCGCTTCACTTAACAGAGGAGGAAACTGAGTTTATTCTAGTGACTTGCCTAAGTCCATGCAGGTCATAAATAGCCAAGCCATGGTTAGAACTTATGTCTCTTGACTTCAGATCTAATGATAGTTTCCTGGTAGCACACTGCCTCTCATTAATGGTGTGAGCAAGGCTCTATAACTCCCTTATCTCAGCTTCTGACTGGATGAGAAAATCTCCAGAATTCCTTCCTGTTCTGACATTTGATGACGTAGTAAAATGGGGGAGAATCACTCTTATTACTGACCTTACAGGATTGTTGCGAGGATAGCATTATGGACTCTTTGAGGCCACTCCTGAGGAATCCAGCAAAACTGATTGTAGTTCAAGGCAAAGGCAGTAGAACCTGGGCTGCCCCAAATTTTGGTCCCACTTGGTTTTGAGTTCCTTTTTCTGCCCAATTCAGAAGGATAACTTTGCCCTCTGCTTGATCTCCTATAGCTCCAATGTTCTACTGGAAAGAAATTTCATTCCCAAACTTGGACACCCAAGGGTTCGCGTATCCTCTAATGATAAAAAATCCTCCTATACCATGATGAACACCCAGCTTTTCCAGGCTGTGGCTGCATATGTCCCTGAAGATTTCCTCAGAGTGGGGCAGCTTACAGAAAGAGTTGACATCTTTAGTTGTGGAATAGTAAGTTTTCTATTCTTTATAGAAATGGTCTCTTTCTTCTAAGTTTCTTTCTGCCTTGTATTATGGCAGAGTGGGTAGAGTGACTGTATTCAGATCTTACCTCTGACATCTTTTAGCTGTGTGTTTGAGAAAGTCACTTAACCTTTATGTGCCTTTGGCAACTTCATGTTATAGATTCTTTCCTGGGTGGGAAGAGTGGGGGGTGACAAGCAAATGATTAATAGGATTCTTTCTCAGGTCTATGGATATTGACTTGTCAGGTGTATGTATTGTATACAGGTATAAATTGGATTAAAAGACCCCTCAGGTTCCATCTTGTTCTGAATCCTTGTGACTCTGAGTCTGTTTTTTCCCAGGCTTAGGAGAGTTAAATGATTCATCTGGGATCATGGAACAGGTCAACAACAATATTAGGTTAGGGGTGTTTTGGTTATGCCTCATCCTGACTTTTTATTAATCACTCAACTATAGTCATTAAGACTGATTTAGAGAGACCTACATGGAAAAACCAAAACAAAACTCTCTCCCCTTGACTGTGCCTTCCCAAGCAATTACTTTTAGCTTTTCCTGCTACTCACTCTTCATTCTACTATGCCACTAAGTTGGACTTTTTAATAAACGAATAAGTAATAAAATATTGAGTAAGCACTGGGTTAAGTACTGGGGATGCAAATAGAGAAGAAAGACAGCTCTCTCTCTCTCTTTCTCTGCCTCTGACTCCAGAGTCAGGGCTCTGTGCACTATGACACCTAGCTACAAGGATCCTTTGGGGTAGGTACTGCAAATATTATCATTTCCTTTTCACAGATGAGGAAATTGAGGCTCATAGAGATTAAATGACTTGCCTCGTGGTCACACAGGCTAAAAAATATCAGAGGAGGAACTGAGTCTCCCTGTCTTTGAGTCTAGCTATTATTTATTGTATCCCAGTGCTTCCTGAGAGCTAGGATCATGCCTTGTCTAGGACCAGAGTGGATTTTTGAGTTGAATGGAAATGGACTTACCAATATTTTCCTTTTTTAAATAAGTTTTATTTGTACCTTTTATTATTTTTTTTATTTTTTATTTTATTTTATTTTTAAACCCTTGTACTTCGGTGTATTGTCTCATAGGTGGAAGAGTGGTAAGGGTGGGCAATGGGGGTCAAGTGACTTGCCCAGGGTCACATAGCTGGGAAGTGGCTGAGGCCGGGTTTGAACCCAGGACCTCCTGTCTCTAGGCCTGACTCTCACTCCACTGAGCTACCCAGCTGCCCCCTATGTACCTTTTATTTTTATATCATAGTCATTTCAAGATATTCACCTCTCTCCTAATCCCATCTTTTAGGATTAAATCCTCCTTAATAACAAAATAAAATAGTTAAGAAAGATAAGAAATGGCAGTGATATATGAAACATTTTGCCCTTTTTGGACTCAATAACCTTAAGGAACATTTTGGAAGGGTGGCCTCTCTGAAACAGGACCTTCCTGTACTTTAGAAATTGTATTCCACTGTAACATATTCTAAGAAGTCTTTGGGCACAGGGTTAAAAGATACAGATTCAAGTTCTGAGTTCTTATCATACCTTTGTTGTAACCTAGTTGTGTATCTCTGAACTCTGTTTTCATTCAATTCAGCAAGAATCTAATGAGTGCTCAGACTTTGCTTAGGAGGATCTCAAAGAATTAAGAGCCATGGTCTTGCTGTCAAGGACCTAAAGGTCTTATTGGCACAAGTAGGGCGACTTTGTTACTACCTTGCTAAATTTAATATACAATTTAAAAAAATAAATGATGCCTAATAGTTTGTGATTTAGTATATAACTTTTTTTGGTTCTTTTAACATTGAAATGTTTAAGTACATTAAAAAAAGACATTTTAAAAGTAGGTCATGTGGCATTTTAGGTGGGTTGGATAGAAAGCTAGGCTTGGAGTCAAGAGAACCTGGATTCATATGTGGCCTCAGACACTTCCAGTTTTGTGACCATAGGCAAATAAGTCATTAACCATAATTGTCATATAACCCCTAACTCTTACTGCTCTTCCGTCTTGGCACCAATACTTAATATTGATTCTAAGACAGAAGGTAAAGGTGAAAAAAACAGATCTTATTGAAGAGATGGAAACATTACAATATAAGATAGATAATTAGTGATGGGAAAAAGAGTGGTACCTACTACAAGAGATTTAAGGGATTAGATCTGGTAGGTAAAATGCCTTAGGAACTACGGGCAAAGGTTCACAGTATTGTACAGGAGGCGGCAACAACAACAACAACAACAACAACAACAACAACAACTCCCAAAAAAGCAAAATGGCTCTCTGATGAGGGAAGCTGAGGGAATACAAATAGCTGCAGGAAGCAGGAAAGCAAAAGGGAAAGGAGAAAAGAAAAGATATGTCCAACTGAATTAATAGCTTCAGAGAATAGCAAGGAGAGGTAAGTTTTTCTTAAATGAGCAATGCAAAGAAATAGAAGAGAACAAAAGAAAGGGAAAGACAAGAGATCTCATCAGGAAAATGAGACATATGAAGGAATATTTCATGTAAAAATGGGCATATTAAAAGATAAAAATTGTAGGGATTTAACAGAAGTAGAAGAGATTAAGATGAGGTAGCAAGAATACACAAAAGGTCTATACAAGGAAGGGTTTAATATCACTGATAGCTAGGATGGGGTGGTTATTGATCTAGAGCCAAACATTCTAGAAAGTGAAGTCAGGTGTTCCTTAGGAAGCATTGCTAACAATAAGGCTAGTGGAGGTGACAGAATTCCAGCTAAGCTATTTAAATTCCTAAAAGTTGATGTCGTTAAAGTGCAGCACTTTCTATGCCAGCACATTTGGAAAACTCAACAATGGCAGCTAAATTGGAAAAGATCAGTTTACATCCCAATCCTAAAGAAGGGCAATGCTAAGAATGTTCAAATTATCATACATCTGCACTCATTTCACATGACAGCAAGATTACGCTTAAGATTCTGCAAGTGAGGCTTCAGCAAAATGTGAACCAAGAGCAGGCTCATTTTCAAGGAGGCAGAGGAACTAGAGACCAAATTGCCAACATTCATTGGATTATGGAGAAAGCAAGTGAGTTCCAGAAAAGCATCTACTTCTGCTTCATGGGCTACACAAAATCCTTTGACTATGTGGGTCATAATGAAATGTGGCAAGTCCTCAAAGAAATGGTAGTGTGTTGGATTATCTTACTTGCTTCCATAGGAACCTACTGTAGGGGGGCCAACAAACAACAATTACAGCTGAACATAAAATAACTGATTGATTTAAGATTGGAAAGGGAGTAGGCTAGGCTCTATATTGTCACCTTATTTATTTAACATATGCAGAGTATACATCATCTGAAATACCAGGCTGGATGAGTACAAGGCAGGAATTAAGAATGCCAGGAGAAATAGCAATAATCTCAGTTATAGAGATGATACCACTCTGATGGTAGAGAGTAAAGAATTAAGAATCATCTTGAGGAGGGTAAAAGAGGAGAGTATAAAACTTGGCTTGAAGCTTAACATAAAAAAATGAAGATCTTGGCAACAAATCCCATCACTTCTAGGCAAATAGAGGGAGAAGACATGGAAGGGAGAAGAAGTGTCAGATTTTTTATTCTTGGGCCCAAAGATCACTGTAGATGGTGACTGCAGCCATGAAATTCAAAGATGCTTGCTTCGTGGTAGGAAAGGAGTGGCAAATCTGGACATCATACTAAAAGGCAGGGACATCACCTTGCTGACAAAGAGCTGTAAATCAAAGCTATGGTTTTTTCCAGTGTGTGATTTGAGAGTTGGATTATAAGGAAAGTTGGGTGCCACAGAATTGATGCTTTTGAATTGTGATGCTGGAAAAGACTTTTGAGAGTCCTTTAGACAGCAAGGAAGTTGAATCAGTCAATATACAAAGAAATTAACTCAGACTATTCCCTGGAAGGTCAAATACTAAAGTTGAAAATTAAATACTTTGGCCATATAATGAGAAATCAGGACTTATTGGAAAAGACCTTAATATTGGGGAAAATTAAAGACAAAGGGAAAAGAGGGTGCCGGAGAATGAGATAGATGGATAGTGCTATGGAAGCAACAAATATGAGCTTGGATAGACTTTGAGAGATGGGGGAGGATAGAAGGGTCTGGCATGCTATGGTCTATGTGATCATGAAGAGTCAGACATGACTGAACAACAACAACCCCCTAGAAGTGGTATAGAATTTCAGAGAACGCAGAGAGAAATGTGGACTTGAGTGACTGCTTGAGACTTTCTCTACAAAGTGGGACTTGAGTCTGACTTTGAAGGTTGAGTGGGATTTGGTCAAATAGAGCAGAGGGAAGCCAACATGAGAATAAAGGCAAAGAGAGGGCAATGAGCAAAACATGTCTGTGGAGCAATGAAGAGCATGACTTGGATCAAGAAGTTGATATCAAAGAAGAGAAAACAGTTAGGTTGGGGACACGTTTTGGAGAGCCTTGGAAACTAGGTAAGGAGTTTAGCCTGTAAGCAATGGAGGGTCATTGAATGCAATATGGTACAATGAAAAGACCACTGATTTTAGAGTCAGAAGACTTTCGTGCAAATCCCACCTCTATGCAATCCCAGTGGCTTAATTTTGTATTATCTTGAGTCTCAGTCTCCAGATCTATAAAATACATAGTTGGATGAGATGGCCCGGAAGATCACTTCTAGCTCCGATTCTAGGACCCTGTGAAGGCTTTTGGGTATAGAATAATATAATGCAAACAGTGCTTAAAGAAGAGATGAGTCTGAAAGTGATATTCAGTATGGATTGAATAGGGGAAATGAGTGTTTGGAAGACCTATTAGAAGCCATCTTAACAATAGCCTAAGCTTGCATAATAGTGTTGCCAATTTTCTCACCTGAAAAATGGGAGTAATGATAACTCCACCACTTAATACCCACCATAGGCTATTGGGAATAAATGCCAATTCAGTAATTGATTGGAAACTGCTTTAAAAACATACACACATACTAAAATGCTATCTAAATTTTTGTTATCTAGTTATTATCATTATTAATTAAATAGTTAGATTAAATTAATTAGATAATTAAAGCTAATTGTTATTAGCTAGTTATTATCATTCTTAATAGAGGGTAACTGTTTTAAATAAATCTTTTATGTAAGTTCACTCAAGACTAATACAATGTTCTCTCTAGGTGTTAGCAGAGATTCTGACCAGTATCCCAGCAATGGATAAAGAGAGAACTCCAGTTTTTCTGGTAAGGTGCCAGTTATGGTTCTGTTACTAACAAGACCAGGTTCATGGGCTGTATCTCCCTTTCGGTCCATTAATAGCTTTTTTTTTTTTTTTAATCTTAGACTGGTCTGGGTGGGAGAATGGGCGCTAAAACTGGGGCTCTCAGACATGCCAGTGGAACGAAGGCTAGGGCAGTTTTAGTCCCATATGTAGCTTTGGCTATTTCTCAATTACCCTTCCATCACAGACTCACCCTTTTAGTGACTTGACTATTGACTATAGAGTTCGTACCCAGCACAGCCACAGTTTTGGAGAAGTTAGAGGAGAGGGAAGAGACACGCATCATGCTTTCCAGCTGGACAATTGTCTCAGTGGAGCCCACAAATTATGAAATCTATTCAGCCACCACTAGGTCCTTCCCCATTTGCAGAAAACCTTGGGTTGTCTTCTCTGAAGGCTTAACCCAATTCTGTTCCAAGGCAGCACTAGGGCTGTGGTAAGTCTTACTTCTGAGTAACTGACACCATCTGCTCTTTTCCCCTTCCATTATTTCTACATATGTAGCCATCTTATTTCCCCCTTACAGAACAGAAACTCCTCAAGAAAGTTTGTTTTCTTGGGACTCACCGTGCCTAGTCCTGGGGCCTGGAGAGAGTAGGCTCTAAGTGGCCGTGGATTCATTGATTGGTTCCTACCTAAATATCTTTGCTACCAAACAATGTCAACACAATTAGTCATAATCAGTCTTTAAATATGATCTCTACCCTTTGTTTTTCGGGGTTTCCCTAGTTACTGGGATAAGTTTGGCGATTCAGGACAAATGTGCCCCCTTTTTGAGGGAACACATCATTCAAAAGCCCCTTCTTTACTGACTCAGGCTCCACAAACAAAGGTCAGCACTTCTTGGTGTTATGGGTTACTAAAATGTTGATGCCATTTCTCCAGTCTCTTACAGACTTTATCATATTGGATAGTTACATTTCCCCCCCATTCCCACAGGGGTAGATCTTCTCTTATGAGGGGTGGCTTGTATTATGGAACTGTAGAAGGAGGCGATTTCCTCATGTTTGGGACCAAAACTCTTCCTCTCCTTTGCTGGCCCTACTGTCACCATCCACTCTCTATCAGGGCTTTAGGCAAGAAGTAGCTCTTTCTCTGTCTAGCTGTGAAGAGACTTATTTTCTCCCATCTCTGCAGTCTATAGCCTCCCATGTTCATCCCCAGACTACAAAGTGATTACTTTGGAAGGCTCAGGATGTGGCTAGTGGCCAAAGTGAACTCTTCACTGTCTAGCCTTGGGGCTATCACACTGGGTTCTGTTGTGGGACACGGAGGGTTCCACAGATGTTCACTGGAGTTTAGTGGAATATTTGGCAAGTAAAGTTTAGTTTTCAGAATTTTGGGGAAATATTTGAATTTCCCTTTGTCCCTCTAAATTTTATATTAGTAAGAAAATACCCCATTTGCCTCAGTTCCTCATCTGTAAAATAAGCTGGAGAAGGAAATGGCAAACCACTTGGTTTTTGCATAGAAAACCCCAAATAGGGTCATGAAGAGTTGGTTACAACTGAATAGCAACAACATTATTTTAATTTTTAAATTAAATTAAATTTTTATAATTGTGATTTTAATTTTAATGACATTTCCACATACATTTTCTGAAGTTATATGGTCTAAATTGTCTCTCTCCCTCCTTCCCTCCCTCCTTCAGGAGTTAGCAAGTAATTCAATCTGGGTTATACATAACAATATGATTTTTAAATGTACTCTCTTGGATTTCTATCTCCAAATTATACTCTTACCCATAACCCACAGTGATGTATTTGTTCTAAGGACAATTCAAGGACTGGATCAGAAAGTGACCATAAAAGGGCTGAATAAGTAGAAAAATGATGACATTTGTTTTTCTGTGATATCAAGGTTCCATGAATTCCTTTAAAAAAAAAATCCCCCAGCTGGGAGCAGTTTGAAAGTTCCTATAGTAGATGTGTTTTGCTTTTTTTTGGGGGAGGGGTGGAGCAGTGAGACTCATAGTTAAGCATTATCAGCTCACATAAGAATGTCTTCCTACTGCAGAAGGACTTACTCATCAGTGAAATCCCGAGCCCTAAAGCCCTACTATGCTCCAAGATCAAATGTGTGGAGAAGCTAGCTGCAAAGGAGATCTGCCAGAAATACCAGGATGCCAAAGCTGGGCACCTACCAGAAAACTGTGCTGTAGACTTTGCTACAGCTGTCTACCTCTGCCTGCAGAAAAAAAACCCCAACCTGACCCAGGTAAGACTGAGTTTCCTCCCCAAAAATCATGCTCTTAACCAGCTGGAGGAATGAGGCAAGCAGGGCTGAGCATCTGGCATGTTTATTTTCATAGTTCCAGAGAGTAAGCACACTATCCTGGCAAGAGCACTGGACTAGATTCCAGATTTCTTAAGTATTGGCTTGCCAAGAATTGATTTCTTAATTGCAAAATAGTTACGCTTCGTTGAGTGGGAAGAACACTGCATTTGGAGTTAGAGAATTTGAGTTCCAATCCTGCCTCCGATACTGAATATGTGTATGATCTTGGGTGAATTACTTCACATCTTTGAAATAGGTGAAGATGTGAGGCTGCGGAGTTTGGGCTACATATTCTAGGTGAAGGGGGGTCCTCAAGTTTTGGGGCAGGAGAGTGCTATGGTCAGACCAATGCATTAAGAGTAATCCGGCAGAGGTGTGAAGGTTAAATTGGAGAATGGTAAGGAGACTTGTCAGAAGTCTATTCTGGGGCTGCTGAGTGGCACAGTGGATAGAGTACTAAGCCCGGAGCCAGTCTGGCTTCAATGACTTCTTAGCTCTGTGTGACCGTGGGCAAGTCACTTAACCCTGCTCGCCTAGCGCTTGCCCTTCTGTCCTGGAATCGTTACTAAGAAACTTGCCTATATTCACATGGCATTTTGTAAACTATAAGACACTTGTTATTTAAGTATTTTATCATAATTTTAGAGAAATCCAAACCCAGCCTCAACAAGGATGGAGGCATCCAAGGATAAAAAGAGATCATTCTTGAAGACTTTCCTGAACAGTACCAGGAGGATGTAGTTAAGTGTGTCATAATGAGAGAGAAGGTGGTGAGATAGATTCTCACATAGGCTTGAAGAGAAGCCTGCTTTCACCTTTCTGCTCTCTGCACTGACTCCCACAGGCTTTACCTAAAATATGCAATTTGTATATACATCCTAAGCTCCCATAGCATTGATTCTTCACATTTTAAAATTGATTCTTCAAATCTCTAACCCCAATAAGCATCTCAGACACAGCTCAGTAACCCAAAGTCAGAGGCAGTAATTGCCAGCATTGCTGTGAGCCTCAGTTGAGCTGATAATGTACTCGAGGTGCTTAGCAAATCTTAAATTGCCATATAAATGCCATCTTATTATTATTGGACTTGATGGCCTCAAAGCTCCCTTTTAGCTCTAAATCTTTGGCCCTTTGAGTCCTCATCAAATGAGATTTGTTATTGTTCAGTCATTTTTCAATTGTGTCTGATTCTTTGTGACCCCATTTGGAGTCTTCTTGGCAAAGACACTGGAGTGTTGGCTGTTTGCTTCTCCAGCTCATTTTTAAAGATGAGGAAACTGAGTCAAAGAGGATTAAATGACTTACCCAGTGTCACAGAGAATAAGTATCTGAGGCTAAATCTGAACTCAGGTATTCCTGACTCTAGGTCTAGCACTGTATCCATATTGCCTTCTAGGTCCGTCAAATGAGATTATATTTGAAAAAATGAAAAACAGAAAACCACTTAGCCCAGTGCCTGGCATGTAGTAAGTGCTACATTAATATATGTCACATTCCCTTTCCTTCCTCATATTCATTATCTTCTTAGATCCTCATAATAGCTCTGTAAATCAGAAAGGGCAAATTCCATTTTTAAGATATGAAAATGGAGATCAGGAAGATGGAGCGACTTGCCCAAGCTCATATACAGCCGAATTAGGATGAGAGCCTAAGTCTTTTGACTTCCAAGGCCTTGACTCTTTTCACTGCCTCACACAATTGCTCCTTTATAAAGAGGAACTGATCAAACTCTGAATACTTGGCTTCTCTCAGCGATGAACTGATCTGGGACAATCCTGAAAGAGTTATGATGGGGAAGGCTATCCGCCTCCAGAGAAAGATCTATTGGAGTCGTCTTCCACAGCAGTGTATTTATGGCTTTATTTGGGGGTGTTGGTTTTGTATAAATTTGCTCTTAAAACCATGACCAATATAGAAGTGTGTTTTCTATGACAATAAAAATAAAATTAAAAAATAAAAATAATAATAAGAGCTGATCAGAGAACATATCCCCTCTCCCATAGGTGTGTGCTATTGTGGCAGAATTGAATCAACAAATCAGAAATCCCCAGAACCTCCTCAGCCCCAGGGGAAATTCGGAATTGAAGAACTCTTTGGTGAACACCCCAGAAGAAACTGATGACGTTGATAATTTTAGCATGGAAGGCTCTTCAGATGAACCTGACAAGAATGGACTCTGGGCAGGAGCAGGGTTCTCATCACCTCAACCAGGGAATAGGGCAAGAAGGTGTTTGACCAATGGCATAGAGGCTGACTCTTCAATGGGTCCTGGTCCTTCACATCCTCAAGATGGTAAGAACATGGAAACCTTGTTCCCTTCCTTCCCCATCACAAGACCACACACTTTTCCTGGCTCCAGATTCAGGGGGAGGGAAGGTTTGCAGAGTCTCGTGCCACCATGCAGCGTGCCCCCAAACCACCTCTGCCATTCTGCCTACTATTCTGCTAGAGGGTTACAGAATTTCAGAGTTGTTTCCAAGGGGTCAGTAGTTGGTTCTTTAGGCAGCAAAAATGGTGAGGTTGAAGAGCTTTGACTTCAGTCCTTCTCCATGTTCATTTTGATGCCTTCCTTTTTTTTTTTTTTTTAAATTCTCTCCCTTACACATATACTCAGGGCTCTCATTCCTACTGAGTGCTGCTGATTATATCTCTACCTCTGGGCATCCCTCTATATAGGACCATTCCCATTCTCTGGACCTTTTTTTGTTTTTCTTTCCCCAATATGAAACATGACTGTTATTTGACCCATTATCTCAACCACTTATTGGGAATGTTGGAGAAAGAATCCTTATTATCATCTAGATAATTGGTTAAATAAGATAAACTAATTCTTGCTAAGGTGTTGATGGCTGATCATGGCAGAATATCTTCTCTGGCCCAATCATGTTCCCATTTTTACCAGAAGTAAAATTATAAAAGAAATCCTAAGCCCAGCCTCAACAAGGATGGAGGCATCCAAGGATAAAAAGAGATCATCCTTGAAGACTTTCCTGAACAGTACCTTAGCCCACATGGGATACCCTAACAGTAGCTCCTCTGGAGGAGGAAGGTTGACCTAAATTAGGCAATAATTAGACCTTCATTTAGATCCAACTTAATTTTTAAGTCTTTGGCCTACCACTTTTTCTACCTAGTTAATAAAATGGAACCAATGCTTTTATCTGACACATGTCAGAAGAGTAGAGATGCCAATGCTAAGATTTTAAGCTAGTAAGGCTTATTATACAGGGTGGTATGGTGCTTCTGTAGGATGGGCCTGATGAAGGCGGCCCAAGGTCAACCTACTCTGAGACTTTTGAGACAGCCTGTGTGTATGTGTATGTGTATTTGTATGTATGTATATGTATGAACACATACATAGATACATAACATATATTGGATATATATTTCATACATATACATATATACAGGAGACATATAAATACAGAACATATTAAAATATATATAGACCCACATATAAACATGCACACAGTCACACATATATGTATATACAAATTATAGCTACAAGGTGACTTGGGTAGGGGTACAGGGGGAACACTAGTAACCAGAGGGATTAGAAACTGTCCAGTGACAGGAAACTACCTAGGGAAGTAGCTCCTTCGACCTTTAGATCGATTTACTTGTTGGGAAATTTTTTCTTATATCCTGACAAAATCTACCTCTTTCTTCAATTTTAACCCAAGCCGCCTAATTCTGGCCTCTGGGAACAAGAAGAACAATCTCAATTTGCCTTCCACATGATATAAAAATGAAAAATGATAAAGGCTTGTATAAATATATAAATTAGTATTTTAATTAAAGCCATGCTGATAGATAAAATCATTAGACCACACGCTTGTAAGCATTCAAAACTGCCGCCTCCAGAAGCGCCTACTTGCCAAAGAGGCCACTCCTTCCTAACCCAGGAGATTTAAACCCTTCCCTGCGTCAAGATGTAAGCCTTCCCAAGCCCAAAAACCGGAAACGGAAACCCGTTGGACTACGGGAAATGTAGTTTGATACATTTCCCAAATTTCACTTTTACAATTCCCCGTGAGGTCCAGCAAAAAAAAAGGTTAGTCCTTTTTTCTTCGCTGGACCTGTAAAAATAAACAACTTCTAAATTTTTCAGGAATTTAGGGATAAAGAAATAGATGAACAAATGGTTAAAATTAGACGCATTGACAAAAAACTAATTTGGGGGCTGTCCCCCACTGGCATAACAGTGTACAATTAAAACAATACATACAACTCAATTTCAACTCCCCATAGTTCAATCAACTGCACCCCAAAGGTCAAAGTTTGGTCTTCATGGTACAGTGAAGGCTTTTCAGACATCTTCATGTGTCCTCACCAAAACAAGTTCGTTGTCTGGATTTTGGGGAGATGGCAAGATCCTTATCCTGAAATTATTCTCAAAAGAATTTAAACTTTACATTATAGATTACAAAACATACATTTTCTTCTAAGATTTATACAATTTCAATTCCCCGTGAAATTACTCCTAAAAGAGTTAAATATACATATATTTTCACATTATCGAATTTTAAAAAACAACTTAACAGATATCCCCGTGAGGTAAATCTTAAACACACCTTTTTTCTAAAAAAAAAATACCTCAGATCAGCTAAGAATGGCAAAATACAAAGAATAAAATTCAAGAAAAAAGAAGAAAAAATTAACTTGTAAATGAAATGTGCAAAAATCTGGGGAAAATAAACTTAGACCTTTGAATGAAGGCCTAATTAAAGTGAATTCAGCAGTGTGCAATTACCCATCCAGGGCCAGGACTAAAGGGAAATGTCTCTCTCTGATCTGACTTATCATCAGCTTTTTAGGGAAGTGAGCCAAATAAATAACCAATCTTAGGTGCTTTCTAGGAATCTAAGTCGAGGGGACCCACGTCCTCTAGAGTTTTAGAAAAGACTGGGACTCCAGGACTCAAAACCCGATTTCCACGCCCTAAAGTATTGGCATAGAACTGCTATTTTGCAGATCTTAGTCAGTCAAGTCTCTGACCATGTGCTTTCTTTAGCACTATTAATGGCTTTCATATTCCCTTCTGGAATCAGAGAGGCATTTAAATCACAGTCCTATAGGCTCAGGTATTTGCTGTAGAATCAGAAAAAGGATAAATAATGATTATATATGTACTTCCAGTACAAGATGAGAAAAAGGAAAAATCAATTGCTCTCATTAAAAAAAATGTTTTAAAAATCAAAAATATATATAGCTTAGAACTAGAAGGGTTATGTTACCCTGGAGAAAGTGGGTTTTACAAAATAGCAGATTCACAATGCACATTCAAATGGAGTACCATTATTTCCAATAGCACATTTCAAAACAATAAACAATGATGTTTAAAATTATATACTTGTTACAACTTTTAACCCTTGGCAAATGCTGTTATTGCTTCCATAGCAAAATGTGATATTTAAAAAAGAAACCTTCTGGTATAATCATCCTCAGATAAGAATATACAGGAGCTCCTTGGCTTCCTGTTTTTAAAAAAATCCTGGATAGGAATGCTTCTACCCATTTAAGGCAATAATATCTCTTATAATAAAATATATAAAAGCTTTATCCTTTAAGACAACAATTCTTAAGGATTTAAAGTAAAAGTTAAAAAATATCTCTTGTAAAATTACAAGGTAATATTTAAAGCATGGAAACTTTCAAGGTTCTTTGCAATTACCAAGGCAGAATAAATTTTTAAAAGACATGTGCTCTATAAGATGTTCATAGGTGGTACATATAACCGCATTGTTTCTCATACAGTAAGCTTTAGGTAAATTAGTAAATATAATAACATCATAAGCAGAAACTTCATTAGCGTAAAATGATTCAGTGCAACAGGAAAATCAACGAAGTAAGCAAGATTAATTAACAAAACTAATTAGCAATATACAGTAAGATACAGTCTTTTTAAAACAGAAATAAAGCTCATTCAGTACCGAGGTTTTTAAAGTTCACCCCTGATTTCAATTTAAGGTTCTTTTGATTGAGTTCTGCTGAGTTTAAGGGTTTTTTTTTTCTAAAAGTTCAAAGTTC
The DNA here is from genome assembly GCF_016433145.1 of Gracilinanus agilis. Taxonomy (NCBI): domain Eukaryota; kingdom Metazoa; phylum Chordata; class Mammalia; order Didelphimorphia; family Didelphidae; genus Gracilinanus; species Gracilinanus agilis. The sequence continues at coordinate 53,940,941 of NC_058130.1, forward strand.
TGAGCAGTTATGGGGGTGAATATTTCTCCCCTGAGTTCAGTTTTTAATCACAAGCAAGTCTGAATAGGCCATTCGGCCCCATTAAGGGTAAGCTAGTTGCTAGGTCCAGACCCTATTGTCCACGTGGGCTCAGGGTTAGTGGAGAAAAGCTCAGGAAAATACCCATGTGTAGAGTCTGTGTGGGTGTTGCCTAATTAGGTCTTTAGAGAAAACACGTGGAAGGCTAGAATGCAGGCCATTACCAAACCAAGAGAGGGGGTAGCGGGGACAATACCAAATCCTAAGGAGCAGTGGCGGAGGTCTCCGAAGATCTTGGCAAAAGCGGCAGGTCATCGCTGTTGGGGCTCGGGGTTCTAGGCTGTAAGCGGTCAGGATCAGCAGCATCAGCAGCATCAGCAGCAGGAATGGAGATCAAGTCAGGAGATCGGCAGTAGGAATGGAGGTCAAGTCATGGAGTCAGGAGAGCAGCGGCAGAGACACACTGGCTGGGCTCCGGCATTCTATCAGAGCCAGCAAGGGCCACCAGGCCCGGGGCATTGAGCAAAATAATTAGCAGCCCAGCGGCAATTAAAACCATTGTCTCTCTTCCCCGTAAAACAGCCTCTAGGCTGGGGAAAATCGGGAGAGGACTGGGCAAGGAAAAAAATCGCTTCTGAGACTCGGGGTCCCAGAGCCACATGGCTTCTTCTTAGGCTATCTAGAAAACTGAGAATTCTATTTCCAAACTTCGTAAGGTTGCCAAAATTATAAAAATGAAAAATGATAAAGGCTTGTATAAATATATAAATTAGTATTTTAATTAAAGCCATGCTGATAGATAAAATCATTAGACCACACGCTTGTAAGCATTCAAAACTGCCGCCTCCAGAAGCGCCTACTTGCCAAAGAGGCCACTCCTTCCTAACCCAGGAGATTTAAACCCTTCCCTGCGTCAAGATGTAAGCCTTCCCAAGCCCAAAAACCGGAAACGGAAACCCGTTGGACTACGGGAAATGTAGTTTGATACATTTCCCAAATTTCACTTTTACAATGACAACCCTTTCAGCATTTGTTTTTGGTTTTATTTTTGCCCTTCAAGTATTTGAAGACAGTTGTCATGTCCCAATTACTTCTCTTCTTTAGGCTGAAGATGCTTATTCTGTATTTAATTTGTTAGGTGTTGGGTGCATCCCGGTCAGACACATCTGAAATATTGTGTTCTGGACACCATATTTTAGGAAGGGTCTTTATGAGCTGGAGATCATTCAGAGGAAGATAAGCAGGATGGTGAATGGCCTTGTGTTCATGCTTCCTGGAGACTGGTTGAAGAAAGTGGGGATGTTTAAAAAAGAAGATTAATGAGATAGGAGTGGTGGAGGTGAGGGAGTACAGAGGAGCTGTCTTCAACTAGTTGAAGGACTGTCATGTGGGAAAAGGATTAGTTTTGTTTTTCTTGGCCCCAGAGAATGGCTGGGCAGAAACTGTAGAAAGGGAGAATTTGCATTATTTTAAGGAAGTATCCTAAGTAGAATGGGCTGCCTTGGAAGGTAGTGAATTTTCCTTCATAGGAGGTCATTAGGCAGAGGTTGGAGGAAGAATCCTTATTTAGGGATGAGTTGGACTCAATGACCTCCAGGGTCCCTTTCCAGTCTGAAACTCTATGATCTTGAATGTTTGAAATTTTTGGAGTGAGGTGGGGGGAGTGACTTAACTAGTGAATCTAAAAAATGCGAATATTTCCTCTTTTGCTCCTACTCATATTCATTTTTTCTTTGATATTAGCAATAGAAACTTCTTGGGAAGTTGAAGTCAATGATGCCAAGAAGAAATTGATGGAAAATATTTTGCTCTATGAAGAAGAAAAGGTAAACAGCAAGGAGCTATTTGGATCTTTTGAACCATAAACCGAGAAGGGGAGATACCTAATTAACATGGGAAAAATGAAGTAAAAAAAAGAGACACAAGATGGAAATATATTAGTTCTTTGTGGATAAAGACTTTCAGGTCACAAGAATGAGTGAGAGGATACTTTTCATGGATAAGTAGACAAAAGTCTACCCGGTCCATTAGCTTTCCACAGTCTGAAGTCTGAGCTTCAAGTTTTAGACTTGAGATAAAGGAAACAATGCTTGAAGGAGCCCAAGAAGGAAGAAGGAAACTACGAAACACTTTATTAAGCCCTTGGAATAGTTCTCTGTAGCAAAGAACACTGTCCATTTCAGTCCGAGTTTAACTGTCACTCACCAGTGTGCCTCTTGGTGAGTCAGAAGTCTAGAGCTCTTCTTTCAAGCCTCAAAAATTGACCTGGACTTGGTTTGAAAAGACTTCCTTCAGCATTTGAGCAGAATAACTGACTGAGCACCCCCTGATTTTGGAACATTCAGGACTTTGTTGAACTTTGCATCCATGCCAGGCAAAACCAATCATGCTGCCTTTTCAGTTTGTGTTAGAACTCATTGTTCAATGCTCTCATCGCATGGCTTCTGATCCCATATTACGTGGGAGATATGAACACTTTCAGGTTGAATCTCCTTTGCTAGAAATGAGTCAAATATTTATTATTTATCATTAGCTTTGGCCCATGCTATGTTTTATCCCTCTACCTCTGCCCTCAAGGGACATCAGTGATTCAGAGGAGGGAAATTGCTTTCCCCCTCTTCTTTTTCTAAGCTACATTTTCTAATAAAGATTTTTTATTTTGAGAATATGTGTTGTTTAGTTTTAGTCAGAGGCTATGGGTTTGAGGGCTAGTTTTTATCTATGACCCTTAAAGAAGCCACTAATCCTCACCCTAGGTCTCAGTTTCTCCATCTGAAAAATGAAGGAGTGAGAGTTACTCATCTCTAAGGTCTTTTCCAACTTGGGTATTCTAGGATTCTGATTTATTGCCTTTTGCAACATTTGGACACATAATGCTCTGAGAGGCACTGGGGCATAGCAGGGAAAGGGGTGACTTTGAAGTCAAGATGATCTTGGTCCATTCGAGTCCTGCCCCCTGGTATAGGCTAACTGTTGACCCCAGAGAAATTACTTAACTTCTCAGTGCCCCCACGTACTTCTCTAAGACAGCAGTCTCCAAATTGCTTTGATTGTACGCTCCTGTAGACAAACATTTTTGAGCTACTCATTGTATGTGTATTTATTTATAAATTGTATGCCTGTATAATTTTATTCATATATTATGTGGATCATAAAACAATTACAATCAGAACAATGAAAAAGATGAGATAAAATGAAATAAATGTTTGAAATTTAAAAACAATTAATGGTAGGAAAAAACTCTTTGTTCTACCTAAAATCATTACTAATTTAATGCAATTTGATAATTTAATACATACAGCTAAATCCTGACTAATGCAAAAAATGAAACCTCTGCAGTCATCACATTATTTGAATTTGTACAGAATATTTCAGTGGTGCTTGAACCAGTGACTATATTTTACATAATTGCAACTTCAGATAGTACATATTTGAATACACTCTTCGGGATTTAGCTGTAATGATATAAAATATGTACTTAAAAATATAAATGATTAAATGTGCTTCATTATTTTTAAAAGTCTTTGTTTAGCACTTTGTGAAACATCAATTCCAGAGGCTGATTCTAATTTTAATTTAATTTGATTTGTGGTTTTGATGGTTACCATGGATGAAAAAGATATTTCATAAAGAGACTGAAGTGGAAGAAATTGGCTGCCCTTATTAAATCATAACGCTCAGTTTTCAGGCCTAACTACCAGTTAGATTTTGTTGAAGTTTGTCTAAGGAACCAGGTAGGTGGCTCAGTGGATAGAGTGCCAGGCCTGGAGATGGGAGGTCCTGGGTTCAAATTTGACCTTAGATCCTTCCTGGATGTGTGACCCTTAGCAAGCCATTTAACCCCAATTTCCTTGCCCTTATGACTCTTCTGCCTTGGAACTGATACTTAATATTGACTCTAAGATAGAAATTACGGGTTTTCCTTTTTCTTCCAAAAGAAATTCATCTAGGAATTAAAAAAAAATTCATTCTTTGTTCTGATCCTTAAAATGCTAACTAAAAAGTATTTCCTTTAAAAAAAATTTACAAATTTTTATTTGTTGACAAAACCAACAATGTCTCTATTTTTTACTTAGTAAAATTTGCTATTATTTTATTAAAAAACAACAACAATCCTCTTACTTGAAAACCTTGTGACCCCTTTTTATGGAAGAAAGAATGGAAAAGGCAGTCATTTCAAAAAGTCAGAATTTCCAAGCAGAAAGGTATGAAATGTAGAGAGACAAAACCGAGTTCAATTCCAGCCTGTGGTAATTATGACTTGTGTGACATTGGGCTAGTCATTTAACCTACATAGGTCTCAGTTTCCCCATATGTGAAAAGGAGGAGGTGACTAGATGACTTCTAGAGCCCCTTCTACCTCTAGCCCCATGATCCTGTGGACTTAAAGCACACAACCAGACAAGAAAGAAGATTGGGAAGCAAGTAAACACTCTCTCATCACACAAAAGTCTAACGTACTGCAAAGCGATAGCACATCTCTGTAATGTGCTTTTAAGTTAACAATGAACTCACAGCAAATTGTCCAAATAAACTGCTTCATTTTAAAAAAATAATATTTTGGTTCCCCCCTACCACATGTAAAACTATTTTAAACATTCATTTTATTAAAGTTTTGTTTCAAATTCTCTCCATTCTTCTGACCCTCACTCCTTCCTTGCCCTTTCCCCACCCCACCAAGACAGAAAGCAATCTGATACAGATTCTATATGTGTAGTCATGTAAAACATTTCCCCATATTAGTCATTTTGTGGAAGAGTTCTCAAATGGAAAAAAAGAAGAAAGAAAATGAAATATACAATATTTCAATCTGAATTCAAACTACAGTTCTTTCTTGGAGAACAGATGGCATTTTTTATTATGAGACTGGTATTGTCGTAGTTCATTGTATTGCTGAGGATAACTAGGTCATTCACAGTTTTTCATTAAGTTATATTGCTGTCGCAGTTCACAATGATCTTCTGGTTGAGCTTACTTAACTTTGGACATCAATTCTTGTTAGTCTTTCCAGATTTTTCTGAAATAATCCTGCTTGACATTTGTTTTATAGCATAATAGTACTCCATAATTATCATATACCACAACTTGTTTAGCTATTCCCCCATTGATGGACAACTTCTCAATTTCCAATTCTTTGCTACCACAAAAAGCACTGCAACAAATATTTTTGTACAAATAGGTCCTTTTCCCTTTTTTTTAAAAAAGAAATCTATTTGGGATACAGACTTAGTAATGGTATTGATGGATCAAAAGGTATGCATAGTTTTAGAGTCCTTTAAACCTAGATCCAAATTGATCTCCAGAATGGTTGGGTCAGATTGCAACTCCACTAACAATGTATTGGTGTCTTAATTTTCCTGCAACCTCACTACTATTTATCATTTTCCTTAAAAAGAGCATTTCTAAATACAAAGTAGAAAAGAAAGAGTTATATTGTATATGAAATTGTAAATCTTTATAACATAGAACTTATTTTTCCTTCTAAGACTATAATAAATGCAACATGTGACTTTCAAAGATGTTCTGCTTGTTTGCAATCTCTTTGGCCTTACTTATGTTCTCTTCTATGCATTCTTTTTTTTTTTAAACCCTTACCTTCCATCTTGGAGTCAATACTGTGTATTGGTTCTAAGGCAGAAGAGTGGTAAGGGCTAGGCAATGGGGGTTAAGTGACTTGCCCAGGGTCACACAGCTAGCAAGTGTCTGAGGCCAGATTTGAACCTGGGACCTCCTGTCTCTAGGCCTGGCTCTCAATCCACTGAGCTACCCAGCTGCCCCCTATGTATTCTTTAAAACAAAAACAAGAAACCTTCAATGACCTCTTTCTTTTTCTTTTTTCTTGGGGCAAACATTTCGCTGATTTCTTCATCTCCCATCTCTTCTCCCCAAAACTTAAAAACAAAACAAATCAAAATTCTTGTAAGAAATATTTAGCTAGTAAATTTCTACCTATTTTTATGTCATTTGTTTTGTTTTGCTTTTGTAAACTACCTGGGAAGAGTTGAACTTACATAGTTTTTATCAAGTTGGAGAATTTTATTTCCAAGTGTGTTAATTGGAGAGTTTTTCAAGGTGACACATTTACATCATTTTTGGGCAACAAAGTCACATGAAAATGGAAACATTTCCAAAGTTTTGTTTTCAAAAAGCTCTCTTTAGAATGAGTTTCTTTCAAAAAGCAGTTACTTTCTTACTCCATGGTAAAATGTTACCTTTACCTTGAAAAGTTAGGATGTTTAATTTTTTGAAAGTACCATATCTACTGGGTAACATTCTACTTAAAACCACTTGTTATCCCAGAAATAGGTGAGCAAATATGGATTTTTTTTTTTTGCAAAGGAAAAATACCTAACCCATCTCTAAGATGATTGACTCTTTGTTATGGGAATATCATCAAAATTCTGCGTGGAGCAAAAGATTTTCATGGTCAGGTTTCATCAGATTTAATTAGATTGTCCTTGTTTTTAATTTTATACTGTGGTTAAAAAGAATTTTATATATATTTGAAAACCTCTTTAATGACTGACTTAATAGAAAATAACTGGATTCTCATATCTGCTTCTGAGTTCAATCTTTTATAATATATTGTTTTGGTTGAAGCATATGAAGAAAATCAAGCCTCACACAGATGTGTGATTATGTTAATGATGAAAATTCCTTGGAGATAGTATATTAATTTATAATGATTTATTAGTAAAAGTGAGAGGGAAAGAGACAGAGACAGAGAAAGAGAGAAAGAGGGAGAGAGGAAGAGGGAAAGAGGAAAAGGGAGAGAGGAAGAGGGAGAGAGGAAGAGGGAGAGAGGAAGAGGGAGAGGGAGATTACCAGGCTGTCCTAACTAAAAAAGTCTCCAAGCCTTGCCATGCTTCCCTGCCAAGGCAGAGCAAGCTTAATGTCCAGTCAGAGAGAGTCATGAGTGAAAGAGATCAAGCTACTGTTTAGTCCCCATTTTTATAAGGCTGATGGTGTCACTCCTACTGGGGCTCTCTGACTGGACAGTCTGGATCCTGAGTCCTGACTTCCAGACACGCCACCTGCCACACAAGGACTTCTACCAACTTCTTCCAGAAGTCAGGATGTCAGGTTCCCATGCGGCTCCTTAGTCGCATGATTTGCTGGCATCCTGATTTAATGCACATGTATAGGTTAGGAGTCACATTTTATATTCATTTCATACAGTCAGAAAGAGAAGTATTTTAATAGTCAAATAACATCTTACTAGTATTACGGAAGTAGTTTTGACCTTTCAGATATCTCAAATATTGAGAACCATTAATGTAGCTCAAATCCCTCATTTTACAGACAAAGAAAATGAGACCAACAGATGAAACAACTTGCTTAAGGTGGTTTATAGAAGAGCCAGAACTTAAATCTAAATCCCCTAACTCCAAATCTAGTATTTTTTCCATTCTATCACATTACTGATAGAAATGACAATCAGGGTAGAAAAATGTCAGACAATATCCCACATATTATTGTTATAAACATTGCTATTATAAACATTTATGGGCTAAATTTCCTGCTAAAGAAAAAGGAAAGTAGATTAGATCAGGGAATTTAAATCAACAAGTTACTTACTTACAAGAAGAAATTTTATGTAAAAAAGATAGACAAATAAGCTAAAGACAGATACACCTATCATGCATTGGCCAGCTTGGTTAATTTAGAAACAGCAATGATATCATTGTTATGATATATAGTCAAATATAAATCAGAAAGTGTAGAGGGACAAATTATGTATCATGGTAACAGAAAGTCAGTAATGAAGGTATAATAATAAACGTTATTTTGCCACAAATTATTTATTCTGATACTATGATTCACTTAAAAAAAACACCCTACTTTCCATCTTAGAATCAATACTGAGTATTGGTTCTAAGACAGAAGAATGATAAGGGCTGGGCAATGGGGTTAAGTGACTTACCAAGGGTCACACAGCAAGGAAGTGTCCAAGGCCAGATCTGAACCCAGGACTTCCTATCTCTAGGCCTGGCTCTTAACCCACTGAGCCACCCAGCTGCCCCTGATTTACATTTTTCTCATGAGGTTATTACATAGTAGATAAGCCACAAATGAATTGTTTCAAAGCCAGTCTTAGTGATGTCTTTCTCAATAAAGCTGGGATAATCTTCAAGCATTAGACATACAGTCTATCACTGGTCTATACATCCCCTTGAATAACACGGTAGTCAAAAAGAAAAAGTGATAGCATTATAAGAGGAAATAGATATGATATTAACCATAATGAGGACTCTAGCATTCTGTGATATAAAAATATAATAAGCATAGCAAAAAGAGACATAGAACTGAATGGCTTATTTGATAAGCCAAAATGGACATATTTGAAGGGAGGTAAGTGGAAAAAAGAAAGACATTTTTCCCAAAGAAGCAGATTCAATTTTGTTCAGTAAATATTAAGCACTAAATGAGAATGCATACAAAGCATATTCATAAAGTGCCTTAAGATTACAAAATGGTTGAATCGCTTTGCTCTAGCTGCCATATGGCAGAAGTGAGCCAGAGACTATTATAGCTCAGGGGAGAAGAGATTAGAGAGGAGAGAGACTGGAAGCACGGAAAATAATTAAAGGACTATTATAAGAAATTGGTTCTCGAAGCTTTATAGGTCATGACAATAAATGGGGAGGAGATGTAAGAGATAAAGATAGTGTGCTAGTAGGATTGGCAGGACTTCAATTAAATAAGCAATTATTAAGCACCTGCTATATGCAAGGCAATGTGCTAGGCGTTATGGATACTAAGGACTCCAAATATAGTCACTTTGGCTAACTGGGCCTAATGCACATAAAGCATATAGAGAATGACAGATAGTGTTGGGTTTTTCCACTACTCTGATCTGTTTTTAATCCTGTGTCAAGCAGTTAATGTCACCAACTTCAGAGTTGATCAAACTCCTGCTAACTGCGGTGGCCTATGAGCCACTCTTTTTTTCCCCCGACTGCCTCAGATAGTCAGTTCAAAACCTCTCCAAATTTCTATTCCTGATAAAGAAACTTTCCCCACCCAACCTGGTATTGATCCGTGACTCCCTGGAATTTCTCCATGATCACACGTGGCTCTGATTAGGAATGCCCCTTCCCACATTCGGCATCAATCACCTGTTCTCCGTCCACTCTATTTGGGGTATAAAACTTTCCTGCTTGAACTCCAGTCTTGTGTATGTATTTTCTCTGACACAACTCCTTCCTTCTCCCTCAAGCTGGGTGAGTTTTTTGCAACAGTAGAGTTGAACACTGACTTGTCTTAATTTCCATATTATCATTCCCTCCCCCTCCTTGTTGTGCCACATAATAATAAAGCTCTTATTGTCACAATAAAGCTTACAGAGAACGCAACTCCCCAACTGAGGCACTGTAGTCGTGGCCAGATAAATATAGAATCATAGCAGTGAAAGCACTTTGACCCAGAATGGGAGCAGGGCACTGGAACCAGAGAAGTGCAGATTCAGGGAAAGCTGGGAAGACTTGTATGAACTGATGCAGTGTGAAGCGAGTGGATCCAGGAGAACACTTTATACAATAATTACAACAAATTAAAGACAACTTTAAAAGATCTAAGAATTCTGATCAATGCAATGACCACCTGGAATTATAGAGGACAAAGGATGAACTCTCCACAAACCACCTTTTGACGGGTGATGGATTCAGGGTATATAGAATCACATACCCACAGAGGAGATGGCCAGTGAAGGAATTTGTTTTGCTTGATTATGCAGCATATTTATTACAAACATATTTTTCATGTATTGTATACATATATACTATATGTATTATGGAGGATGGTTGGGGGCAAAAAAATACAATTTTGTTAATTGAAAAAATTACATTTGAAAAAAAGAAGATAAAAAAGAGGAGCCTATCTAGGGACTATCTGCTATTAAGAAATAAAGAGGCTGAGATTGGGGTGGGAGTGAGGGATGGGAAGACTGATCTTTCTCCTCATGTCCTAGGAGGTAGTGGTAGAGTGCTGGGCTTGTAGTCAGGATGACCTGAGTTAAAATCCAGCTTCAGACACTAGTCATATGACTCTGGACAAGCCATTTAACTTTTGCCATCAGTTTTTTCAACTATAAAATGGAAATAATAATAGCACTTAAAAAACACCTCCCATGGTTGAAGTAAGGATAAGCACAGTGCCTGGCATATAGTTGGCGCTTAATTACTCGATCCTTCCCTCCATCCTTCTTTTCTCCCTTCTTCCTTCCCTCCCTGCATTTCTGTCTTCCTCTCTCCTTCCCTTCATTCCTTCCTTCTTTCCCTCCCTCCCTCCCTTCGTTCCTTGGTTCCTTGGTTCCTTTGTTCTTTCCTCGATTCCTTTGTTCCTTCATTCTTTCATTTCTTTGTTTCTTCTCTCACTTCCTCCTTCCCTCCCTCCCTCCCTTCCTTCTTTTTTCCCTCCTTTCATTTGTTCTTTTGTTCCTTCATTCGGTCATTCCTTCCTCCCTCCCTCCCTCCCTTCGTTCTTTCATTCCTTCTTTCCTACCTTCCCTTCTTCATTCCTTCCTTCTTATGATGGTCTTTCTTTCCTAAACTCTGAGGCCTAGAACTGGTGCCTTGGTCACATCTGTACTCCTACTCTTTCTCCTCTAGCCATCTTCCATCTCCATGCATGTGGGAGTAAGCAGTATGGGCACCAAAGAAGTGGGAAGAGGGAAGGAAGGGCTTGGTGAAGGACTTCAAAGGAAATAAGGGTGTGAAAACTTATTTTAAGTTTCACCTTACTATGTTCAGTATGTCATATGATCATGGAAAAGTAACATTTTTATTTTATGTAGTTAGGAAATTTCCTAAACCAGAAATAATGAAAAAGCATGGGATTCTCCAATAATTGAGTCACATTTCACACATTGCACCTAGATCAGTATCAAAATTGGATCACTCATTGTTTTCTTGGTGGGACAGGCAACTAACGCAGGTCCACTAGAGAGGATCTTATGTGCAAGGACACAGGGAGAGTCTCTTGTAAAGGTATGGGCTGCTTTTCTGGAGGCTTAACAGCAAGCAGTATATGAACTGTGGGCAGATGAACACTTTAAGTGGCACCTGGGATATCAGCCCATTGAACACTCACCTGCACTGAGTGGGCCACACTTCTGTTTTCAGAAGTTCAGCAGTTAAGAGAGAGCATCAGTAACAAAGGGAGGTTATTTATTAAAGTCAGGGAGGGGCATCCTGGAGTTGGGGGGACCTGAGTTTGAATTTGACCTCAGACACTTCCTAGCTATGTGGTCACTTAGCCCTCATTGCCCAGCCCTTGCTGCTCTTCTGCTTTAGAATTGGTGATATCAATTCTAAGGCAGAAAGTATGGATTTTAAAAAGGAAAAAAAATCAAGAGAGGGTAGATCTTTATAGTGAGCTGAAGGGAAAGAACAGATAGAAAGCACCTACCTTTCAGGGTTGTTCTGTAGATAAAATGAGATGTTTGTAAAGCACTTTGCAAATCTTAAAGCACTAGATGAATGCTAGCTATCATTTCATGATTTCTAATAACTCTAAGTAGTTTGGGGCTAGGTAGGCCCATTTAGGGTAGAGATTAGGAAGCATAGTCAGTAGAGGGTCAAAGAGCTGATATGATCAAAGGTGGAGAGCCAATGGCCCCTGTTAGAGGGAGGGACAAAGTGGCAAAAGCTTAAGGGAGGAGTTCCTTCTTCTGGCTTCTAGCTTAGGGAAGGGGCACATGTGGTTTCAAATTCTCTTTAGGGGGAGGCCTCTGGAGGGAGTGAAAAACTTTGAGAAGAAGCTGCATGCAAAGGAGCTGCACCTCGAGAATTTTCCTGTTTAAGCTCAAATCCTAGGTTGCTCTGAATGACTGAAATGAAAGACTGTTATAGTGTTGCTCTTGGAGTCTATTCAGTGGGACTAGGTAAAGGGGGGGGGGGAGGGAGTCTGTTGCACAAAGAGGTCCTTTGTCTATTTCAGGATCTCCATCTTCCTGTATACTGGCCAAGGGATATAGAAAATAGTAGGGTAGCAGAATTCCAGGGTATTTGCTGACATCTTAGAATACAGGATGTGAATCAATGACTCATGAGGTCCCTTCCTACTGAGGCATCTAGGTGGCACAATGGATATAGTATTGAGTCAGGAGGCAGAAAGATCTGAATTCAAATCCAGCCCCAAATACTTACTAATTGTGTGATCTTGGACAAGTCCCCTATCCTTTGTCAGTTTCCTCAATTATAAAATAGGGATCATAATATTACTCACCTCCTAGGGTTGTGAGAATCAAATGAGATAATATTTGCAAAGCACTTAGTACAGTGGCTGGCACAGAGCAGGTGCTTAATAAATGTTTGTTTTATTCCTCTTTTTGCTTTCAGTTTTAAATGCATGACCCTGTGACTCAGAGTAGGAGACCAAGACTAAAAATCAGACTGTCCTCTGGGTCAAACTACCACAAAGCCATAGGCAGAGGAAGGAAGGCAGTGGGAGTGAGTTTAGAAAACATCACAAAATCCCCTTCTATTTCCCTCACAGTTGACCCGAGGTAACCACACTCACTAAATCAAGAATTTATGGTTTGGCGGGGAAGAGGGGGGGAGGAGCTCTTTTATGGGGGTCTCTGAGGCAAAATGGTTTAGAGAAAGAAGTGATTCAGCTCCTTGAGTTAGATTTTTCACTCAGATTCCTTTATTCAGCCATCATACATACACTGAGCATCTATTATGCTCATGGTACTCAGTATGCTTAGTAGGTGTTGTAGAGAGAACAGAAAGCTTTCTGTTCCTGCTTTCAAGGAGTTCACAGTTTAGCTAAAGAGACAGCACACACAAACACACACAGACACAGTATATATGACTTTTATTCCAGGGCATGAGTTTCCCAGTTCTGCCTTCCTTTTTTGAACCAAAGAGAACAATAAATCAATAGATCCATCCAAATAGAACAATCAATTTATAGATCCACCAATCAATAGATGTTTATTAAATCTACTATGAGTCAGGTTCTATGGAATACAAATTCTGTGGGATACAAATTCAGCCCTTTGTATACTCCTGGGTCCTTATGCTAAATCCCACTCTCATTTGTAAGTTAAATTTTAAGAGCAAGACTACCATCTCCCAGCCAGGGTTTTAGGGGTATATCCAAAGGGTTGAGATTCTTTTCTTAAATGAGTTTTTATTGATATCTTCTGTTTCTTACATCATCATAGCTGTCCCCAGTATCCCTTTCCTTTCCCCTCCTGAGAGCCATTCTGTATTACAAACAGTATTTTTTCCTCTAAAATTATTTTTATGTTTTTTTTATTTTTTAGAAAAATTTTCCATGGTTCCATGATTCATGTTTTTACTTTCCCCTTCACCCCCTTTTGCCCCCTCCCATAGCCAATGCACATTTCCACTGGTTTTAACATGTGTCATCAATCAAGACTTATTATTTTTATGTTTAAAATAATTTTATTTATTATTTTTGAATTAAATAAAATATTTTATTTATTATTTCTTAAAGAATTTAATTTTTAAAATAAAAGTGATGTTATATTTATTACTTAAAAAACACTAAATAAAATGAGCATAAAGTAAAATAGAATGTCCATGAAACTGAAAATCTATTACATACAGCTTCCTTTTCCTCTTAAGTACGTTGTAAATTTAATATAGAACTTTCAAAGCTGTGCTATTTGTTATTCCTTCAAGCTTTCCTTTTCTTCTGTACATTTTTTCCTTCAGTAATGTTTTATTTTTCCCCAGTTTTTGACATTTGTTTTCTATAATTCTGAGTTCCAGATTCTTTCCCTGCCTTTCCTTCCCCCTCCCTGAGTTGGTAAGCAATTTGATATTGGTTATCTATCTATCTATCTATCTATCTATCTATCTATCTATCTATCTATGTATTATCATACAAAACATATTTCCATATTTGTCATGTTATGGAGGAAGACATATTTTAAAAAGATCATGAAGAGAATAAAGTGAGAAATGGTATACTTCTATCTTTATTCAGACTCCATCAGTCCTTTCTCTGGAGGTGGATAGCATTTTCCATCAAGAGTCCTTTGGGATTACCTTGGATCAACAAATAGTATTTTTTAAAGAGGAAAAAAAATCAGCACAACCAATTGATGTATTGAAAATGTTAAAAAATACCTGCAGTGAGTAACACTTGACTTCCCACCTCCATGAAGAGGTGGATAGGGGTTGTCTTCTCACATCCCCTCATTTGATACTGGTTGCTCTTTATGATTTTTCAATATTCACTTTTGATTTTTTTTAGCATGTAGTTGTTTTTTCTACTTACATTATTGTAGTTGTTGTATATGTTTACTTGGCTCTGCTTACTTCATTCTGAATCATTTCATCTTTCCATGTTTTTCTATATTCATCACATGTATCAGTTCTTAGAGCAAAGTAATATTTCATTACATTCATGTACTACTATTTGTTTAGCCATTTCCCTGTTGACAGACACCTATTTTGTTTCCAATTCTTTGCTCTCACAAAAAGAGCTGCCATAAATATTTTTATGCGTATGGGGATTTTTTTCTTCTTGATGGTTCCCTTGGGGTATAAGCCCAGTAGGATTTGATGGAGTCTCTGGTTAAAAAAGTTTGGACATATTAGATATTTTATTTACACAATTCCACATTGCTTTCCAAAATGGTTGTACCACTTAGTGTTCCTATCATTCTACGACCCTTCCGACATTGACTATTGCCATTTTGGGGATCATATTTTCCATTTCAGGATGTAAGGTGAAATTTTAGGGTTGTTTTGATTTACGTTTTTCTTATTAGGGATTTGGAGCATCCTTTCATGTGATTGCCAAATACACTGCAATTCCTCTGAGAACTGTTTGTTCATTTCATTTGCCCAGTTATATATTAGGGAATGACATATACTTTCACACCAGCATATATGTATGTAAATTGTTTACCTATCTTGGGTATGAAATCCTTATCAGAGAATGAAATTCTTTTCCAATACTATTAACTCAAGCCCCTATTTTGGTGTGTTCCCCCTCAGTATTAATTGCCAGTTTTAGTTAGTATTTCCCTTATATTATTGATTGACCTAGTGATTAGCTCCATTACCATGCATTTATTTATTTATTTATCTGTCCGCTCATTTATTTATTTATTTTTTTTTTGAATTTTTATTTTTTAAACCCTTAACTTCTGTGGCTCCTAGGTGGAAGAGTGGTAAGGGTGGGCAATGGGGGTCAAGTGACTTGCCCAGGGTCACACAGCTGGGAAGTGTCTGAGGCCAGATTTGAACCTAGGAACCTAGCATCTCCTGTCTCTAGGCCTGGCTCTCAATCCACTGAGCTACCCAGCTGCCCCAAACTCCATTACCATTTAGCCAATTGACATGAATTATTTTTTATAAGGGTATATCTACTCAAGGTACATCAGTTATTTATTGAGATTAAAAGTACATAGATGTTTATTAAATATTTAATTAGGGGAAGCCTTCTTCCCCAAGCCATGAATATGCTAAATTCTATATCACTTCAGTCCTACTGGTGGTGGGCCCAAATTTAAAGTGTTTACTATAAAGCATTTGACCCCAGAAAGTGAACTTCTGAATGCCCCAAAGCCAATGGACATAGTAATTTCAGAAAATGGTACCACAACTGCCAGTTTAACTTGATTGCTGAACTGGATGCTTCAGGTTTCTCAAGACCTTTCTGGCATTCCAGGTTCTGCTTCTTGTAACCTTCTGGCATGGATTCTAGTTCCTAGACTCTTGGAGTTCTTTTGACCTTTCAAAAACACAAAAGCATAAAAGAGACTTTTAGAGTTTTCTAGCTATCACACCTACCTAATAAAACCCAGGCTGAGAGTCCGCCTCCTTTTTCACAAATTGTATTCAATTCTAAACCTATGGTATTCAATTCTAAACCTATGGTATCCAAAGCTGGGGATATCCACCCCAAAATGGTCCTTACTCTCAAGGATTTTACATTCTGTTGGAAGGTTGAGGTAGTTTGACAAACAAATAAAAATATTTACCTGGGAGCAGCTAGGTGACTCAGTGGATTGAAAGCCAGACCTAGAGATAGGAGGTCCTGGGTTCAAATTTATCCTCAGATATCAAATCTATCCCTAGCTGGATGATCCTGGGCAAGATACTTAACCTGTATTGCCTAACCTTTACTGCTCTTTTGCCTTGGAAGCAATACATAGTATTGATGCTAGGACAGAAGGTAAGAGTTAAAAAAAAAAAAAGAATATTATGTATACCTGTGATTAAGTCTTATCTTTAAATTCCCTGGGTCTGGGTCTGAATCCTTGGTTCCAAAGATCATAAATTCCAGATTCCTAATAAGTTTGATTTTATAAAAATCCTGGCATTCAAATGAATTTGAACCAAAACAAAAGCTAAGAAAGAGAAATAGAGACAAAGAGACACACAGAGAGTTAAGGGAAGAATACAAGCCATCAGGGACAGGATCAGGTTCATTCCCTACCACCAGAGGACACTGTACCAACGAAATCAAAACAAGATCAAAGGACTGGGAGAAGTCACTGGGAGGTTGTCCTTGACCCAGGGAATTCCCAGGCTAGTGGTATGCTGTGAGATGACACTGCCAACCGGAAGGAAGTAGTGTTCTCATTGTTTGACTTGTCTGATAAATATATTGCCTTCCAAAAAAGCATTATTGGTTTGTTGGTTATCCCTTTCTGGGAAGGTGAACTTAACTAAAATATCTCAAAAGACCCCAAGAAAGTAACACAGATAAATTCTAGGTATTGTCTGAATTTATGTGTCTGTGGATGGTGCAACTAAAGTCAACAAATATTTAGAGACCCTCCCCATTCACTGGGTAAAGTTCCCTTTTTGATAAGAAAATCTGAATACTATACTCCATTTTAGAGTGAATGCCAAGGCATAGCCTGTATTTTGAAACCAAAAGAAGGAACTTCCTGTTGAACTGATACTTATATAACAGAGTTTTGTGTCTTTGTAGCCTGGGTGAGAGGAAGTACTTTCCTCTCTAAATGATCTCATTTGCTGATCTCATCAGCTCCCGTGGGTTCAATGATCATTTATTTATTTGTAGCAGACTCACAGATCTATTATTCTAGTTTCTCTCCCGGGCTCTAATATTGGAACGTAATTCCATTACATCCATATTCCACAATTTGTTTAACTATTCTGCAATAGGAGGACTCCCCTGAGTTTTTGACTATCATGAAAAGAGCTGTTATAAATATTTTGTGCATTTAGGTCCTTTTCCTCTTTCTTCAGGGGGAGGGATGGTATAGGCTTTATAGTGTTCAATAGCTTCTTAATAGGTTTCCTTGTCTCAAAGTCTTTCTCATACTCCGATTCATTCCTCACAGTTTGCCAAAGTAAGATTTCTAAAGAACAGGTTTCATTATGTCACACCCTGCTCAACAAATACCAGTGACTCCCTATTACCTATTACCCCTTCTGATCAAATGTAAATTCCATTGTTAGGCATGCAAAGTTCTTCATAACCTGGTTTCTTTCTACCTTTCCAGTATTTTTACACTTTATTCCCTTCCATGCATTGTTGTTCCTTCCGCACAAAGAATGGTTCATCTCCAATCTCTGTACCTTTGAGTATTGCTGTGCAGCCATGCCTAAAATACTCCCCTTGGTCCCCTCTGCCTCTTAGCATCCCTGGCTTCCTTCAGGACTCAGTTCAAATTCACCTTCTACAGAAGGCTTTTCCCATCTCTCCCCATCCCCTAGTAGCTAGTGCTCCCCCACCCCCCACCACAAGGTTACCTTGTATATATGTATTCTGTATGTACATACTTATGTGCATGTTGTTTTCCCTATTAGAATGCAAGCTTCTTGAGTGCAGGGACTGTTTTAGCATGTTAACTTTTTCTTTAGCACTTGGCACAGTGCCTGTTACCCAGTAAATACTGACTGTTTACTGCTTGATTTTGGGCAACCATTCTAGGAACTATGGCTCTCACATAAAGAATCTTTCTCATCAGGAGAAACTACACAGAAGTCCATTTTCACAAGTTTATGAAGCAGAGGATTAATGAAGGAAGGGAAGAACAATAGAAGATCTTATAAAATCTGAAGTAAACATTCTCCAACCCTAAGCTAAGACACTGGTTTTCTCTAGAAGGTCCCAGTCAAAAGGCACATTGAATTTAACAAAAAATTGAGTGCCTACTCTGAGGAAGGCATCTGGTTAGATGGAGGGGGGTATAAGATTATCATTAGTAATTAATAGGTATAGTTTGGCATATGCGTAGAGGAACAAGGTAAAGCCCATTTCTCTCTCCTGCCTCTCAGCAAGGTGTGAATCTTCCAGACATAGTGTCAATTCTCTTTGGAGTTCACATCCTTAGTTTTGATACTAATTAGGAATAAGCAAAGATGAGATGACATCTCAGGGATGAGAATTCATATACTAGAGCTGTTTGGGACAAGTCCAGAGACTGTGACACCTAGGAGACTGCTCCAAAAGGGGAGCAGAATAATTTCAGCAGGGACCCATTTGCTCACCAAAGGAATCCTTACTGACTTCTTCTCTGGCATTGAGTCACTTGGACTGATAGAGCCCCAAAGGAAATTGTTTGCTTGATGTGCTCTGGAAAAGGGGGTTGGGAATGATGACATGTTGAAGGAGCCAGAGAATCTAAATAGGGACAGAAGAGAAAACTCCCCAGATTTCAAGGAGGTAGCAGAAGTTTAGGGAAGAATAAAAGGAGGGGAATTCCCTTGGACAACAGGTAAAGGAAGTGAATTTCAGGGAGTGGAAAGAAGGGGATTAAATAAAGGACATTATGGTACTGTGAGGACTAGTTTTGGGACTCAGAATTTAGGTTCAAAGCCCAACACTGCAATTCCCTAAGTCTGCGATCCTCATTGTCCCTTCATTTATTGGGGTTTCATTTCCCTCTCTGTAGCGTTAGTGGGTTTCTTTTTAGGATATCTCTGAATACAGGGGCTGTTTTATTTCATCTTTGGAGCTACAGCACACTGAAGGTACTTCATGGTTGGTTGCTTATTGATCTTCAGACTTGAAGAGGACCAAAGTAACAGCAGGTGATGTCTTCTGACTCTGGAATAAATTGGATTTAAGTGAGGCAGAGTTTCGTAGTGTCAGCTTCACTCTCTCTTCCAGAGCCATCGAATCTGAGATGCTTTAAAGGAATATGGCTGCCTGAGCAAGTTCCAGCTCCCTAGAGCCACAGGTGAGAGCTGGGTGGCACCAAAGGAGGAAAGCAGCCCTGAAAAGGGCTCAGCGAGCCCTCACACCAGAGGTACTAGTCTTTCCCCAAACCTCCCTATACTCCAGTGTGGGTGAGATTGGCTAGTCACAAAGACCTGAGTTCAAATCCAGACTTAGAAGTTTATTAGCTATGTGAACCTGAACGGGCCTGCCTGCCTCAATTTCCTCATCTTTAAACTGGGGCTTGGTTGCAGTGCAAAAAAACCGAAATCATCTGTGAAGTACTTTGCAAGCTTAAAGTGCTATTCAAATGCCGGCTATTCTCAGGAGGTACTTCGTAAATGCTTGTGGAATGAAGGAAGAAATCCTTTTAGCGGGGGTGGGGTGGGGTGGGGGTGGGGTGAAGCTCAGATCCTAGAAAAGAGCAAAGCCGAGACGCCCAGAAGCGGGCCGGTGCCTTCCCCGCAGATAGCAGAGCGGGATGGGGGCGGGGTGGAGGGCAGAAGATGCTGCAGTGGGGCGTGGGGAAGGAGGCAGGGCTGGCAGCAGGCTCCACCGCTCTAGCCCCACTTCCCGTGGTGCAGGAATGCCCTGGACAGCTCCTTCGACCTCCGGGCTCCTCCAGCGGTTCTCCTCCGGTTGTCTCCCCCAGGCCCTCGCCTTCCCCGCCTCGCCCCCGGCCGTCCAATCATAGGGTAAGCCTCCCTGGGCTCCTCGTGGGTCCCGCCCCTCTGCGCTGAATCCCGGGCCTGAGGCCTGAAGGCCGGACTAGGGTGATCCCGGGGCCCGCTGCCGCCCAGCCCGTGAGAGCTGGGGAAGGCGGGCATGGGAGGGGACGAGGGGGAAGCGGGGACAAGGGGGAAGGGACTAGGTGAGAGAAGGGGGAAAGAAGAGGGAGGGGGAAGGGAGCAGAGAAGACGAAGGAGGACGACCGAGAGGCAGGAAAGCCGGAGCCTGGGGAGAGCTGGGCTGCTCTCTGTGAGCGCCCGGCCTAGGGGCTGAGGGTGTGGACGTGGGGGGGCGTGGACGCAGAGCCTCGACCTGGCCATGCGCGCCCCGGCCACGAGGGGCGGCGAGGGACGCACGGGCTCGGGTGCGCGGGGCCTTGACGGGAGCGTGGGAGGCCGGAGGCTGGGCTGAGGGAGGCGGCGCCCTCCCCCCCGCCCCGGGGGCTGTTCTGCAGGCTCCCGGGCCCGGGCCACCCTCCACCCTCCATCCATCTCTAGGGGCAGCCTTCCGGCCCGCCCGTCCCTCTCCGTCCCGCGGCGGCGGCGGCGGCGGCGGCGGCTTGCTTGCGGCTGCTGAGTCAGGCTCGACGTCGCTCCCAGCTGGCTCGCGCAGCCCGGGCCGATCCTCCCTCCGGCCGCGGGGCAGGGGTCACGCCTGCGCGGGTTCCTGGCGCCTGGGCCAGGGGGTAACCTGTTGGTCCCGCGTTAAACTTGCAGGTACCCATGGCGTCCGACCAACTGCGCAAGGTCAAGTATCAATGGGGCAGCGGCTCTGATGGCTACCCCAACAAGCGCAGCTGCAGGGAGCCCGAGGCTGTGGCCGCCGCCGCCTCCTCCAGGGCTCCCCCAACCTCTCCGAATGCTAAACCTCCCCCTCCTCCCGGCTCCAGCCGGCCGGGCAAGGGCAACCCTGCCC